>NC_136986.1:21260947-21665947 GCF_032717465.1 Coenobita brevimanus
ATGCCATCAAAAACTGTAAGGTATATTCAGTGTTTTTGTGGAGTGTACTGGCCTAAGACCATGTTGAGATGAGGTCAGGGAGGGTGAGAGGTGTAACTAGTTGTACACTAATCAGTTTCAGTGACTTTGGAGGGGGCCCAGAGGAGTGTGATGGGGCGGTGTAGAGTAAGGCAACGTGGGGTCTTTTGTTGAGTTCAGGGATCGTGATGATAGAGGTGCCATGTTACCAGATGTTGGGTGTTATGTTGTGTGAGTGGCTGTAGTTTGATATGTTGGTTTGGGGATAGTGATCATAGTGCCATGCTTCCAGATGTTGCGCAGAATAGTGAGTGGCTGCAGTTTGATATGTTGGTGAGTGCTTGTATGCCTTATGCTCCAAAGTGTTTAAGGTGTAGTGTTGCTTATGTTGTCTGGTCCATGTAGCAGAAGTGGTGTTTAAGGTTTAAATGATGTGCTTCTGTCTGGCTGTAAGTGAAAGGTGCGAAGCCCAAGTTTGTAGGACCGTCTCTCAAAAATCATTATCATCAGGTTTGGCATAGATGCATCAGGACGCGCAAAAGTAAGTAACAACAGCATAACCATCACAGAAACATCCACTCAAGCGACCCCAAAATCAGCAGGTGATGACAGAGGACAGGAACAAAATACGAGGTAATAAGTGATAGTACAAAAATGTGTTATATAAGTAAGGCAAAGAGTTTCCCAGTTATTAACCCAAGGTATCCCAACAACCTTATGGATACACCCATGTTTTGTCATATGATCTGATGATGTATCCATACATTTTGCAATTGCAAGGTCCATCATTTGCACATTTTTCAAATTTCGCCCATGATTTTTGGTACGTATATGCAGGCAGGGTGCGGCGAGAAGGAAAATAAAGTATGGTTCCTTCCGTGTTGTCTAATGGGAAGGCCCGAGTGGTGTGGCGGGAGCGAGGGGTGAAAGGGAAAGCGGTGTGGCGGGAGTGAATGCAAAAGGAAAGTGGTGATGGGAGGGAAGAAGTGCGAGCATGTGGCACGTGGGCCACAGGCAGGCTAGAAGGAGTTGCTCTGTAGCACATCTTTCACACCGCAGTATTCCCAGCATTTCCCCCCCACAGCCCCGCGATGTGGGGAAATGAAGGAAAGGGAAGGGAAAGGGGAAAGGAAAAGAGAGAGGGAAGACAGCGCGAGTGGGGAAGGGCACTGCTCTCCACCTCCCCAACCTCCCCCACCACACCTCTCCCTCCCCACCCTGACAAGGAATATCACACCTTGTTACAGTACTGATACTGTGTGTGCTTCCGATAATATGACACTCAGTGGTAAAAGCAAGGCCTGTACATATGTGATAATATGATGGTATAATAGTAAGGCCTGTAAGTATGGGATAATGATTATATCAATTGGAAACGGGTGTAATGTTAGTGGAAAAGTATTGCATTTAAGTTGAAAAATAGAGTGTTAATTGGAATCAAGTCGTAGCGAGATCACTCACTATATTCATATGCGATAATATGACCCTCGGTATTATAGTCTATGTATCTATTGCCAGACGCCACAATCCCGTAAAGGGTGTCACCCCTGACTTTTTGGGTTATCTGTTTCACGGGGAGTGGGCACCAACCCTCCACCAACCCACTCTGCTGACAATGTGCAGGGAGCACGTATGGCTTCCTTGGTTATATGGTTACCACATATATAGCTTTGTAAATGGTTTCTTGGCTTACAGGAAACCATATGGCTTGTCACTCAATGTAATGCAAAGCACCTGGGAAGGAAAGAAAAGGTGGCAGAAGTGAGCAGGAAAGAAGGGAGAAATAAAAGGAGAGGAGGGCAGGCACAGAAAAAAATGATAAAGGTTAAGGAAGAATAGTAAGGCCTGTAAACATAAAGTGGAAACGGGTATAATGTTAGTGGAAAAGTATTATATAAGTTGAAAAATAGAGTGTAAGTTGAAACAACAGTCATAGCGAGTTCACTCACTATTACAACTATCTTCCCAAAGTTTGATGAACATTTAGTGGAAAAATCGAACCATTTGCAACAGGCAGTAGTAGAGATTGGGTTTTCATTGTATTTCGCGATGTGTAAATTATCTTTGGACGGAACTGGGAAGATAATTTTGTCTTTCATTGTACATATGCGATGATATTACGCTAAGTATAATTGTAAGACCTGTAAATATGTGGTAACAGTTCCATAAAGTGGAAACGGGTGTAATGTTAGTGGAAAAGTATTATATAGGTTGAGAAAAGAGAAAGTAAATTGAAACAACAATCATAGTGAGTTCGCTCACTATGTAAATACAAAACAATATTAGCTAAATATACTTGAAATGTCTGTAAAGGTGATAACAGTTCTGTAAAGTAGAATCATAGTAATGTTAGTGAGAAAGTATTATGCGTATACCAAATTAAATGTAGGCCTATGATGAAACAATGTAATAGCGAGGGAATCATACTTCGACTGATTTTGGCGATTTTGCTAGGCTCACTCAATGGAACATTGCTTATTCCGCCTATATTTTTGTGTGAAAACCAATATATTCTGGTACTACATGTTATTTTGTTCCAAATGAATAAACATATACTAATTTTTGAGTGATTTCCAAGATGTACGGTTGCGGGACATATCAAACAGAATGTCTGTCCACCAGCGAGGTGGTGTAATGCGTTTTGCATCCGGTAACACTGACCGACATGGAACTTCGCCAGGTTTCGTTCGGGAATCGCTAGAACGCATCCAAACGCGGTGGTCATTGCCGCTGTGCTCAATTATTGGTGGTATGTTAAGTTCTCCGGTCCATTCGACAATATACTGAAAATATCAACGTTATTTTTAGTCATAGTTTCACACTATACACGTTCGTAATTTATTTACAAGGAACACAGGTTTCGTAAGTGTGACTTTCAACAAACATCACGAACCATATAACATTTACCGACGGTCAGCATGTAAGCAATTGTAACATAGTGTGCATTCCCGCACCTATCATACAATCACGTAACTACCGTTATCCCCTTTCTTCCCCAACCGTGAACCTGAACCCGTGAGACCTCTTTAGGTGACGCCATACGTGTCGGCAGGGTAGGGCCCCTGGGAGACAGGGAGAACGGAGGTGGGTGAGGAGGGGGGCAATACTGGTGTGGCTGATGGGAGGGCGGCTCTACAGGATCACGAGTGATGCGGTAGGGGGAGTGGACTGTGGCAGGAAATTAGGATGGGATAGATCAATGATATCAGCTGGATGACATGGTGCCAAATCATCATCAGTTTAACGTTGATTATGCGACTATTATAGTCAGGCTGGTAAACGTTATGCAGACTTTGGCAACGTTACGCAGTCTACCAAGCATGTTTTGTTATATCATCTGAAGGTTGACCTACGCTCCCATTGGGTTGGTACATTACACAGACCCTGCATTATTAGTGTGGGCGATCATCGATGACATCACATGATGAGTACATGCGGTAACGTCCCCAGAATGTTTGTTCGACGTCATCTGTTGTCACTGCTAGCGACTGGGAACTATTCTTGTTGCGTTTACGTAGTAACATTGTGGATAGATGACTGTGATATCGAGGAGTAGAGGGAGGGGGAGGAGAGGAATCGTCTCTGCTACAATAAATAATAAAGTTAACAGTAAAGTGATTTGTGCCTATGGTTCTCGTTAATATCTGTATGGCACCGGTGTAAACCAACACGTGATTTACTGAGAGGAGGGGGGACTGGATCATCTAGGTCCAAGAGACATAGGTGGCGATACTTGGATGGGCTAATAGGTGGAGTAGAGAAATGCCTTGTCAGCTGTATTATGTGGTGCTTTATGTAAAATTACTGTTAACACTAGAGTGATAGAGTAAACTGTGGTATGAAGGACGCGCGTAACTGTTAAGACGGTCTTCGATTTCCAATCTCAGTATCCAGTTTACTGTCCCCTCTTGCCTCTTCCCAACAACTGTTGTTCACTCAGAACATGGGTGTTGACGGAAGGAGTGGGGAGATGACCGTAATGACTGCTACACCGTGAACCGCTGGATCATGCTTTATACATCAACGACAGTGGTTTCACCTGTTTTCTTTAGATTGATTGCAATATACTCTGTTACCCAGCCAGAGTCAACAACTCCATGTTCAGACACTGCTGAAGATGTGTGACTCAGTAGTTGCTCTCCGTGAACAGGCCATTGGATCCTTAAGTTTCATCTTTTTATCCTGTCATGTTTCACTACAGTGTGGGCAACGCCACTCGGTTGTTTAGCATAAAAAAACACACTGCAGATGAAGTGTGTGTTTGCATTTAATACAACGCATTGCAACTTCTGTAACTAATGGCATAGTTGATTAATAATATGCACGTGTTCAGACCTGGATAACTGCAAACATTACAACCCACTGCTCCGCCATTGTTGCAGCTCGAGGGTTTGTGAAGGCTGATATCCTAGGAGCATACCTGCTGTGTTGCTCCATTTGAAGATAAATATACTAATAACCATTGGCAAATCTGTACAAATCAACAATGACTAAACATGGTGCATACAGAAAATGGTAACATATATCCTGGGTTGAGTAAATCCACCTTTATTTTCCATCGGTTGCACCATAAAGATATTAATGAGAATCCATAGGGGACCACCATTACTGTCCAGACTGTTCATTATTTATTTGTAGTAAAGGAAAGAATTTGCCTACATAGGCCACTATCCATACTCTGTCTGCCAAGATATCGGTCGTAATCCACGATGATAAGCAAGTAATTGGCTACTAAGGAGTAATTTTCAATCACTTTTCGACAACGCCTATAATATCTAGACAGACTTGCGTAGGGACGTGCAATATATTTGCACACTTAACAGTCACAATACTTAAAATACAAGGGTACCGAGCTACCCAGTGGAATGTGTGTCGTGAATTGTTACAAGCCAGACGGCAAAAATAACAACTTTTGGCAACGTCAACATAACGTTTCATTTATCTGGCTGTGAAGATCTCCATATTCTTCAGCGGAAACACTTGATTTGGCCCAGTTATCACCTTGTAATGAATCCCTCCACACTGCTTGCTTCTGTCGTTCAACTAAAGTCCACCTTCCATTACCCCATCACCCCTCTCCTCCAGCCCCTAATTCTGAACGCCATTGGCCCCTTCTTCACCCACCTCCCTCCTCCTCTTGTCTCCCAGGTCCCACCCATCCCCAAACCTTACAGCTGCACCTGCGGGGCCGCCTCCTGTATGTAGTGAACTTGCTTCAGTTTCAGAGGCACTACAACAAGTTGTCAAATTCACGCGTGGGAGGATGGAGCGTCATGATTGAGCTTTCTCTGTTCTTTGATAGATTCATTGTTGGGAAGCTAGATAACTGTTGCATGGTTCATGACTCGAAACTAAACTACCCAGGTGAAGTCCGTGTCATTTATAATAACTGCCATTATGCCCAGAGGGTGTATGTGTGTGACATAATATTAAAAAACTATCTTTATCAGTACATTATCTGGCAGAGCATTTGCTCATCATACTGCCACCTAATGGAGCTGAGCACAGCGGCAATGAACCACCTGTGCGGATCTGCAAGTTCTATCCCTAGCGACCGAACTGAAGCCATGGATTAAGTTCCATGTCAAATCAGTGTTACCAGATGCAAAGAACATTACACCCACCTACACTCTTCGGTGGACGAGGTGTTACTTTTCTGTTTTGATATGTCTGCAACTGTACCTCACCCATAGAAAACCGGGACAGCAGCCGAATGCCTTTGACAGTATACGGTACCAGGTGTGGCAATGGCTTATATCGTTTTGACCAATCATCTGATCTACAGGTATTCACTTTCCTCTGTGATCTGCCATCGTTTCTCACCTGCAAGGCAGAGGTCTGAGCCAAAAAATATATATATATCCAAAATCATGCCGAGACTGGGGGAGGGGAGGCAGTGATGGAAGAAAAATCGGCAGGGATGGGGCGGGTTAACAGAAATTGAAAAAAGTAAATCCCAAAGTGCAGAGGTATAACTTCTCGTTCAATAATCTGGAAAGGTACTACACAAACAGCTGGAGTTTACGAAAATAAAATGGATGAAATGAGGGAGAACTTTAATTTGTACAGAGGAGAAAATAGACATTTCCATTATTAGTAAAACCTAGATGAATACAGACACTCGAGAATTTTTAATAGAACATCAGATAAATGGGTATATATTATTTTTGTGGCTCAAACCATCTGGGAAGAAAGGGGATGGGATAGCTTTTATCATGTAAAGGATTCATTAAACTGTTTACAATAAAGCTAGACATTATATAAATAAGGTTGAGCGTCTTGGGGTATTTGCCAGATCTCCAAAATTAAGTAGAGCAGATAGTAAATACCTCTGGGAGGAAATAAGGAAAGCTCTTACAGGTCCAAGCTTAGTAATAATTGTAGGGGGAACTTAATTTGGCAATGACTGATTGGCAAAATGAGACAGGGGATGCAGAGTCAGAGGAATTTCTAGAGGTGAAGTACTGGATAATTTCCTTTATCCAGTATACCATCAGGGAGCCCACCAGAGGTAATAATATACTAGATTTAGTTTTTAGCTAATAAAAAGAATAAGAAATGTCATTAGTGACATAGAGGAGTTGGCAGGTGACTTGGCATTAAAGCGATCATGAAGAAATTTAGTTCAAATTTATTTGGGACGTCTGTTCCACTGAAAATACCTCCTGCATTCCTAATTTTCATCTGAGAGATTTTGATGGATTAAGAGCTTAATTTAGAAAAGTATTCAACAGGGAGAGTAGCTATTTTAGGGAGTACCAGATTATTCAGTGAGGAACCCCAGGTATTAGGGGAGGGGCTTGGGAAACCTTGGTGGGAATGTGCTCCAGAGTCTCTAGAGAAGGTCAGGTCTCAGAGTGGGAGTGCAGCTCATGTGACGGGGATTAACTCCCAGGGTCCAGTACCAAGCAGACATTCGGCCAGTGAGAAATATCAAAGAGTTATTAAATATAATACATGGAGGCCAAGATAGACATATCCCTTCAAAACCGCTTTAGAACGAATAAATTAAAGAACCAAGATGGTTAAACAAGAGATCAAAATCTCATAGGCCAAAGGAAAGGAATATAAATAAAACGCGGAGAGGGAGCACTTACGTAACCAGTACGCGATCTTAAATAGAGAAGTAAAAGAAGGAGATACGGAAGGTAAAGAGAAGTTATGAAATTCAAGATTGCTAATGAACTGAAAGTAAACCTCAAGGGTTTTTATCAAATAGACTATTACTAAAAATAATGATAGGATAGTACCTCTCACAACAGAAATCAGGTGGAAATTACCAGATGAAGATAAAGAAATGTGTTCCATCCCTAAATAATTATTTCATATCAGTATTATTCACCAAGGAAAACCTAAAACCTGATCCCTCAAGCAGCAAATATTTACAGTGATAATACAGATAATATTCTTAGTATAATAACCATTAGTAGTAGGAGGACGTACATTGAAAGAAAATTGTAATGAGTTAAAATCTCAAAAATCTTGCCTGGTCTGGACGATATAATTGCAAAATTATAAAAGAAACCAAAGAAGAATTTACTCTCTTAATTTCTAAGGAGAAAGTTCCAGACGAGTGGAAGACCACAAACATGGTGCCACAGTTTTAAAAAGGGCGATAAAGCAGCTGTAATGTCAAAAAGGGCGATAAAGCAGCTGACTGTCGAATTATCGTCCAATAAATCTAACATCATTATAAGCAGTGAAAAATTTTAGTTAATTGTTTGGCAAATAAGATTAGAGAACACTTAGAAAGATTGAATCGTCAGTAAATGAAAGCCACCACGGGTACAGGCCAGCGACAATCCTGCCTCACAAACTTGTAATTCTTCTTTAAGGGAGCGTTTATGAAGCAGTAGATAGAGAGATAAAGCTTTGATTATTATTTATCCTGGACTTCAGTAAGCTTTTGATGGGGTCCACACAAAAGGTTAGTTAGAAAGGTTCCGAGCACACGGTATGGATGGCGATATCTTAAAATAGATAAAATCCTGGCTGAAAGAGGACAGAAAGCAGAGGTATTAATGAAATGGAACTAAGTCGGATTGGTGGTTAGTAACTAGCTGTGTACTGCAGGGTTCAGTCATACAGTTCACTTATTATTTATTATATACTCGAAAAATGATCTAGACTCCTACTGAATCACTAGCAGTATCAATACTGCAAATTTCCCCGATTACAAAAAATAAGACGTATCTATTAACTCGACTGACGTTTGCCCAGTAACTTATTATAAAAGGACCTCGATATATTGTCTCAAGTGGTCTAAGGCTTGGCAAATGGAATTTAACGTTGAGTAATGTAGAGTACTTAACGTAAGGCAAG
Organism: Coenobita brevimanus; assembly: GCF_032717465.1. Taxonomy (NCBI): domain Eukaryota; kingdom Metazoa; phylum Arthropoda; class Malacostraca; order Decapoda; family Coenobitidae; genus Coenobita; species Coenobita brevimanus. Next base: position 21,269,288 of record NC_136986.1, read on the forward strand.
GATATTGGAGACATTACTTCAAATACAGCTTAGATAACAAAGAAATTAGCAAATCTGAATACTAGAGAAATCTACGAGTTATGGTTAGTAACGACCTCAAACCAAGGCAACAGTGTATTAATGCGAGAAATAAAGCAAATAGGATCCTAGGATTTATTTGGAGAAGTGTGAACAATAGGTCATCAGAAGTAATACTGCAACTTTATCTAGCATTAGTAAGGCCACATTTAGACTAAGCAGTACAAATTTTTGTGTCCTTACTGCAGAATGGATATTAACTCATTAGAAAATGTACAGGAAAGAATGACAAAAATTATATTTCATGTTTGGAACCTGTCGTATGATGACAGACTAAAAAAGCTAAGTCTGCAGAGGCGTAGAATAAGGGAAGAATTAATTGAGGATGTGTTACAGAATAAATGTTTGTGAATGTGTCTTGGAGCCGTCCGGTGTACGCGTGTGGCTCATGTGGAAGTGGAGGCGAATGTGCCTCCCCTCCGTATTCACCGTGACCACCTGGCCTTGTCCTATGGCGTAAGGACGTTTAGGAAAAGTAATATCGGCAATGTGACCTGTACCCCCCTGCGTCAATACCACCACCTTCTGCGAGGGGTGCGTCGGCCACTTGCCGTTCGCATCCACTTACTGACTCAGGAGCTTGGTGTGGACCCCAGTGACTGTGACAAGTTGGTGTTTAAAAAGATAGCGCCTTGGGAGCCACCAGGCTTTACAGTGGATGTCTCATGGCTCCCAGCACCAAAGGCCAAGGCGCCGGAGGTGGAGGTCCACCACTTGTTTCGTGACATCATTGTTCGTCACTTGGGGTCCCATCAATTGTACACTGACGTCTCCAAGTCGAGTGAATGTGTGGGTGCAAGTGTGTGGTCGACTGAATGTGCACTTAGGTATCAGTTCCCGACTCATACATCTGTGTTTACCTCCGAACTTTTTGCTATTGACAAAGCCATAGACTGTGCTCTCAATTCTAGGCATGACTCATTTGTCATATTTTCAGATTCAAAATCAGCCCTTCAGGCAATTGCATCTTGTACTACGGACTCTCACGAGATCCAGGGCCGCATCATTAATAAGTTGCATTCATGCAACAAGTCATTCACGCTGATCTGGGTGCCTGGTCATTGTCGTATCTACGGCAATGAGCAGGCTGACTTACTTGCAAACTCGGCTGTAGAGCTCGAGTAAACTTGGGACGTTCCTCGTGATCTATGGTCGAGTCTCTCGGAATGAAATCAATAAATCTTCTGTGGCAAGGTCAGTGGACCAGACTAAATATTCCGACCTGTAAGCCGTACCTGGGCTACTGGGACACCGCCAACCGCCCCAGTCGCCTGGAAGAAAAAGTGTTGGCACGGTTACGGCTCAATGCCACCATTTTAACACATATGAAACCTTATATGGAAAGACGCTTCCCATCGCACTGTGACATCTGTGATGTGGTGTTATCTATCAGTCATATCATCCTGCGCTGTCGGCGATTTATTCGTGAACGTGCTTCACTTATAAATTACTGCGGCGCAGCAGATGTCCCCTTCACCCTTTCCACCATCCTGGGTGATGGGGACATTGTTATGACTGATAAATTGATGGCTTTCTTGAGAGAGACCGGACTGATCAGAGTGATGTGACTTTTTTACTGTGTGGTTATTGTTTTTATCAACGGTAAATATGTATATATTGTAATATTAATTAGGGTTGACAGTTGACATATTTTAAATAGTTCCTCCTCCCACTGATCTATTTCTAATATAGATGTCCCCTACATTAAGCCAAGTTCCTCGCCTGACAGTCACCAGCTGATGTGTGCAAGTGTGCAATATAGGAAGGTACTGCGCACTTGCAGTCGATGGTGGTCTGCTGGGCGAGGTTCTTCACTTTTTGTATAAATTATGTAAATACATTATACCATCTTGCTGAAGTTATTTTAATTAGGGCCGACAGCTGATGTATATGGAAATGTTCCTGACTCGTCTGGTTCCCTTTCATATATTGATGTACCCTGTATTAGGTTGTGCCTCGACTGACAGTCACCAGGTGGTGAATGCAGGTATGTAATGTAGAAAGGCATTACATATCTGCAGTCGATGGTGTTCTTTTGGTCGGGGCTTTTTTACCATTAGTGTAGGTCTAGTTATTTGCCTCTTAGGACTTGGTATAGGTTAGCGATTTGTCTGTTAGGTGATTAGTTTTAGGGTCTTTATATTAGGCATTTTTGTTTATAAGTAATATGAGGTTAAAAATATAAAAAATTACCAAAAAAATAGTAAAAAAAAAATAAAAATAAAAAATTATTTTATATATATATATATATATATATATATATATATATATATATATATATATATATATCAAGGTATATACATAGATATAATTTTGCCTTAATGACCAGGGGTTCCGGCCTCAATGGTCGATAGGCAAAAAAAAAAAAAAAAAAAAAAAAAGTGTTTAAGTGGATGAAGGGTATAAATAAGGAAGATATTAACAAGGCTGTTAAACTGAGCATACAGGATAGAAGTAGAAGTAATGGTTTCAAACTAGAAAAATTCCGTTACAGTAAGGAAATAGGTAGAAATTGGTTTAGCAATAGAGCAGTAGACGAATGGAATAAGCTACCTAGTAAAGTAGTTGCTGACTCTTGCACTGAGAGTTTCAAGCATAGGCTAGATAAGCACCTGACAAATAAGGGGTGGGTATAGAAAAAAAAAAATCTTATAACCAATACTAATTCATTTTTTTTCCTTTTTGGGTTACACAATGATAGTCTTTATTCTCCTTTCACACTTTCCTATAATATGTCCACGCCAGTTTTTCTATACTGAGTGATGTTCTTTCATTTTCCTGCTGGCTTCGGGTGGAGGGTTTGAGTGCGGGGGAGGGCCTTCTTCTTTGCTGTCCTTATCTCATTCTAGTAGTTGTTACTCTTCAAGGAGCTGCCTATCATGAGCGAACCGGCCTACCGCAGTTATCCTCTCCCTTATGTTCTTGCATCGGATGACACATCGGTCGTTGCGATGGGGGTTTAGATGGCTGACATGTGAAAAGTGATTGATGAGAGTGTTTGCTTTTTGTTTGTTTGAAGGTATGGTGTCTGTTGTTGTGATGGCAGCGTGCGATTGTGTAGTGTTGCTGTTGAAGAGTGTGATGCTGTTTATTGTTTTCTAGAGTTTTCTGGCGTTTGTTTTATGATCAAGTGTTGGGAGATAATTATTCCATTTTAGCGTTTGCTTTTCTCATATTTTATTGTTTGTTTGAGTGTTGAGTTCTTGTATTTGTTTTATGGTGTCTTGTGTATGGGGTGCTGGGGAGTGTCGTAGTGTGTCCCGTTGACTGATGAGGCCTTGATTTTCTGGTGTGAAGTTGGGGTTGTGTCTCTTTCTGTTGCGTCTAGGGATGTGTGCTTTGTCTGCATTTTGAATAATTGTATTGAAAGTGTGCACAGCGTTGTTGTTTTGTTTAATGTTTCAAAGTGTTGTTCTGTCTCAGTTGTGAAGGCATCCCAGTTGGATCTCCTATTATTAGTGTACGTGTGTCTGTGGCCAGCTGGGGTGATTCTGGTTTTGGTAGTGATGATGATTGGGGGGTGGTCAGAGCCAAGGGTTTTGATCACTCTCCAGGATTTTGTGGGGGTGAGGTTTGGGGAGCAAAAGGTTATGTCTGGGGATGATGGGAGGAAGAGGGCTTGGTGTGGGATATGGGTATGTTGATGGAGATAGCTGAGTATGAAAAGATTATCTGTTTGGGATTGTAGTACCAGCCCTTTGTCTGTGCCAGGCCGGCGCCTTGGCATTTAAATCACCACCCAGGATAATGTCTGGTATGTTAGTGATAAGATGTATTTGTGGAGAGTAATTGTGTGGTACTGTGGGTGATGACTGGGGGGGAATGTATGTATTGGCGATTTTTATGTGTGATTTGTTACCAGTGCATATATTAATTGATTGTATTTCTGTTGTGGTGTCATGTGCGGGGAGAAGTGACTATGTGTGTGCACTAGTAACTGAAAAGTTGTTGGATTTGTGTACCAAGGTGATAAGGCCTTTGCCACTGCCATTGGCCTGGTCTTGTCTAATGGTGGTGAAATTATGAAATGTAGGTGTTTTTTGTGTTCTGCATAGTTTTGTTTCTTAAACGATGGCAGTGTGTATATTTTGTTGTTTGATGAATTGTGTGAGTTCATGTTTTTTGGTGTTTATGCCATCTATGTTTATTTGAATAATAATTATATTCCATATACGATGTGTGTTGGGTGCTGCAGCACGGAGGGGAGGTGGGGGTGTGGGTGAAGGGGGAGGGGTAGAAGAAGGTTGTGATGGAGGTAAAGGTTGGGGTGAATTAGATTCGGGTGGAATGGGAGGGGTTGAAGGATTGGATGGTGTGGTAAAGATCGATGGGTTAGGGTGAGAAGGTGTAGAGGAAGTAGGAGTGGGGTTGGTGGTGGGGTTAGTGGGTGGGGGGAAGGAGCATAAGGAGCAGGTCCAGATGTTTGTGTAATATTTTCTGGATGCAGTTCTTGCAGGAATTGCACTGAACTGAACCCTTTGTCTGGTGGCTCGAAGTGATAGGTTTTGGAGCATGGTGGACATATGTATTAGTTGGTGAGTCCTGCATTGCTCTCAATGTCCCCGGCTAGAAGAAGTCTTCAAGAATGACCACCGGGGAGTCATTTCTTGGTGTAGAAAAAATGGTGTTGTTGTGTGTGTTGTGGTAAGAGATGTGGTACTTGCCTGGGTGACCAAAGCCTATCCCAGGTTCTCGGACCCTGTGAGGGGCCGAGGAGTTTGTGGTAGTTTGGCCTCCATGCTGTCCTCCTCCTCTGCTTCGACAGCCTATGGAGGGTACACCCACGGTGAAGACGCCACCTCATCAGATCTGGTGGATGAGTTTGGGAGAGTGCGTAAGAAACTGAATCTAAAAGTGCGTGTGGGGAAGAGTAAAGTTATGGTCCTTGAGAAAAATGAAGTCACTGAATGAACAGTGAGGTTGGATGAGGAGGAAGTTGAAAATATGAGTGTGTTCAAGTACTTGGGTAGTGTGATGAGTAAAGAAGAAACGGAATCTAAAGGTGGGTGTAGGGAAGAGTTAAATTATTAGTGCCCCTCCCTGTAAAACAATTAACTCTAAGCCGTTGGCCACCCCGTTTGGGATACATGGCGTCTGGCAATGAATGAATGAATGAATGAAGAATGAAGTCACTGAATGAACAGTGAGGTTGGATGAGAAGGAAGTTGAAAATATGAGTGTGTTCAAGTACTTCGGTAGTGTGATGACTAAGGATGGAAATTTGGAAGGTGAAGTGCTTGAAAGAGTACAACAGGGAAGATAGGTTGCTGCTTCCTTGAAAACAGTGATAAGAAACAGGGAAGTGAAAAAGTTACTGCATGACAGTATTGTGATACCAATTCTAATTTATGGAAGTGAAGCTTGGACTTTGTTGGAGGGACACAAGTCAAGAGTGAGAGCAGTGGAAATGAGTTATTTGAGAGGTGCATGTGGAATCACATGGAGAGAGACTGACAAATGAGAAAGTGAAGGAGCATTGTGGTTTGGATGTGGATGTGATAGAAAGCGTTAGGAGAAACATATTGAGCTGGTTTGACCAAGGTCGAGAGGATGGAGTGAGAGACTGACGAAGAGAGTGTATGTGAGAAAGCTGGAGGGGGTGAGAGGGAGAGGGAGGCCAAGGATGAACAAAACATAAGAAGAGTAGATAACTGCAGTAGGCCGGTTGGCCCATGCTACGAAGCTCCTAGAAGAGTAAGTGAGCTACTAGAATGAGATAAAGACAGCAAAGAAGAAGGCTTTCCCCTGCCCTCCAAACCCTCCAGCCGAAACCGGCAGGATAAAGTCAGAAAGAACACCACGCAGTACAGAAAAACTGGCGTGGACATTTTATAGGAAAGTCTATCTATCTATCTATTGCCAGACGCCTCAATCCCGTTTGGGGTGTACAAACAAATCGCCTCCAAGTCGCCCTGTCCCTGCCATTTCACTGCCCTGGTCCCAACTCACACCCCTCTCTCATATACCTCTCCACCCCATCCCTCCATCTCATCCTCGGCCTCCCCGCCCTCTTCCCCCCTCCACCTCACTCACATACACTCTCTTCGTCAGTCTTTCACCCTCCATCCTCTCCACATGGCCAAACCACCTCAGTGTGTTCCTCATAATGCTTCCTATCACATCCACATCCACACGACAACGCTCCTTTATATCCTCATTCATCAGCCTGTCTCTCCACGTGACTCCACAGGCTCCTCTTAAATAACTCATTTCCACTGCTCTCATTCTTGACTTGTGTCCTTCCAACAATGTCAAGCTTCACTTCCGTACGTTAGAGTTGGTATCACAATACTGTCATGTAGTGACTTTTTCACTTCCATGCTCACTTCCCTGTTTCTTATCACTGCTTTCAAGGAACTAGCAACCTTTCTTCCCTGCTGTACCCTTTCAAGCACTTCACCCTCCAAACCTCCATCCTTACTCATCACACTACCCAAATACTTAAACGTACTCACATTTTCCAATTCCTCACCATCTAACCTCGCTGTACATTCACATTATAGGAAAGTGTGAAAGGATAATAGAGACTATCATAATGTAACCTGAGAAGGAAAAAGAATGATTTAGTATTGGTTATAAGATTTTTTTCCTATACCCACCCATTATTTGTCAGATGCTTATCTAGCCTATGCTTGAAACTCTCAATGGAAGAGGCAGCAAGTACTTTACTAAGTAGCTTATTCCGTTCGTCTACTACTCTATTACCAAATCATTTTCTACCTATTCCTTACTGAAACAGGATTATTCTAGTTTGAAACCATTAATTCTAGTTCTATCCTGCATGCTCACTTAGAGTCCTACGCTGATATCTCCCTTATTTATACCCTTCATCCACTTAAACCCCTCAATTATGTCTCTCCTTATTCTACGCCTCTCTGGTGAGTGCAGACTTAGTCTTTTTAGTCTGTCTTCATATGACAAGTTAATATCCATTCTATAGTAAGGACACCAAAATTTGTACTGCTTAGTCTAAATGTGGCCTTACTAATGCTAGATAAAGTTGCAGTATTACTTTTGAGGACCTATTCCTTATGCTTCCCAAAATATATCCTAGGACCCCATTTGCTTTATTTCTCGCATTAATACACTGTTGCCTTGATTTGAGGTCGTTACTAACCATAACTCATAGACTTCTCTGGTATTCAGATTTGCTAATTTCTTTGTTATCTAAGCTGTATTTAGTATCTCCAATAGTCTTGCCTACGTTAAGTACTTTACATTTTTCAATGTTAAGTTCCATTTGCCGTGTTTTAGACCACTTGGAGAATATGTCGAGGTCCTTTTGTATGCTATAGCAATCGTCAGTCGAGTTAATGATACGCCTTATTTTTGCATCATCGGCAAATTTCCTAATACTGCTAGTGATTCCAAAGTCTCGATTATTTATATATAAAATGAATTATAAGGGATCGTGTACTGAACTCTGTGGTACAACGCTAGTTACTAATCCCTAATCTGACTTAGTTCCATTTATTAATATTCTCTGCTTTCATCCATTCAGGGAGGATTCAATCCATTTTAAGATATCGCCGTCTATACCGTGTGCTCGAACCTTTCTAACAAACTTTTCTTGTGGGACCCTATCAAAAGCTTTACTAAAGTCCAGATAAATAATATCATAAGCATTATTGCTAACTACTGCCTTATAGACATCCGAGAAGAATGACAAGAAGTTCGTAAGGCAGGATCGTCCTTGCCTGAATCCGTGCTGACTATCATTTATAAGATTCAATCTTTCTAAGTGTTCTCTAATCTTATTTGCCATAATTAATTATAGCATTATTCCTATTACTGATGGCAGACTTCTCTGACGGTATTTCAGTGCAGCTGCTTTATCACCCTTTTTTTATATGGGCACTACGTTTGCGGTCTTCCATACCTTTAGGACTTCTCCTGAAAATAAAGAACCATTAAATAATGTTAAAAGGGCAAAAGAGGGAGTATGTATAGTTGTGAGTAAAAGATGGAAGAAGAGCATAAGATAGTATGGATCACTTGGGTCAAGGATTGTGTGGGTAAGGTTGAAAGTTGGAATACAAATGTGGGCGATTGTGTGTGTGTATGCGCCAACGCAAGATCGTGCTAGCAGTGACAGAAGAGTTCTGGACAAATGTAGAAGTGTGCATGGAAAAGTTTGGAAGGAATGAGAGAATGTTTTTGATCGGTGATATGAATGGTAAAGTAGGGAATGTGAAGGTGGATAAAATAGTTGGTGAGTGGGGTGTGCCTGCTGAGATAGATGAGAATGGCAGTGCGTTAGTGGACTTTTGTGCTGGGAGGGGGTTGGTGATAGCCAATACCCTCTTCAGGCATCAAGTGATCCACAGGTATACATGGCAAGTGATGAGAAGGGTGGGTGGTGAACTGAATGAAAGGAAGGCAATGATTGATTATGTGTGTGTGGATGAAAGGATGCGAAGATGTGTAAAGGATGCAAGAACTTATAGAGGTTGGGGGAGTGGACTTTCTGACCACTACTTGGTGGTGGCCAGAATTAGGATCCAAGTAAGATGGAGAAATAGAAGAAGGGAAAGATGAGAGTAAAGAAGTAGTTGGAAGGAGAGTGGAAAGTTTACAAGAGGATGAGAAAAAGGCAGAGTATAAGAGAGAAGTGGAGGAATGATTGGGCAAATATGAATTGGAGCAGATAGGGGACGTGGAAGGTGTGTGCAGGATATTTACGGAAGAAATATGTGCGGCATGTGATGTGGTGTGTGGGAGAAGACGGAGGGGGGGTGGTGCAACGAACAGCGTGGTGGACTGAATAGGTGAGACAGCCTGTGGCACAAAAGAAGAAAGCATACAATGAATGGATGAGAAATAGGGGCATGGAAGAAGTTGAGAGGCTGAAGAGAGAGTTATATGTAGAAAGAAAGAGAGAGGTGAAAAGATTAGTAAGAGAGAGTAAGAAGAGAGTGGATGAGGAATTTGGAAGGAATTTCAGTGTAAAGTGGAGAGACTGTAAGAAAATGTTCTGGAAAGAGGTGAAGAGAGTAAGACAGGGTGGAAGTGAGGTTAGCAGGGGAGTGAAAGATAAAAATGGTAGATTACTAGTGGAGAAGGGAGAAAAAGTGAGCAGATGGAGAGAACACTTTAAGGAATTGTTGAACGTGCAGGATGGAAGTAATGCGAGTATAAGTGGCTGGGGAATGGCTGGGAGAAGGAGGGAGGTGAGAAGACAGGAAGAAATCAGTAGGATAGAAGTTGTGGAAGCAATGAAGAAAGTTAAATTGGGGAAAGCCCCAGGAATTGATGGAGTGTGTAGTGAAATGCTGAAGCTTTGGGGAGAGATAGCAGTAGAATGGATGTGGAAGATGTGCAGATTGGCCTGGGAGGAAGGTAGAGTTCCAGAGGATTGAAAGTCAGGTATAATTATTCCCTTGTACAAAGGAAATCGGGAAAAAGAAGTGTGTGTTAATCATAGGGGCATTTGTCTTCTTAGTATAATAGGAAAAGTGTATAGTAGGATACTTACTGACAGAGTTAGAGAAAGAACAAAGGAATTAGTTGGAGAAGAACAGGGAGGCTTTAGGAAGGGAAGAGGTTGTGTAGATCAGACGTTCATTCTTAGGTCTTCAGTGGAAAATGTCTAGAGGAGGGAAAGAAGTTGTATACGGCTTTCATGGATTTGGAGAAAGCATATGACAGGGTGGATAGACAAGGATTGTGGAAAGTATTAAGAATATACTGTATGGAGTAGTTGGGAAGTTGTTGAATGCTGTGAAGAGTATGTATGATGGTGCTAAGGCTGCAGTGCGTGTGGATGGTGAACTAAGTGAATTTTTCTCTTTGAAGGTTGGGTTGAAACAGGGATGTGTCATGTCTCCATGGTTGTTCAATCTGTACATGGATGGGGTAATAAAAGATGTACAAGGAAGGGTAGTGGATGTTGGAGTTGCCCTGGTGAGAGAGGATAGTGTTTGGAAACTCCCTGTACTGTTGTTTGCAGATGATACTGTGTTGTTGAGTGAAGACGAAGGAGAGCTGCAAGGCTTGGTGGATGAGTTTGGGAGAGTGTGTAAGAAACGGAATCTAAAGGTGAATGTTGGGAAGAGTAAAGTGACGGTCTTTGAGAGAGGTGAAGTCAGTGAATGTACAATGAAGCTGGATGGTGAGGAATTGGAAAATGTGAGTATGTTTAAGTACTTGGGTAGTGTGATGAGTTAGGATGGAGGTTTGGAGGGTGAAGTGCTTGAAAGGGTATAGCAGGGAAGAAAGGTTGCTGGTTCCTTGAAAACAGTGATAAGAAACAGGGAAGTGAGCACGGAAGTGAAAGAGTTAGTACATGACAGTATTGTGATACCAACTCTAACGTATGGATGTGAAGCTTGGACGTTGTTGGAAGGACACAAGTCAAGAGTGAGAGCAATGGAAATGAGTTATTTAAGAGGAGCCTGTGGAGTCACATGGAGAGACAGGCTGACGAATGAGGATATAAAGGAGCGTTGTGGTGTGGCTGTGGATGTGATAGGAAGCGTTATGAGGAACACACTGAGGTGGTTTGGCCATGTGGAGAGGATGGGCGGTGAAAGACTGACGAAGAGAGTGTATGTGAGTGAGGTGGAGGAGGGAAGAGGGAGGGGGAGGCTGAGGATGAGATGGAGGGATGGGGTTGAGAGGTATATGAGAGAGGGGGGTATGAGTTGGGAGCAGGGCAGTGAAGTGGCGGGGGACAGAGTGACGTGGAGGCGATTTGTTTGTGGCCACCCCAAACGGGATTGAGGCATCTGGCAAAAGATAGATAGATAGACATAATTCTTCTTTGGTTTCGTTTATAATTTTTGCGTGTATGTCATCCGGACCAGGCGATTCTTGAGGTTTTAACTTATTATTATTTTCTTTCAATACGTCCTCCTTACTAATGGTTATTTTACTAAGAATATTTTCTGTATAATCACTGTAAATATTTTCTGTTTGAGGGACCAGGTCTAGATAATCCTTGGTAAATACTGATATGAAATAATTATTTAGGATGGAGCACTTTTCTTTGTTTTCACTGGTAATGTCACCTGATTCTGTTCTGAGAGGTCCTATCCTATCTTTATTTTTCGTATGGTACATTTGATAAAAACCCTTGGGGTTTTCTTTCAGTTCACTAGCAACCTTAATTTCATAACTTCTCTTTGCTTTCCGTATTTCCGTCTTTACTTCTCTATTCAAAATCGCGTACCGGTTACGTAAGTTTTTCTCTCCCCATTTTATTTTTCTATATATTCCCTTGCTTTGGCGTATGAGAGATTTTAATCTGTTATTTAACCATTTTGATTCTTAATTATTCGTTCTAAACAGTTTTGAAGGGATATATCTATCTTGGCCTTCATGTATTATATTTACTAACTCTATATTTCCCACTGACCGAACGTCTGTTTGGCACTGGACTTGAGTTACTCCCCGTCACGTGAACTACACTCCCACCTATGACCTGGCCTTACCCAGAGACCTGGCGTACATTCCCAGCTGCTTCCTTCCCCTGACCTAATACTTGAGGTTCCCCATTGACCTGGCTGTCCCTAAAGTAGCTAGTCTCCCTATGGAATACAGTTGTAGAATAATCTCCTAGACGAAAATTTGGAACAGTGGAGGTATTTTCAGTGGAACAGACATCCCAAGTAAATTTGAACTTAACTGCTTCCTGAACACTATTACCAAGTCGTCCACCAACCTCTATGTCACTTTTGACATTTTCTTTATTAGCTAAAACTAAATCTAGTATATTATTACCTCTGGTGGGCTCCCTGATATACTGATCAAGGAAATTATCCTGTACTACCTCTAGAAATTCGTCTGACTCTACATCCCCTGTCTGATTTTGCCAATCAGTCATTGGCAAATTAAGATCCCCTACAATTACTACTAAGCTGGACTGTGAGGCTTTCCTAATTTCCTCCCAAAGGTATTTACTATCCACTCTACTTAATTTTGGAGATCTGTAAATACCTCTTAAGACTAATTTCTTCCTGTTGTTACTGATTTCAACCCAGACACTTTCGATGTCCATATTTACTTTGTCCGCTTTATTGTAACAGTTTAATGAATCCTTTACATAAATAGCTACCCTGGCCCCCTTTCTTCCCAGATGGTTTGATACAAAAATATTATAGCCCATTATCTGATATGCTGCCAAAAATTCTTGAGTGTCTGTATTCATCCAAGTTTCACTAATAAGAGCAATGTCTATTTTCTCTTCATATATCAATGCCTTCAGTTCATCCATTTTATGTCATAAACTCCTGCTGTTTGTGTAGTACACTCTCAGATTATTACGAGTAGTTATACGTCTATCATGGGACTTACTTTAAAAAATTTTGTTAACCCGAGGTGTCCCATCGATGTATGAGTACGTCGCAACGTTTTATCACAGCTAGACCCATCAACGTACCAGTACATTGCGCAATTGCAATGTTCATAATTTTCACAATTTTCAATTTTCGTGCGTGATTTTTGGTGCATATACACGGGACACCTTCCTCTACAAGATGCCAGGCAGGGACATTGCCTTACCCCACATGACCTCCCCCCCCACGCCATTGTCTCGGCAATTCACCTGTTACCAGTGACTTGGCCAATAAAGACATTCAGGGCCAGAGTGATTCCCCAGCGGATGACAATGTGGAGAACAAAGTTTACGTAGCATTAAAGGAAGAAATAGTCAGATATGATGATCAGTTAATGTTGCCAAAAAAGGTCAGGTATGTTGATGTGTTAGTGAGTGAAACAATGCTTATATTGCCTATATTACTGTTTGAAAACCAATATACTCTAGTAATGCATATAAATTCGTACCAAATAAATAAATAAATACCGTTTATGAGTGGTATGGAATAGTTGCCCTCCCACAGAACTCGTTTTCTTTGGAGCCAGCCTGATAGAAAACCCAGTAAGGTAAGGAGTACTGCTATCTATATCGAGTATTTTAAACCTCAGGTGAGCGATTTCTCTATGAATTTTCAATGTTTCTCGCCAAAAGCGGAGGTTTGAGCAAATTTTTTTTTTCTAAAATTGGTCAGGATTGGGGGGAGTCAGTGGTGGAAAATCGGTCAGGATGGGGCGGGTTAATAACTGGGGAACTCTTTACTAATATAACAATCTTTTGTACTATCACTTATCACTCCTCTAACGTCGTTTGTTTTGTCCTATGTCATCACCTGCTCATTTTGAGGTGTCTGAGTGGATTTTTCTACACTGATGGTTATGCTGTTGTTCTTACTTTTGCATGTCTTGATGCATCTGTCGAAACCTTATGATAATGGTTTCTGAACGTAGTTCCTGCAACTTCCTGTACAACTAATTCTCAACCTCGAAAAAAACCCTCTGCTTCCCTATTTATCATACCAGCTAAAACAATAACTCCCTACCTACTAAGATGAGTCCCCTCCCAATTACACATGGAACTCCGTCCATAAAACCGGTCCTAGCTGTCTATGAAAGGTATTGCATTATCTTTGCAATACCTTTCAAGGAAGCAATTAAAACAAATCACCCTGCTCAACCATTCCTTCCCAACCCGCTTCCTAGCCAAACTCCATGTATTACAGGGGTCCCTCCCTCTGCCTAACCTTGTACTGCACCCACAGTACCTCACTCTTACGCCTGCAAATATCATTGCGTCCTACACTGAGGAACACAGTGAGTTTGTCTCCACAATTTTTAACGATATTTGAAATTATTTCTATCACATTAGCCACCCTGGCCCCCGTAAGACACACATGTTCAGTGTGTGGAGTATACATTGCTCTGTTTACATATCTTACCTGGGAATCTCCAACAATGGCAACATTTTTCTTACCTTTCTTGATCTCCATGTACATACCTGTATGGGAAGTTCTCTCACTGTCCTTCTTCCCTACTTCTCTCTCTGCCTTCTCTTCACACTGGTCATGTAATGTGTCGAATGCATTTCTGGTCTTTATCCCCACTTGTTTCTTAAGGTTGAACTTTGTTTCACCCTTGTGGACAAGTATTACCCTTCAGCCTTTTTTCTCTCTCCAACACTTCCTCCCACAGTTCCCTCATTTCTGACTTCTCCTGCTTGAGAACCTGTATATCTCACTTCAGTTTGAGAAATTCTTCCTTTAATTCAAGGTAGTCCTTCTCAAAACTTGCACTGGGGACACAACTCTCCGTAGAGGAAACCATCACGCACAAATTCACACAATGGTAGTACAGCACTATTACAGTTCACTACAACACTCTAGCACAACACTATTACAGTTCACTACAAGTCTACCACAACATTATCAGAGATCACTAGCACAACACTGTCACAGGTCAGTACAATACACTATCTCAACATTATTACAGGTCACTAAACTCACTGACAATTCTTACAACAGGTGGGTACAGCTAGGTAAATCAGGAACACCAGGAGAGACGTCTGCACAGATTGACCTCACGTGAGTGACTGGAGGGATGGAGTGGAGACGTATATGAGAGTTGGGTGTGAGCTGGGAGCAGAGAAATGAGATGGTATGGGAATACTGTAGGGCGACATGGACGTGATGTGTTTGTGGCCACCCCTTACGGGATTAACGTGTCTGGCAACATATATATATATATATATATATATATATATATATATATATATATATATATATATATATTGTCACTGGCGTAGTTATCCCAGTAGCGAATGGGTGAAATAGAAGATAGGCGATAATGCAAAGAGACAGGCGAGCCGCCAATATCGATAAATCTTCTTCCTTATCAGTTTTGCTGCCTGTAAGGGTAACCCTAGACCCCAGCTGTATTTTCTCAACGGTCAATTTTGCCTTCTGGACTACTAACACACTAGTTGCTTTTCCCACAGATTGTGCAGAATATCCTTTTGTCCTTGAACATAGTGGGTGTAACTTATAATGTGGGATGAGCAAAATGTGAGTATTTGCCAACAGAAGTTGAATAACACTTTCTTGGATTTCTTGACGGCACGCCATTGGTTTTGTGTAATATGTGTAAGACTCACATTGGTAGCAGGTGCCGCTATTGTTTGTAAGTGGCTGGAGATTGCACTTAAGACAGCCTAGTGGGGAGTTAGCCGAGACAGGCGGAGTAAGTCTGCTTTATAAGCTCTAGTACAATGTTAGAGAGACAGATTTTTTTGCACATTTGTTCACATTTTGTAATTTTGTACACATTTGTTCACATTTTGTCACATTTTTGCACTTTTTGTTCCTTACTACATTACAGTTTTGTCACTTTTTTAAAAACTCTTTTCCTCATATTTTCACACATTACTTAATACTTGACATTAATTACAAAACACACTGTTTGTGCACCATTTCCCATATTTGGGTTCACTCCTCCATTTACATTAGTGTATGATTTATATCTGGATTATATCATCAAAGAATTCTCCAAGTTTCCTGAAGCTTTGTGAGTACTTAGCCTCCACTAATTGTATTCTGGTTAGGTAAGAAATAACTTGTTTTTATATTTGTATTCTGAGGAGTATATGAATCCTCCCTTTGTAACATGAATCCTGGTTTCTTCCTTGGTGTGTGTAAGTTATAATGTACAGTAAAGTTAAGTTAGTTTTCTTGTGAGCTTTACCTTATCCCTTTTGGTGATTAATTAAGGGCTAAGAGCGTACCATAATATACACCCCCATAATTTTTTGCCGACCTCACCAGGATAGCTCTGGGTCATAATATTGGCAACCCTAGCCACATACACAGTGCTTACTTTTATCTACTTAACTATAAACAGTTATCATGGCCCTAATGAGTGATAGTGATGTGAAAGCATTTTTGGATTCTAAGCCTTCCCCAACCAGAGTAAAAACACTCACAAAACACAAGCTCATATTGCTTGCCCAGGCCTTACAGTTGAGATTTTCTGCCTCAATCACTAAGACTAATTTACTTGATATAATACTGGACATCATGTTTGAGCAAAGTGAGTCCTCCAGAGTTGGTTCTGAGCCATCTGATACTGCACATGGTGTTGACCCTGAGCCATTTGCATCAGGGATACCTGGCCCTAGTGATTTTTCTGCTTATGATACTGGTGACAATGTGCAACTTGAGTTAGCCAGAATTAAGCTGAAGGAACTAGAAGTGCAAGCAAAAATGAGAGAACAAGAATGGAATGCTAAAATGAGGGAAACAGAATTACAAGCTCAAATGAGGCAAAAGGAAATGGATCACGAATTCAGACTGAAGCACCCTGATAGTTTACCTAGATCTAGTAGTTCATCTGCCAGGGAATTTTTCGATGTTGCTAGGAACATTAAACACTGACAAATCTATCAGATTCTTTAACCCACTGGCACCCAGTGTCCTGTATAAAGGATAGAACTGGTCATTTTCAAAATTTAATAAAGAAGGGAACCCCAGGGTAGGGATCCATGAGCTTTGTGACTATGAGCCGATAGGCAGAGGGCGGTACACTTAGTACCCTTCCACCAAAATCCATTGCACAGGAACTCTGGGCACTAATGGGTTAAGCTAGTACCTCCCTTTAATGAGCAAGACGTCACTAAGTACTTCCATATGTTTGAAAAATTGGCAGGTCATCTCTCGTGGCCAAAAGACTCTTGGACAGTATTGCTGCAGAGTGTTTTGAAAGGATGTGCTTAAGAGGCTTATACTTCTTTATTTGTTGATCAAAGTGCTAACTATGATTATTTAAAAGAGGCCATTCTAAAAGCATATGAACTCATGCCAGAGGCATACAGGCTTAAATTTAGATCTACCTATAAACAGATAGATCAGACTCATGTGGAATATGCTAGAGTACTCACAGACTTATTTGATCAATGGTTGCATTCTAAGAAAGTTGATGATTTCCCTAAATTGAGAGAACTTACGATCTTGGAGAATTTCACTGGTAACATAGATAGGGATGTGGCTACATACCTAGTGGAGAAAGATTTAGATACCCTAGCTGAGGCTGCTGTTGTAGCAGATAATTATTGTATAATTCATAAGCATGAACGTAAGCCTCAGTCATTTGTTACGGGTAGGAGAGTGAACCAACCAGTTTTTGTGAACCCTTCTTCTGGTAAAGGCAAGTTAATGACAAGTGACACTAGTGGGAATAATGTAACCCCAGGGCATGTTAGTTCCACGAAAGTAAGTGAGGACAGTGTTGCCAGAGGGTCAAGAAAAAGTGTCAGGTTTTCTCAGTATTGCCAGAAAACGGGGCACTTGGAGGATTGGTGAGGGAAAAACGAGGGAAAAGTTCCAATGTGAAACCTATTACTTTAGTAAACTCCTGGGGATCTTTTAACACCAACAGAGAGCAGCCACCTACAGATATTGTTCGCGGTAGTCACACACAACCCCAGCAAGTGCATATTGTTGATAAGGCCAGAGTGAAACTGTCAGTGGTTGATAGACAGACTCCTGTAGAGCCAATGTTGGACACTAGTAAGACTCAAGCAGTGCAGCCATCAGGTTCAGGTGAGAGTGGTAATAAGACTCCATCAGAGTGTCCTCCCCCAAGCAGTACACAAAGTGACTCCTCTCCAGATCATTTATTTGCTGACTTTATATCAAAGGGGCTAGATTCAGTTCATGGAAAAGGTGGTAAGGAAGTCACAATACTAAGAGACACAGGAGCTTCACTGTCACTAATGTTGAAGGGGATTGTTGATGTCGCTGACCCTAATGAAAGTGTCTTGTTGCAGGGTATTGCTTAGTTTGTATCTTTTCCCCTAGTTGAGGTGAAGCTCCAGTCAGAGTTAGTTACTGGTTCAGTGCATGTGGGTGTTGTTGATCAGCTTCCTGTACAAGGGGTCACTTTCCTTTTGGGTAATGATTTGGTGGGAGGACAGGTGAGTTCTGTTCCCTGCTTGTCAAAAACTCCCCTGAGTGAGGATGGGACTAAAGAGTTGGATCTTAAATTGTTTCTAGCATGTGCTGTAACTAGAGGTTTGACGGCAAAGGCCAGCCATGATAATGTTGACAGTAATGGCACAGGCAATGCCGATGATGATAATGGGCTTGGTGATACCTTTTTTGCCCAGTTAAATGACTCAGAGGTTGATGATTCTCCCCAGACTAATGCAAGTGCAAAGTTAGCTGATATGAAAAGATCTGATCCAGAGGTTGCCACTTGAACTGACTCAGCAATTAGGGAAGATGAATGTGAGTCTGAACAGACAGTGTTATTATTTAAGGCCAAACAAAGTGTTAATGCAATGATGGAGACCTCCTAGTGTTGCTCATGATAAAGAGTGGGAGACTGTACATCAGGTGGTGGTTCCAAGACCCTATAAGCAAAAAATTATGTCTATTGCTCATGACTCTTCTTTAGCAGGTCACTGAGGGGTGAGGAAGACTCTCTCCCGCATCTGGCAGCATTTTTACTGGCCTGGAATCCGTCGAGATGTCTCCCGGTTCTGTAGGTCATGTCACACCTGTCAGCTAGTCGGTAAGAGCAATAAACCCACCCCTGCGGCTCCTTTGATTCCTCTACTTGTGTTTGAGGCCCCATTCACTAGAGTCCTTTGGGACATTGTTGGCCCTTTGCCTAAAACCTCGTCAGGCCACCAGTACATCCTCACAATGTTAGACATGGCCACTAGATATCCTGAACCCATTCCCTTGAGAAATATTTCAAATAATTGGTTGTATAAGAGATGCTGACCTTCTTTACCCGTTTTGGTCTCCCTAAGGAAGTTCAGTCAGATCAAGGCAGTAATTTTAATTCCAGACTGTTCAGACAAACCCTTAAGGAGTTAGGAATTTCCCAGATCACATCCTCAGCATATCATCCTCAGAGTCAGGGTGCATTAGAGAGGTATCACCAAACATTGAAGAGTATGCTTAAAAAGATGAGTTTGGATGAAAAGTAATGAGACATATGTTTGCCTTTCCTACTTTTTGCAACCAGAGAGGCACCGAATGAATCCTTGGGCTACTCTCCATTTCAATTAATCTTTAGCCATGAAGTAAGAGGCCCTCTTAAATACCTCAAACAACAATGGGTCAAAGATGATGACCAAATTAACTTGCTAGACTGTGTCAAAATTTATAGAAAGACTGGCCTATAGAATGGACGTAGCCATGGCACACTTGGAATCATCTCAGGAGATGATGAAGAGGTGGTATGACCACTCTAAAAAAGCTTGAAACAGAGTGTTTCACCCAGCATTCAAGTTCTT
Organism: Coenobita brevimanus; assembly: GCF_032717465.1. Lineage (NCBI taxonomy): Eukaryota > Metazoa > Arthropoda > Malacostraca > Decapoda > Coenobitidae > Coenobita > Coenobita brevimanus. Next base: position 21,288,474 of record NC_136986.1, read on the forward strand.
GTCTTGCTTCCCTTTCATGGTCAGCCTCTGCAGGCAAGTTTTGCAGGCCCTTATGTAGTAGAGAAGAGGGTAGGTGAAGTAAATTATGTTATCTTAACCCCAGACTGGAGGGAGGAAGGAAGATTGTGCCATGTAAACATGTTGAAGGAGTACCACAGGCGAGAAGTGAACCCCCCATGGTGTCGGCTGTCGAGTTGGTGGAGGTTTAGGGCTGACCTTTGACTTTGGACCAGATGACCAGTTGGAGAGAAAACCAGGATGCCTGGAGTATATTGACTGATAAACTCTCCCATTTGACTGCAGAGCGGTGTGCCGAGCTTGTTGCCCTTCTCAAGTAGTTCCCTGATGTCTTCCAGGACACCCCAGGACAGACAGAAGTGGCACAGCACAACATGGACATTGGAGATGCCAGCCCTGTAAAGCAGTCCCCTTACTGGGCTAGTCCTCAGAAGCAGACCATCATTCAAGAGGAACTGAACTACATGTTGCAGCAGGGGTTAATTGAGTCCTGTCAAAGTGAGTGGTGCTCCCCGGTCATAGTGGTTTCAAAACCCAATGGGTCACATTGCTTTTGTATTGATTATTGTAAAGTCAGCTGTGGTGGTGACCATCATCCACTCACTCGATGTAATGCTGCTTACTTCTTCCTTACCGGTATCCTTTATCATTCTTTTTCTGGGCCTGCCCTCCTCTCTTCCTATTTCTCCCATCATTCCTGTCACTTCTAATTGCTTTTCTTTCCTTTACAGGTGGCTTTACATTGAGTGACAAGCCAAATGGTTTCCTGTAAGCCAAGAAACCATTTACAGTGCTGGGTGGTAACCATATAACCAACCCATACTTGCTCCCTACATGTCAACAAGTGGGTTGGTGAAGGGTTAGTGCCCCTCCCCGTGAAACAAATAACTCAAGAGTCAAATGGCCACCCCTTATGGGATTATGGCGTCTGGCAATAGATAGACATCTCCCTTACCAAGAATAGAGTAGATGATTGTGTGGATGCGATAGGCAGCGCTAAGTTTATCACAAAATTAGTTTTGATGAAGGGCTTTACATTGAGTGACAAGCCAAATGGTTTCCTGTAAGCCAAGAAACCATTTATAATGCTGGGTGGTAACCATATAACCAAACCATACATGCTCCCTACGTGTCAGCAAGTGGGTTGGTGGACGGATAGTGCCCCTCCCTATAAAACAAATAACTCAAAGTCAAATGGCCACCCCTTACGGGATTGTGGCATCTGGCAATAGATAGATAGATGGATAGATATTGGCAAGTCCCACTCACAGAAAGGGCCCAAGAAATTTCCTGTTTTATGGTTGGTGGCAATACTTATAAACGTAAGGTCATGCCCTGTGGTATGAAGAATGTTCCTGCCACCTTCCAAAGGCTGATGAATGATCTCACCAAGGACGCGGATAGTTGTGTTACATACATTGATGATGATGTTATTTGTACTAACACCTGGGAACAACACTTGAGCCAACTAAATGCCAGCTAGATGCCTCTGCTAATTTAGTGCTTAATTTAACTAAATGTGAAATTGTAAGGGATCAAGTCCAGTATCTAGGTTATGTGGTCGGTTTAGGCCAAGTGAGTCCACCTGATGTTAAAGTTCAGGCCATAGTCAATTCCCCCTTGCCCAAAAATAAGAGAGTTGCAACAATTCTTGGGTATGGTAGGGTACTACAGACGTTTTGTCCTGAACTTCTCTAATCTTGTAGCTCCCCTCACTAATTTTTAAAGAAAAGGAGTCAAGTATGAGTGGAAGCCAGAATGTGAGGATGCCTATTCTAAAGTCAGAACCTTCCTGTCAAGTCACCCAGTGCTTCAAGCTCCAAATTTTGACAAACCCTTTAAATTAGCTGTTGATGCCAGTGGCATAGGGGTTGGCGCAGTTTTGCTTCAGGATAATGATCAAGGCTTTAAGATGCCGCTGTGCTATTTTAGCAAAAAGTTCAATAAGGCCCAGAGAAATTATTCAACTATTGAGAAAGAATTCCTTGGACTCATACTTGCCCTTCAACACTTCTCTCTGTATGTTGGTCCAGGGTCAGGTGATGCTGTAATGCACACTGATCACCACCCTCTAAAATTTTTGTCCCAATTTAAGGACAAAAATCTTAGATTGACCGACTAGGCCCTATTTTTGCAGGATTATTCCCTTTATGTGAGACATGTAAATGGTGTTAGTAATGTTTTTAGCAGATTACCTGTCCAGTACTTAAATTGTACAGTATCCAGAAATTTCCCCTAGGGAAAATTCTTCTCTTACGAAGGGAGGTGTCACTGGCGTAGATACCCCATTAGCGAATGCTTGAAATATAGGATAAGGTGATAAGGCAAGGAGACAGGCGAGCTGCCAAGATCGATAAATCTTTATCCTTATCAGTTTTGCTGCCTGTAAGGGTAACCCTAGACCCCAGCTGTATTTACTCAGCAGATAACTTTGCCTTCTGGACTGATAACGCAATAGATGTTTTTCCCATAAATTGCGCAGAAGATCCTTTTGTCCTTGAACATAGTGGGTGTAACTTATAATGTGGGAGGAGCTAAATGAGAGTATTAACCAACAGAAGTCTGAGTAACGCTTTCTTGGCTTTCTTGACGGCACACCATTAGTTTTGTGTAATAAGTGTAAGGCTCCCATTGGTAGCAGGTGCCTCTATTGTTTGTACGTGGTTGGAGATTACACTTAAGACAGCCTAGTGGCTAGTTAACCGAGAGAGGTAGAGTAAGTCTGCTTTATAAGCTCGAGGACAATGTGAGAGACACATTTTTTAACACATTTGTTCACATTTTGTCATTTTGAACACACTTGATCACATTTTCTCACATTTTCACATTTTTGCACTTTTTGTCACGTTACAGTTTTGTCACTTTTTGTTACACTTTTTCTCATATCTTCACACATTACTCAGTACGTGACTTTGATTACAAAACACGCTTTTTATGCATCATTTCCCATTTCTGGGTTCACTCCCCCATTTACACTAGTGTGTGATTTATATATGGATTATATCATCAAGGAATTCCCAAGTTTCCTCGAGCTTTGTGAGTACTTAGCCTCCACTGATTGTATTCTAGTTAGGTGAGAAATAACTTGTTTTTATATTTGTATTCTGAGGCCTATATGAATCCCCTTTTTATAAAACAAATCCTGCTTTCTTCTTTGGTATGTTTATGTTATTGTGTACAGTAAAGTTAGTTTTCTTGTAAAACGAATCCTGCGTTCTTCTTTGGTGTGTTTAGTATACAGTATAGTTACTTTTCTTGTCAGCTTTACCTTATCCTCTTTGATGATAAATTAAGGGCTAAGAGTGCACCGTAATATACCTGTACATCCCTACAACAATATATATATATATATATATATATATATATATATATATATATATATATATATATATATATATATATATATAAATATATATATATATATATATATATATATATATATATATATATATATATATATATATATATATATATATATATATATATATATATATATATATATATATATATATATATATATATATATATATATATATATATATATATATATATATATATATATATTGTTACAGAACAGAGAGAGATAATGAACACTTCATGTGAGAATACTAAAATCACTTCTGTCCCCCAACGTTCCAGGTTCAAAACAAAAGACTTAGGTAAAATTACAAGTTAAAGTTTAATGCTCAAACTAACAACTAAACATTCAGGACTCATAAGGATAATGTAATGGCAAAACAGGTTACATATATGGTTAACTGCAATAGCCTCTATTAACACGAATTTAGCAAGAGCAAATTTATCTAAGTCAGCCCTGATAAAATGAGAAAACCGGATAATGCTCAGTTAAAGCAAGATATAATATTATTACAGATACAAAATATTACTAACACTGGCTGACAGCAAAAACCCCACCAGGCCCACGAACCAACGCCCTATGCTACACAGTACAAGAAAAATGGTAATAACACTTATACTCAAATTATACAGCAGCTAGATGGCTGGAGCCTTCCTGAGCACTCACAAAAATAATAATACACTGTACAGGGAAGGACGGAGATGTGAAAAAAATGAGGAGTAGATCTAAGTGGCAACTAATGCAGAGACTGAGCTCATTATATAGGGGGCCGGCAGAGCTTGATTCAACTTGCAAGAAGGACGCGCAAATGAAGGCACAGAAGACGAAGAGTTGCCACTCCTGCTCTGAACAACAGAAAGAACGACTTACTCTACTATAAGGGGGAGAAGGGGGGAGTGAGGTAGAACACGCAAGCCTGGTCACTATGGAAGCCACGTGGCGAATCGTGATCAAACATGCAGCATACTGTACATTAGAATTATACAAAGGATGATGAAATCATAGGCTATGTAACACCTCCCCACAAAGAAAAAGAAATTTACAAAGGAAATTTCTTATTACTCTAAAACAATCTGTCTAAAGTCTAGATAAGCAATCTGCAATAACATTTTCTTTCCCCTTGACATGTTGTATGTCTAATGAATACTCCTGAAGAAGTAGACTCCATCTTGTCAATCTCTCATTTTTATCTTTAAACTTACTAAGGAATTTCAGTGGGTTATGATCGGTATAAATGACCATGGGGTCAAAACCAGAACACAAATAAAATGAAAAATGCTGTAAACCCAAAATCAAGGCCAAAAGCTCTTCCTCAATAGTTGAGTAGTTTCTTTTGAGGTGGAGTGAACTTCTTACTGTAATAAGATACAGGGTGTTCAATACCCTGATCATCCTCTTGCAGCAAAACAGCCCCAGCTCCTGTATCTCTTGCGTCAACAGCCATCTTAAAAGGCTTAGCAAAATTTGGAGTAGCGAGCACTGGCTGACTTAATAGGATAGCTTTAAGTTTACTGAAAGAGGATTCACAGTTATCGCTCCAGACAAATTTAACTCCCTTTTTCAGTGGGTCTGTAAGTGGTGATACAAGAATTGAAAAGTTAAGAACAAATCTCCTATAATAACCTACCATTCCCAAAAATCTTTGTAGCTCTTTCCTACTTTTAGGTCTGGGAAGATCACTTATAACCTGAACCTTAGCTCCTGGTGTTGCAACGTGTCCATCACCAATTACGTACCCAAGGTACTGAACTTTAGCTTGACCAAACTCACACTTTGATAAATTAGCTACAAGATTAGCCTGAACCAAATGCTCAAGAAATTTACTGACATGGCATAGGTGATCTTTCCAGTTGTCACTGAAGATTAATACATCAATATAAACAATACACCCTGCCAAACCCTCTGTTACAACATTCATGAGTTTCTGAAAAGTGGCTGGTGCATTCTTCATACCATATGGCATTACAGAACATGCAAAAGTCTTTCCTAGTGTTACAAAACATGAGATCTCCCTAGCACGTTCAGTCATAGGTACTTGCCAGTATCCCTCTAACAAATGAAACTTACTTATGTACCTAGCCTTTCCGATCTTGTCTATGCAATCTTCCACGCGAGGGAGAGGGTAGGTGTCTGTTCTGGTTATCTGATTAACACGTCTGTAGTCGATGCAAAACCGCTGTGACCCACCTGGCTTAGGGACTAGAGTGACAGGAGAACTCCATTCGCTCTGACAGGGCTCAATCATCTTGTGGTCCAACAGGTAGCCAAGCTCCTTCTCGATGAGAGGAACTTTCACTGGGTTCACACGGTAAGGAGGCAATTTAATTGGCTTTGCGTCTCCAACATTGACATCATGCATCAACACAGTGGTTCGTCCTGGAGTGTCACGGAACACTTGCGGGTACTCCTGCAGTAATGCTGAAAACTCCTGCCTTTCCTCGGGAGGTAGATGAGAAAGCTTAGACTGGAGATCATTCATGATATCAAGATTCTTCCCCAAATTATCACTCAGGCTCATACTGCATGGGAGAGCTTCACTTGCAGACTCGGGTGGAACAGCTACAGTGCAGACTGGGTTATTTTCATCCCGCCTGTGATATAACTTTAGCATGTTGATGTGACAAAGTTGCTTGTTCTTTCTACGATCTGGTTTGGCGATGACATAGTTGACATCATTGAGTTTCTTCTCCACGAAATAAGGACCACTAAACTTGGCTTGAAGAGGTTGCCCATGCACCGGTAGCAGAATCAAAACCTGATCTCCTGGCTGAAAGTGCCGTACCCTGGACCTCTTATCATACCAAGTCTTCATCTTCTCCTGAGCAGCTCCTAAATTCTCTCTCGCCAGCTGTAAAGCAGTGGACAGCCGTTCATTGAACTTCATCACATACTCCAGCAGGTTGACGTCATCTTCCTCCGACAGCCAGCATTCCTTGAGTAGCTTAAGAGGTCCTCTTACTTCATGGCCAAACAGTAGTTCAAAGGGTTAGAAGCCCAGTGATTCATTTGGAGATTCTCTTGTGGCAAATACAACGAATGGAAGACCTTTATCCCAGTCTTTCTGATGTTCCAAACAGTATTTCCTGAGCATCGATTTGAGTGTTTGATGATATCTCTCCAACTCTCCTTGGGTCTGGGGATGGTAAGCTGAAGACGTGATCTGGGTGATGCCCAACTCTTTCAGAGACTGCTTGAAAACATTTGACATGAAATTTCTTCCCCGGTCTGACTGTACCTCCTTGAGCAGACCAAACTTCGTGAAGAACCCTAGCATTTCCTTAACCACGTTCTTTGCTGAGATATTTCTAAGTGGAATGGCTTCAGGATAACGAGTAGCCATATCAATCAGGGTTAACACATAAGAAAATCCTGAAGAAGTCTTAAGAAGAGGGCCTACAATATCCACCAACACACGGGTGAATGGCGCCTCAAAAGGAGGAATGGGAACTAGAGGTGCAACTTTTTCGATCTGATTACACTTCCCCACAACTTGACAGGTGTGACAAGACTTACAATACCAGGAAACATCTCTGAAGATACCTGGCCAGTAGAAGTGTTTCAAAATACGTGCCACAGTCTTCCTCACTCCAAGGTGTCCTGCCAAACTGGAATCATGAGCCACTCTAATGATATTCTGCCTACAAACACGAGGGATGACAACTTGATGTACAACCTCCCATTCATAGTCGGCTGATGCTGTTGGGGGTCTCCACTTTCTCATAAGTACTCCTGACTTTATATAATAACAAGTAGAAGCACCAGCTGACTCTTCCTCACTGCAAGTAGAGTTAGCTAGACCTTTCAACTCAGGGTCAGCAACCTGCAACTCAACCAACTCTTGACGAGACAAATTATCAACACTACGGGGTACTGCCTCATCTGGTGAGTGGTCCAAATTAGCAAGAAAAGTGTCAGCTAGGATAACATCATCATCATTATCCTCTAAGTCACCAGTAACTTTAGACTTAGCCCTAGTGACAGCACATGCAGAGAACACATCAGGGACACCACAATCCCGGGTCGCAGTCACTGGTTCACCAGACAACTGAGGAGCTGGACACACTTGTCTTCCACCAATATCATTTCCAAGCAAGAAAGTTACCCCTGACATTGGGAGTGTCTCAACCAACCCAACCATAACGGGACAATTAACAGAACCAGACTCTAAATTCACTCTGCACAGAGGGACAGAGAAGTAATTATTCCCTACACCTTGTAAGATTACAGTTTCATCAGAGGAAATAACATTAGAGCCTAGAACACTGGTCAGCATAAGGGATTCGCAAGCACCTGTATCACGATATATTTTAACTGATTTCCTGTCATTACTGTCCAGAGGACTGACAAAACCATCAGACAGGAAATTAGCACATGAACTCTTGAGAGTGTCACCCACGTTACTGCTCAAAAGAGGAGCTTCATCATGAGAATTTAATTTACCCCTCAAAGCAGGTTCAGTTAACTCAGTTAAAGAATTCTGGGAACTCTCAAGGGTGGACACTAGACCAATTGACTGAATATTTAAAGACTCCTTTTTGTTTACATCATGCTGTCTCCTGAAACATTTCTCCGTAGTATGACCAAGCTTACTACAATAAGTACATTTGCTTTTCTGAAATCTAGAGGTGGAGCTGGTATTTACGTCCTGAGAAACATCTTCTTTATTCTCTTTCCTGTTACCTGTACTCTGAGTAGAGGCAACGTACTTACTCTCAGCTTTCCTTTTTTCTTTAGAATATCTCTTGTGAGTGAGACATATTCATCAGCTAAAACTGCAGCATCAGACAAATTATCTATTCTTTTCTCATCAAGATATAGTCTTACATTTTTATTAATACACCTTTTGAAGTCCTCCAGCAATATCATCTGCTTAAATTTATCAAAATCAGAATTTACATTCTTAGAATTTAACCACTGCTGTAACAGATCTTCTCTGATTTTTGCATACTCAACATGGGATTGCTTATCTTGGTTATAAGTTGTCCTAAATTTTACTCTATAGGCTTCAGGAACAAGCTCATAGGCTTTAAGAATCAAGCTCTTAACTACATCATAATTATCAGATTGATCCTGAGAAAAAGATGCATAAGTTACTTGAGCTTTACTGGTGAGAACACTCTGAAGGAGTACTGGCCAATACTTTTTGGACCAATTAAAACCTGTAGCTACCCTCTCAAACAACTGAAAATACTTTGTTAAATCAGATTCATTAAAAGGAGGGACAAGTTTAACATTTTTAGCCACATCAAAATCATCAGAGCTAGATGATCCAGTTCCAACTTGTTTCATGCGAAACTCATGGTCTGCCTGAATCCTAGCAAGTTCAATTTGTGCCTGAGCCTGTGCCTGTGCCTGTGCATCCTGAATACGAGCCTGAGACTCAGCCTCCTTAGCACGTGCCTGAAACTCAGCCTCCTTAGCACGAGCCTGAAACTCAGCCTCCTTAGCACGAGCCTGAAACTCAGCCTCCTTAGCACGAGTCTCCTGCAGGGCTAGCTGTAACTTAGCTATTTCAATCTGTGTTTGCTCATCTGGAGGAGTTACATTAAACAAGCTTTTATTAATCATGCCAACAATTTGATCTTTAGAATAATGAGAGCGAACAGCAGATCTCAGTTGTTGAGAAAGAAGCTTAAGTTCATTCTTTGTTCTGTTTTCTACATCACACATTGTTTGCACATTTGACAAAAAATCTTTGGCTTCATCAAGAGTAGTAATAGTAGACATCATGAATAAATCACAGTCACAAAATATCAAGCAATATCCTTATGATAATATCCTGAATATCCTGGCGAGGTCGCCAAATTTATGTTACAGAACAGAGACAGATAATGAACACTTCAAGTGAGAATACTAAAATCACTACTGTCCCGCAACATTCCAGGTTCAATACAAAAGACTTAGGTAAAATTACAAGTTAAAGTTTAATGCTCAAACTAACAACTAAACATTCAGGACTCATAAGGATAATGTAATGGCAAAACAGGTTACATATATGGTTAACTGCAATAGCCTCTATTAACACGAATTTAGCAAGAGCAAATTTATCTAAGTCAGCCCTGATAAAATGAGAAAACCGGATAATGCTCAGTTAAAGCAAGATATAATATTATTACAGATACAAAATATTACTAATACTGGCTGACAGCAAAAACCTCACCAGGCCCACGAACCAACGCCATATGCTACACAGTACAAGAAAAATGGTAATAACACTTATACTCAAATCATACAGCAGCTAGATGGCTGGAGCCTTCCTGAGCACTCACAAAAATAATAATACACTATACAGGGAAGGACAGAGATGTAAATAAAATGAGGAGTAGATCTAAGTGGCAACTAATGCAGAGACTGAGCTCATTATAAAGGGGGCCGGCAGAGCTTGATTCAACCTGCAAGGACGCGCAAATAAAGGCACAGAGGACGAAGAGTTGACACTCCTGCTCTGAACAACAGAAAGAACGACTTACTCTACTATAAGGGGGAGAAGGGGGGAGTGAGGTAGAACACGCAAGCCTGGTCACTATGGAAGCCACGTGGCGAATCATGATCAAACATGCAGCATACTGTACATTAGAATTATACAAAGGATGATGAAATCATAGGCTGTGTAACAATATATATATATATATATATATATATATATATATATATATATATATTTACAGGAATGAGTCAAGCTCGTACTGTCCCGTGTTTTAAACCATTTTTATCGCACATATCCTTAAATTTATTGTTTTGGCACACCCTACTTCATTCGGTAGTGCATTCCACTGATCAATTGCCCTATTTGGAAAATAAGTTTCCTTATGTCTTTATCACCTCTCTTTATATGCAGCTTTTTGCAGTGACCTCTTGCTGATGCATCCCCAGAGGTTATGTAATTATTTATGTCTATTTTCTCCTTCCCTGATATGCATTTATATAACATAATCATGTCTCCTCTTTTCCTTCTCTCCTGTAGTGTAGGTAGATTCAGTTTTTCTAGTCTTTCTTCTTAGCTTAGATCCCTTATGCTTGGTACTCATCTTGTATTGGCCCTTTGAACTTTTTCAATCTTATCTATGTGTTTTTTGAGATGAGGACTCCAGAGTACTGATGCATACTCCAGATTTGGTCTGATGAATGATGTTATTATCTTTCTTAGCATGTCTTCATTTATGCGTGTGAATGCTATTCTCATATCTATAAGCAGCGCCCAGCAAACAATATTACATTGCGGCAACGTTACCACTACGTTGTGTTTATCTTGCCATAACAACGTTATGGCACTGCATTGCAGGGCTCTTGCTAACTGCCGATGGTTGCGATCCATTTGGCTCCTAAGGTTTCAGATTTACAAGCCAAATAAATTTTTAGTAACCAAACTGACTACGAGCCGAAATATTTTACAAACAATAAATAAATTTATTTATTTACACATTGTGATGATTAGAATTACATAATGAGAATTTAAACATTCACAATGGCGACAACGAAAGACTTAATAATCGATCACAACGTGCTTTGAGATTTACTTATTCTGTAGTTTACTGGGTGTTGAAGTGGATATATTTTCTCCTTGCCAAATGGCGACTTGCATGAAAAATTTGTTTGCCGAAGGTAAAAATACTCGCATTTGCGAGCCCTGGCTCGCCAAACAAGAGCCCTGCATTGAGACAATGTAATCTCGTATGGTTTTCTTAAAGTTGCCACAATGTTGCAGTATAACGTTTTTTGCAACTTTTAGGCAACATTGCCACAACTTTATGTAACCTAGTAGCAACCTTTATACAACTTACCAAAACCAACACATACCTGTGTATCTGTGAAAAGGAATAAGCAAAGACAGTTTTATCTACATTATATATTTTATTTTACTGAAAATTCCGAAAAATGCAACTGGTAATGAGTTCATTCAATGTTCATACAGTCTTGTCACATGTAATAATAATAATAATCTATCCATCTACCTATTGCCAGACGCCTTAATCCTATAAGGGGTGGCCATAAACAAATCGCCTCCATGTCACCCTGTCCCCTGCCATTTCACAGCCCTGCTCCTAGCTCATACACCCCTCTCTCATATACTTCTCCACTCCATCCTTCCATCTCATCCTTGGCCTCTCCCTCCCTTCACCTCTCGTACACTCTCCTCGTCAGTCTCTCATTCACCACCCTCTCCACATGGTCAAATCACCTTAATGTGTTTCTCCTAACGCTTCCTATCACATCCACAGCCACACCACATCGCTCCTTCATTTCCTCATTTGTCAGGCTGTCTCTCCTTGTGACTCCACAGGCTGCTCTCAAATAATTCATTTCCACTGCTCTCACTCTTGACTTCCGTCCCTCCAACAAGGACCAAGCTTCACTTCCATACTAGGGATGTATCATATCCGCATTCGCGGAACATCCACACGCATTTCGACATCCGCATCCACGCTAATGTAAAAATATACATCCGCATCCGCTTTATATTAAACATCCGCTTCCGCATCCGCATTTGAACGCTACATAAAGTGGATGTGGTGGGTCACTGCATTATCGTGACTTTAATTGAAATGTATGCCTTCATTATAAACAGAAACGTTAGTGTTTTTCCGTGGCACAACTTGCTTGCTGTGTTACTGTTTAACCTGGTAGGCAGTCATAAGGGCGAAAAAAAAAAAAATATTCTATAGTGCTTTGGCCTGCACAAGACCAAACCGCTGAGACTAACTCCACCAAGTCGATAGGAGTCGTATGGGTAATATGCTTACCTTGGTACTTTGTGATGTCTGACAGGGTTAATAGGAGTCAAAATGCATTTATAGTGGTGTGCCTGGCTGTGTGCGTGTGCATGTGTGTGTTATGAAGACTGTGGCTAGGGAAGTGTCACAGTAAGTTAAAGAAAGGTGCTGAAAATACCACTGTCTGAAAACACTGTATTACAGTACCTGAGTTTTCATTCATTCATTCATTGTCAGACGCCATGTATCCCAAACGGGGTGGCCAAGGGCTTAGAGTTAATTGTTTTACAGGGAGGGGCACTAATCCTCCACCAACCCCACTTGACAAGTAGGGATGCCAACAGCATCTGGTGTTCCCCGGCGGTCACCCATCCAAGTACTAACCAGACCCAACGTTGCTTTGATTATGAATATTTTAAAAGAGGGAAAAAATCAGTTTCCAAGGCCGGGATAAGGGATAGGCAGCTGTCTTCAAGGGCCGAGCTTTATTTAAATGATTATGCAACAATATATTATGAAAACATCCGCATCCGCGAGTATGTCATAGTTACACATCCGCACCCGCATCCGCATCCGCAAGATACAGAAACATGATATTCGCATTCACGTCCGCATCCGTGGATATTTAAAATCTGACATTCGATACATCCTTATTCCATATGTTAGTGTTGGTATCACAATACTGTCATGTATTAGCTTTCTCACTTCCATGCTCACTTCCCTGTTTCTTACCACTGCTTTCAGGGAACCAGCAACCTCTCTTCCCTGTTGTACCCTTTAAAGCACTTCACCCTCTAAACTTCCATCCTTACTCATTACACTACCCAAGTACTTAAATGCACTCACATTTTCCATTTCCTCCCCATCCAACCTCACTGTACATTCACTGACTTCACTTCTCTCGAAGACCACCACTTTACTCTTCCCTACATTCACCTTTAGATTCCATTCTGCACACACACTCTCCCAAACTCATCCACCAAGCCTTGCTGCTGCCCTTCGTCTTCATTTAACAACACAGAATCATCTGCAAACCACAGTACAGGGAGTTTCCAAACACTGCCCTCTCTCACTAGGGCCACTCCAACATCCACTGCCCTACCTTGTATTTCTTTTATAACCCCATCCTTATAAAGATTGAACAACCACGGAGACGTGACACATCCTTGTTTCAATCCAACCTTCAAATAGAAAAATTCACTCAGTTTACTATCCACATTCACTGCAGCCTTAGCACCTTCACACATACTCTTCAAGGCCTTCAACACCTTCCCATCAACTCCATATATTCTTAATACTTTCCACAATCCTGTCTGTCCACCCTGTCATATGCTTTCTCCAAATCCATGAAGGCTGCATCCAACTTATTTCCTTTCTCTAGAAACTTTTCCACAAAAGATCTAAGAATGAAAATCTGATCTACACAACCTCTTCCCTTCCTAAAACCTCCCTGTTCTTCTCCAACTAATTCCTCTGTTATTTCCCAAACTATGTCAATAAATATCCTACCATATACTTTTCCTATCACACTAAGAAGGCAAATGCCCTTATGATTACCACACACTTCTTTTAACCCCTTTCCCTTTGTACAAGGGAATAATTATACCTGACTTCCAGTCCTCCGAGACTACCTTCCTCCCAGGCCAATCTGCACATCTTTCACATCCATTTTATTACTATCTCTCCCCTATGCTTCAGCATTTCACCACACACTCCATCAATAATAATAATAATAATAATAATAATAATCTATATATCTATCTATAGCCTGACGCCCTAATCCCGCAAAGGGTGGAAGCAGACAAAACGCCTCCAAGTCGCTCTGTCACCCACCATTTGACTAACCTCCCCCCAACTCACCCCCCCCTCCCTCATATACCTCTCAACTCCATCCCTCCACCTCATCCTCGGTCTATCCCTCCCTCTCCCTCCCTCCACCTCACCTACATACACCCTCTTAGTCAGTCTTTCATTCTCCATTCTCTCCACATGTCCAAACCACCTCAGTGTATTTCTCCTAATCTTCTCAACCACATCCACATCCACCCCACAACGTTCCTTCACTTCTTCATTCGTCAACCTGTCCCTCCATGTCACTCCACGTGCTCCTCTAAAGTAACTCATTTCCACTGCTCTCACTCTTGACTTGTTCCCCTCTTGCAAGGTCCACGCCTAGCTTCCATACGTCAGGGTAGGGATCACAATTCTATCATGCAGTGACTTCTTAACTTCCACACTCACCTCCCTCTTTCTCATCACTGCTTTCAGTGAACCAACAACCTTCCTTCCCTTCTGTACCCTTTCACGCACTTCATCCCCCCAAATTCCATCCTTACTCACCACACTACCCAAGTACTTGAATGCACTCACACTCTCCATATCCTCACCATCCAACCTCACTGTACATTCTGTGACTTCATTCCTCTCAAACCCCATAACTTTACTTTTGTTTACATTAACAATAACATTAATAATAATAATAAAAATAAAAATAAACTCTCATCTTAAATGTCAGGACTAACTTGTCTAACCCCATGCTCCTCCACTCCTCATGCGGCAACATATGTTTGGATGATTGGTGGATGGATGGACAATCGGTTTGGGTTTTACACACATAGTGGCACATTAAACATCGAACAAGTGTTTATAAGTATCAGCCATGCTCAAAACCAACCAAAGATAACCCAATAAAGCCTCTGTGGTATATTTCCATTGAGGTCCTTTTGGGATCAGGATTAGCTTGGGGCAAGGGAGAGTAGTTAGTGTTATTCTTGAGGTAATCTTAGCTTAAATTAAAATAACTTCCAAGCACATTTTTTTCCCACTGTCCCCTTTTGTCGACAAGGGCTATGGTGTAGCCCCTGGCCAGAGGTCTTAAGTCTGGAGTGTGTAGCACTTTATAAGCGGTTGCCCTTCCTGCTGTCTACTAATAACCCTTGCATGGACTCAAACATCCGCCCCTTCAGCCAGAGTGGAGCGCTTTAACCCACTGAGCCATGTTTGCAACAAAATACAATTAATAAAATATATTAGTTTGTTGGTAACATGCTTAACAGTAACACTGACTTTGAAGTGTCTAGTATAATAATAATAATACATACATACAAGGAGGACAGAAAGGTTGCAAGAAGATGGAAAAAAGGAAGAATATAGGAGAGAAGTGGAAAGCAATTGGGTAAATATGATGTAGGGCAGATGAGAGAAGTGGAAGGTGTGTGCAGGATATTCATAGGCTGTTGCATAGAACTGTGTGCCTCTCAAGTCAAGAAAATCTCTAACTGGTAGGACTTTAGTTTCAAAGTGTAGGTGAGCTATGTGGGTAGTTTTGGTGCACCAACTGGCATTTTGAAAGGCAGTGTTTTGTGTGATTTGTAAGGTGTTGTAGTGAGTGCTGGCGGGGATGGGAGTCCATGCCGGAGAGGCATGGACCTGGACTTGTCCTGCTAGATGGACCTGCCCAGAGTGTGTTTAAGAGACAAACAAGTCAATAACATGGCCTACATTAATACATAAAACACATTCTGATTTGGCAATTTCCAGAATGATTATCTAAGACAATAATAGGGACCTTTTGCATATATAACAAAAAGCACAATAATATGAAACAAAGCTTTCACTTCTTTAATGCAATACACTCTATTGCCGTATATGACATAGGAGTACTTCCATATTCCTCGTAACATTCTGCACTGTTCCATATGATACAGAATTTACTAATTCCAAACCTCAAGTAGCACTAAGAATTGGTCATCTCTTTACAGTATGTCAACACATAACATCCTACAGTCCAAAGACAACAGATAAAAAAAAGAAGCAACTTGTAACATTCTGTGTGTGTGTGTGTGTGTGTGTGTGTGTGTGTGTGTGTGTGTGTGTGTGTGTGTGTGTGTGTGTGTGTGTGTGTGTGTGTGTGTGTGTGTGTGTGTGTGTGTGTGTGTGTGTGTGTGTGTTCTTACCTAATTGTTCTTACCTAATTGTATCTTTACAGGAAGGAGTCAAGCTCGTACTGTCCCGCGTCTTAAACCATATTTATCGTACATATCCTTAAATTTGTGAATTATTTCGGCACACCCTACCTCATTCGGTAATGCATTCCACTGATCAATTGCTCTGTTTGGGAAACTGAATTTCCTCACGTCTTTATCACCTCTCTTCTTTTGCAGTTTTTTGCAGTGTCCTCTTGCTGATGCTTCCCCATATGTTAAGTAATCATTTATGTCTATTTTCTCCTTCCCTGATATGCATTTATATAACATTATCATGTCACCTCTTTTCCTTCTCTCCTGTAGTGTTGGTAGATTCAGTTTATTTAGTCTTTCTTCGTAGCTTAGATCCCTTAAGCTTGGTATCCATCTTGTAGCGGCCCTTTGAACGTTTTCAATCTTGTCTATGTGTTTTTTGAGATGAGGACTCCAGACTACTGATGCATACTCCAGGATTGGTCTGATGAATGATGTTACTATCCTTCTTAGCATGTCTTCATTTATGTATGTGAATGCTATTCTCATATTTGCAAGTAGTGTATACATGTTCCGTACCTTCTCACTGACGTGGTCAGCCGGAGATAGTCTGTTATTGACAATCACACCTAGGTCCTTCTCTCTTTCTGATGTGTGTAGGGTTTTATTTCCTAACGTATAATCCCAATCAGGTCTTTTTCCACTTTTACCAAACTTGACTACATGACACTTGTCCATTTGCCATGTATTACTCGATTCATGAAGTTTATTTAATTCTTCTTGTAGCTCTTTACAAGAGTCTGTGTTAGTAATTCTCCTTTGTATTTTTGCATCATCTGCAAACATATTTAGATAGCTTTCATTTCCAGTGTTACTGTCTATATCATTTATATACACTAAAAACATGATTGGTGCCAGCACTGAGCCCTGTGGTACGCCACTAGTCACTTCTTTCCATGATGAGTAGTTTCCCCTTAGTACAGTTCTCATTTCTCTTTTTATGAGAAAATCTTGCATCCAACAAAACAGTTTGCCTCGAATTCCTCCTTGATGGTAGAGTTTCCATAAAAGTCTTTGGTGTGGCACTGTGTCAAATGCTTTCTTGAAATCTAAATAGATACTGTCCACCCATCCTTCTCTTTCCTGTATTGTGTCCGTTACTCTGTCATAGTAGCTCAACAGATAGTAACACATGATTTTCCTTTTCTGAAACCAAACTGTCTTTCTATTATCATATTGTCTTCTTCTAGAAGATTTACCCAAGCTTTTCTTATAAGCTTTTCTAATACCTTGCTTACAACACTGTTCAGTGATACTGGTCGGTAGTTGAGTGGATTTTGTCTATTCCCTTTCTTGAATAAGGGGACAATATTTGGTTTCTTCCAAATATCAGATAGTTTACCTTGAATGAAGGATTTCTTGAAAATTAAAAATAATGGTTTACTTAACTCCTTTGCACATTCTCGTAGCACCCAACATGAAATTTCATCAGGACCACTTGCTTTTCCTCTGTCTAATTTACTTAACTCCTCCTGTATTACTTTTTCAGATATTAGTATATCTGGAAGTATGTGTGGGCATGCATGTTCCACATAGTCCCTCTCAAAATTTTTTTCTTCTGTAAAAACTGATTGGAAATTCTTATTTAGTGCTTCACAAATATCTTTCTCTTGTGTAATGGATTGTATTATATATTTTACTTTGGTTTTGCTTCTGATGTAGCTGTAAAATAGCTTCGGTTGATCACTACTTTTATTTATGAAATCCTCCTCAAACTGTTTTTGGGCTTCCCTCCTTATTCTTGTATAATCGTTTCTTGCTTGTTTGTAATTATTATATGCCCTTTCACTATTGTGTCTGCTGTATCTATTCCATAACAAATCTCTTCTTTCTTTTTATTTTTTACATTCTGTATTCAACCATTTCTGTATTTTCTTATCTGCTTCTTTGTGCTGTGGGATGTACTTCTGGACTCCTATTTCATAAAATTCACAGAATTTTTTATATACAGCATTTAAATCTTGTCCTCTAAGCTCATTTTCCCAATCAACTTCTAAGAAATACTTCTTTAGGTCATGATAATTTCCCTTTTAATAGTTTAGGCTCTTTTTGTAACTTTTATTGCTGTTAACTATGTCATATGCTATCCTGAAGTTGCAATTTAGTACTGCATGGTCGCTTTTGCCGAGTGGAGGGTGATATATTAAACTGTCAATATTATTTTCTTGTCTAGTAAATGTGAGATCTAGCATTGACGGTGCATCGAGTCCTCTTTTTCTGGTGGTTTCCCTCACATGTTGCGTTAGGAAAAACTCTTGCACGAGATCCAGGAGCTTTTAGTCCCAACAGCTTTCTTGGCTAATTATATCTAGAGTATTCCAATTTACATTTGTATTAAAATCTCCAGTTAGTATAATTCTTTCCGATTCCTCTTCTATTTTATGTAGTAATGCTCTTAAACTATGAATTGTACTCTCTGCCAGGTCCTTATATTCGTCTCTTTCCCATGTGTTTGATCTGGCTGGCATGTACAAATTGGCTACAGTTACTTTCCCTTCAGATGTGTTGATCTCTACTGCAATCAGTTCTACTTGTTAGGGCATATCTAGTTTTATTTCATTGACTTTTAGATTTTTCCTAGTTAATATTATAATTACTCCTCCTTTTTTTAAGTTTCTATCTCTTCTCCATATATTATATTCCTCTAAGTTTAGTAAGTCATTTGATATCCATGGTGTTAATTTTGTTTCAGTTAGGCATATTATATGTGGTTCATTTTCTCTGACATAATCATTCATCTCTAATAATTTAGATACTATTCCATCCACATTTGAGTACATCAACTTTATCATCTTGTTTATATACTTGTCATGACATGGTTTTACTACCTTCTTCCTTTTTATTCCCTCCTGTTTATGTACCACTTTCATACCTTCAGTTCTATTACTTTGTAAAAAAAATGTGTTCTTCTTTTCTTCTGATCTTCCCTCATGTTTTGTTTTTGCTTCCTCCCTCTTCTCTTTCAGTAATTCCAGTTCCTCTTGTGTTAGGCATCTTTTTATCCATACATTTTTGAACTCCTCTTTTTCCATAAGATTCTTTGCATTTTTTAGTATCTCCACGGTGTTTACACTCTATAAAGTTACCCTTAGAGGTCTTGACTTGCTTTCCTCGTATTTCCCTAACCTTTTGTGTTCCTCTATGTCTTTACTACAGATTTCCTTTGATACTTCTTTCAATAAGCTCATTACATTTGCCATCTCCTTTTTGTCTCTTGAGATCTTGTTTTTTACTTCTTCCTCTTCTATACCAGTGATTACTATAGATTTGTTGATATCTACTGAATCTCTGACTAACTTTGGATTGTTTTGGATTATTCTTTTCACTTCCTTTTTAATGCTTTTTTTCTTCCATCCTTTTTTTGTAAGTTTTTCTTTACTTTCACCATTTCAGCATACGTGGTTTCCACATCATTTTTGTAGCTTTGCACAGCTTCATTCACCTGTGTTATCTTCTCCTCAATATCACTGCTCTGGTCTATCAGACTGCTTACTTGCCTAATTGTCTCTGTATCATTTTTGAACTCTTCCATAATACTCTCGTGGTTGACTACTGTACTTGTCATTTCACTCATTTTCCTCCTAAGTGTACTCACTTCCACTGTTAGTTCACATATGGTTGTGTCTTTCTTGTTGGCCTCCCTTCCTAGTTTTTCTATTTCTTCCCTTTTCAAGTGCATCTGCTTCTTTATTTCATCAATCTCATTCTGGAAGGCCATCTCCAGTGTGTGTACACTACCAGTTTATTGTGAGTCTCCATTTCAACCAGTTCTTGGTAGAAATCATCAACCTGCTTTCTACCTTTATCCCTTTTCTTTTCCAAATTTCCTTTACTAAAGTACGTGGCCATTTTGCAATACTAAAAGCACAGAGTAGTTACGTTCCCTGGGGCAGTTGTAGTCTAAACAAACAATCAGCTGATTGAGTGCATTCTTTCGCTACTCGGTTCTTTTTCCTGGTTGAACAAATCTTGTTTAAACTTCTTATTTTTTTTTAAATAATAAAAAACAATTTAATCTAATCTGGTACAGAGCTTGACTCATATAAAGATACTAATTTAGGTAATGCCACTGGCCGTGCTGGCTCGGTTGGAGCGCTGTCGGCCCGCATCTGCTTTCTTTGGTGTCTCCTGTGTGTGTGTGTGTGCCAAATTAAGTTGTGGTGATAATTTTTTTTTTTTAACTGTGGAAAAGTGTCCACTGCAAGGTTTGAAGAGTTGGGCACTGTACTGGCTGACAGGAAATTGATGCAAGGAGTGGTTGTTACTAAGTGACTTTGTTATTGTCAGGTCAAGGGTCAGGATTCAGGTTTTGATGGTGTACAAGGTCCTCCTAACACCCGAGATTATATTTTTGTTGCAAAAATCAATCAGAAATACCGGTAACATGAACAATACTCCATAAACAGTTGCTACTGTCCTCACTCCCAGATGTCTGTTTGGACAGGTATCACCATACAAATTTAGAACATCCACAAACTGTCCAAAAATAAAGAGCCTTTGTAAACGAAGGAATACTACTAAATGAACAAGATCACAATGATGCAGAAATCAAAAAGCACATTTCCTAGTGGGTAAACAAATAAATATCACAGGCATGCATGACAGAACATGTAACCAGTCTGTACTGACTTACTTTCATCCACGTAAGCTCTGTTTGCACTCCCTCAGTAAACTTCTCCTCAGTTGAGGTAACTGACTGGTTCCTACACCCTGAGACTGAGGCCTTCCTGACTCTGGGTCTGACCTATAAGCATCAGTCCTTGTGCTTGAAAACATCTGTGGTTTTCGAAGCAAGCTTCTCTCTTCTAAAAAAAAAAAAAAAAACAAATAAATAATAAATAAAAAGTTTTAAAACTGCAAAACATAACAAATTAGATATAAAATATGCATAGATTCTCTTAGTTCCTGGGTTCATCTTATTGGAAACACCTGTATACTTTAATAACTGGGTTACTTTAATTTTAAATTTGTAAAGCTTGGCTGAAAAGAAAGCTGGCAATGAAAATTGCATGTGACACATTTCACAACTGAAGATTTCATTCTTCAAAAGTAAAGTTCCCTCCTCCAATATATATAACCCTTCAATAAATATATACACATCCTCAATTACTGGTTGGACCTTTGTGACTTACCATCATCGCTTCTGCCTGCCCGTTCCCTCAGGAAAATTGGCAATAGCTACGGGAGACATTTAGCTCGGCCCAACGATTGTGGATGGATGTGAGCTCCTCATTCCATGGAACTGCCTAGGCAGGAATGAACTGGTGCGGATGAATAGGGCCTGTCAATCAAGTCTCACTCTTCTGTAAGAAAAGCATTTGACAAAAAAAAAAGTGGATTGTTGGAAAAAGAAAGACCCTAACTCTATTTTGACTTCATCTATTCATTCATTGCCAGACGCCATGTATCCCAAACGGGGTGACCAAGGGCTTAGAGTTCATTGTTTTACAGGGAGGAGCACTAATCCTCCACCAACCCCACTCACGTAGGGATGCCAACAGCATCTGGTGTTCCCAGGCGGTCACCCATCCAAGAACTAACCAGACCCAACGTTGCTTAACTTCGCTGATCGGACGGGAAGCGGTGTACTCAACGTGGTTTGCGCACTTGCCAGAACAAAAGACATGCAAGGAGTTTTTCTCTGCTGCAAGAGTTTGGTAATCTTGTCAAGCTAATGTAATTGTCAACTAAAACATTTCACAATTCAGAACTTTCCAGAAACATTATGGCTTCTCAATCATGCAATTATTTAATAAATAGGGACATCAAAAGGCACTTCTGCCACACACAGTGCTATAAGAAATGTCTTCAGTGTGGACTTATTAGATTCCTGTAACGATCTGGGAATAATGGCCTAAACAGGGATACACTGTCAAGGAAATCCTTGACTTTTCCCAGAAGTTACATTAGGTGTTTATGATAATTGCTTTTATGACATACCCTTAGTTGAAGACATAAACTTGACAGTTGAGGCCAAGACCTTGATGGTGTAGCTGATAAAAAGTTGGTCCTGTATTCACCAGGTTCATCTTCATCTGAAGAAGATAAATTATATAAACAAGATGCTGAAAATGTTTGCATCTAGTAGTGTGGAAATCACGCTCCTCAGCAAGTTCAGTGTCACACTCGAAAAACTTTTAAAGTGAACAGATACTATTTATTCCATTTAATTTGGTGGACCAATAGTTAAATCATGAAATATTTACAATGTTTTCTCTTTCAGAGAGAAGTAAGAATTTATGATTTATGAATCACCTCCCACTGGTGTGGTTTGCAGTTTTCAAATTTAGTGGATTTGGACATATAATAGATGCACGCTTCTTATAGCCAGAAAAACCATGTCTTCCCGGCTTGGATGATGAGTTTGCTGGAGGTTCTTCTCTTTTGCATTCTTTTTCTTCATCTGAAGCAAGTATCAAAGCTGAATAATTGAACTGTATAACCAGTCATGCATTTAAGATGTTTCACAGTTTGTACATCTAACTAAAGACAGGTGTGTAACATATGAAAGAGCAGCACTTTGACAACTGGGCAATTATTATGGATATAGCACCAACCAACATAATTTATACTAGGCCATGGTTAGGATTATGGCAGCCGTAAGTAAATACTCACAGGCTACGATTACGGCAGCCATAATCAAACCTAACGTAACCTAATCTGTTTCTAACCTAACTATACCACTAAACATAACCGCTAAATTCTAACAGCTTAAACTGAATTGTAGTGGTATTAACCTAACCTAACAACTCTGTCATTTATTATATGTATATAAGTTCTGTAAGTGCCGTAATCATAGTCCACGAGTGTATGTGCATTATTGCGGCTAGTGTAATACTCCCCCAGTATCCCTGCTTGTAAAAGGCGACTAAAAGGGTTGGCGAAGGGTTAGTGCCCCCTCCCTGGAAACAACTAACTAAAAAGACAAACAATAAGCCTCGGACAAGGACTGACCAAAAGATGACGACCAAGGACCAGACAAAGGACAAGGTAATCGGAACATGGAATGTAAGGGGAGCGAATGATGAGGTGAAAGAGAGTCTGTCCAGGTGCTTGAGGGTGCGAAAGTTGATGTATGCGGAATAACTGAAACTAAATGGACGGTGAGAGAATGGGAGTATGGATGGGGTATATGTGCAGGAGTAGGTGAGAATGAGAGGGCAAAAGAAGGAGTATGTGTAGTTGTGAGTAAAAGATGGAAGAAGAGCATAAGAGAGTATGGATCAGTTGGGTCAAGGATTGTGTGGGTAAGATTGAAAGTAGAAATACAAATGTGGGCGATTGTGTGTGTGTATGCGCCAACGCAAGATCGCACAAGCAGACTGAGAGAAGAGTTCTGGACAAATGTGGAAGTGTGCATGGAAAAGTTTGGAAGGAATGAGAGAGTGTTTTTGATCGGTAATATGAATGGTAAAGTAGGGAATGTGAAGGTGGATGGAATAGTTGGTGAGTGGGGTGTGCCTGCTGAGATAGATGAGAATGGCAGTGCATTAGTGACATTTGTGCTGGGAGGGGGTTGGTGATAGCCAATACCCTCTTCAGGCATCAAATGATCCACAGGTATACATGGCGAGTGATGAGAAGGTTGGGTGGTGAATGGATGAAAGGAAGGCAATGATTGATTATGTGTGTGTGGATGAAAGGATGCGAAAATGTGTAATGAATGCAAGAGCTTATAGAGGTTGAGGGAGTGGACTTTCTGACCACTACTTGGTGGTGGCCAGAATCAAGATCCAATTAAGATGGAGAAAGAGAAGAAGGGAAGGACGGGAAGAAGGAGTATTTGTAAGGAGAGTGGAAAGGTTACAAGAGGATGAGAAAAAGGCAGAGTATAAGAGAGAAGTGGAGGAACGATTGGGCAAATATGAATTAGAGCAGATAGGGGATGTGGAAGGTGTGTGCAGGATATTCACAGAAGAAATATGTGCAGCATGGGATGTGGTGTGTGGGATAAAGAGAAGACGTAGGGGTGCGCAAGGAACAGCGTGGTGGAATGAAGAGGTGAGACAGGCTGTGGCACAAAATAAGAAAGCATACAATGAATGGATGAGAAATAGGGGCGTGAAAGAAGTTGATAGGCGGAAGAGAGAGTTATATGTAGAAAAAGGGAGGTGAAAAGATTAGTAAGAGAGAGTAAGAAGAGAGTGGATGAGGAATTTGGAAGGAATTTGAGTGTAAAGTGGAGGGACTGTAAGAAAATGTTCTGGAAAGTGGTGAAAAGAGTAAAACAGGGTGGAAGTGAAGTTAGCAGGGGAGTGAAAGATAAAAATAGTAGATTACTAGTGGAGAAGAGAGAAAAAGTGAGCAGATGGAGAGAACACTTTAAGGAATTGTTGAACATACAGGATGGAAGTAATGCGAGTATAAGTGGCTGGGGAATGGCTGGGAGGAGGGAGATGAGAAGACAGGAAGAAATCAGTAGGATAGAAGTTGTGGAAGCAATGAAGAAAGTTAAATCGGGGAAATCCCCAGGAATTGATGGAGTGTGTGGTGAAATGTTGAAGCATGGGGGAGAGGTAGTAGTAGAATGGATGTGGAAAATGTGCAGATTGGCCTGGGAGGAAGGTAGAGTTCCGGAGGATTGGAAGTCATGTATAATTATTCCCTTGTACAAAGGAAAAGGGGAAAAAGAAGTGTGTGGTAATCATGGGGGCATCTGTCTTCTTAGTATAACAGGAAAAGTGTATGGTAGGATACTTAGTGACAGAGGTAAGGAAATAACAGAGGAATTAGTTGGAGAAGAACAGGGAGGCTTTAGGAAGAGAAGAGGTTGTGTAGATCAGATATTCATCCTTAGATCTTTAGTGGAAAAGTTTCTAGAGAAGAGAAAGAAGTTGTATGTGGCTTTCATGGATTTGGAGAGCGCATAAAACAGGGTGGATAGACAAGGATTGTGGAAAGTATTAAGAATATATGGAGTAGATGGGAAGTTGTTGAATGCTGTGAAGAGTATGTATGATGGTGCTAAGGCTGCAGTACGTGTGGATGGTGAACTGAGTGAATTTTTCTCTTTAAAGGTTGGGTTGAAACAGGGATGTGTCATGTCTCCATGGTTGTTCAATCTGTACATGGATGGGGTAATAAAGGAGGTACAAGGTAGGGTAGTGGATGTTGGAGTTGCCGTGTTGAGAGAGGGTAGTGCTTGGAAACTCCCTGTACTGTTGTTTGCAGATGATACTGTGTTGTTGAGTGAAGACGAAGGAGAGCTGCAAGGCTTGATGGATGAGTTTGGGAGAGTGTGCAAGAAACGGAATCTAAAGGTGAATGTAGGGAAGAGTAAAGTGATGGTCTTTGAGAGAGGTGAAGTCAGTGAATGTACAGCGAGGTTGGATGGTGAGGAATTGGAAAATGTGAGTGCGTTTAAGTACTTGGGTAGTGTGATGAGTAAGGATGGAGGTTTGGAGGGTAAAGTGCTTGAAAGGGTACAGCAGGGAAGAATGGTTGCTGTTCCTTGAATGCAGTGATAAGATGCAGGGAAGTGAGCTTGGAAGTGAAAAAGTTACTACATGACAGTATTGTGATACGAACTCTAACGTATGGAAGTGAAGCTTCGACATTGTTGGAAGGACACAGGTCAAGAGTGAGAGCAGTGGAAATGAGTTATTTAAGAGGAGCCTGTGGAGTCACATGGAGAGACAGGCTGACAAATGAGGATATAAAGGAGCATTGTGGTGTGGATGTGGATGTGATAGGAAGCGTTAGGAGGAATACTCGTACACTGAAGTGGTGTGGCCATGTGGAGAGGATGGAGGGTGAAAGACTGACGAAGAGAGTGTGTGAGAGTTAGGTGGAGGGGGGAAGAGGGAGGGGGAGGCCGAGGATGAGATGGAGGGATGATGTGGAGAGGTAAATGAGAGAGGGGGGTGTGAGTTGGGAGCAGGGCAGTGAGATGGCGGGGGACAGGGCAACATGGAGGCGATTTGTTTGTGGCCACCCCGAACGGAATTGAGGCGTCTGGCAATAGATACATAGATAGATAGTAATACTAATCACTTTGTTTATACTAACCATCACCACTGCAGAAGTTCTTCTGCTCATACTTATGGGGTTTCGTCCTCTCTCTTTGTGGAATGTTGTCATCCATCTCAGTGTTGGAAATGTCTTCTGCATATCTGGCATGGCAAAGAGCCTGTTCATAGGTATCTGGAACCAAAGTGTAAGGTTCATTTTGGTTGAACTGTCCATAAAATATGAAGTAATTCAAATCTACTTGGCTGACATGTAAATGATATTCTACTAACTCTGTAAAATGTACAACCAACATCTAAATAATCATAATGTACATTTGCTAAAACCTCTGGTTAACATCATTAATTTTTTGGTGTCTTATGGGCCATTGAATTTAACAAAAAAATTTTAGCTCATAGCAATTAAGGAATTGTACATCAAATATAGTGGAGCACTCTTCCTTTTCCAGTGAATCAATGAGCAGAACAAGGAACCTAGTCATGCAGTTCAACACTGTCTGCTTATAAAATGGTCCCTGACATTAAAAAAAAAAAAAAAAAAGAAAGAACCTATACCTTCAAACATCAAGGAAGTTTTCAGAAGGCATCTTGTAATTTTCAACACCCAGTACTCACAAACCTTGCTGGAGAATCCAATGCACATAGTCCAAGGAACAAGAAAAGGTTAGTATCTTGATTTCATACTTGGTCCACCATTCGTTGTCTGCCAGCTCTCCATTCTTCACCGATTTTGGCCAACAACAATAGTGCCTGAAGCAAGCAGAAAATATGAGTTTTTTCTTACATAGAAATACTTTTCATAGCAACTGATAAGAGTAATGTATGTTTATAACATACCACAACTATCCACGTATATGAGTGAATATTTACCACCTTTCAAAACCTTGGTTTCCCTACCTATGGGTGATATATTATCTCTCCCAGTTTTACCTAAAAATTTGCTTACTTTTCGTCTCAAATATACTAGATCTCCAATAACATAAGAGAATAATTAAGTTTACTTGCCCTTCAATGAGAAAAGATGAAATTTGGAGGGCTTTATACACAAAAGAATGTTCTTCTTCTTGCAGGTTTAAGGGTCACGGCCAAAACAATGGCCCAATGCCCTGCCAATGCAAACTGCTTAGGGCCTCACGTTATATGCGGGACAGCTGTCAAAATTTTCGGATAAAGTAAGACGCACCGCACGACCTGTTCTCATAACCGAGGGTCCCCGTTACCTCCTTCCAGTAGGGTGTGGAGAGACGAATTGAAAACTCCCAGGGATGCCAAACGTTCCTGCAAAAGTGTGCAAAGGGAATGGAACCCAGGACACCACAACATGAAATGTTCTATGGTTTCTTCAGCCTGAGGACACCACTGGCACCAAGGGTGCTTTATCATACCCAAACGGAACAGGTGGTTTGCAAGGCCTGTGTGGCCCAACCGTAACCTAGTGATGGCTACATCAATGTCTCTACAGGGATGGCGTGCCGAAGGGTGTTCTGAGGAGTCGGAGCGAAAACACCACAAGTGGGAGGCAGGTAGGGTTGTCGCAAGGTACAATATGCAGGTGCTGCGTGCAAGTTTAGGGAATTGGCACAATCTGGTGTCACATGGAGCAGTGTACTGGAGGTCAGTGCTTGCTTTGCTGCTGCGTCTGCATTTTCATTGCCACGGATGCCCACATGGGAGGGAATCCACTGAAGGTGGAGATGCCAGTGAGGAGTAACAAGGAAAAGGAGGTGTTCCATGATAGCATGGACAGTCCTGACATGAGTCACTAGATGATCTGGGAGGAGGAGGGTAAGTGAGGACTGTGAGTCAGTGTATAAAACTGAAGGTTGAGGCTGGAGGAAAGTCCAAATAAATTCAAGGGCCTGGAAGATGGCTATGAGTTCTGCGGTTAGGACATCATACCGCCCACTGAACGACCAAGTTTGGCATATGGAAAGATCTTCAAAATAGGCCACTGAGACAAAGGAAGATGGAGGGGAGTGACACCCATCCGTGTAAATTCCCAGGAAGTCCTTGTAAGTAGAGGAATCCATGGTATAAAAGAGCTGCTGTGCCAAGACTGCATCTGTCGGCTTCAAGAACGGTGCTGGGAAGTAGGGGGAGACATATGGAGACAAATCCTTCCAAAGGGGCACTGGGGGAAGAGGGGTCACTGGGGCAGGCCTGGGCAGATTGAGAGACAGGGTGTGACAGGCCCGGATGTTGCGGATAATGTATGGTAACCTCACTCGCGGCCAAGTTGGGGGCTGATGAAGGACTGTGGAGAGGCAGTAGAGGGAGGAGACCGGATGGCTGGATGGAAGGGCCGAAATGCGGTGGAGCAGGTGGCAGTCCAGTTCCATGCGGTAGATGGAGTGGGGCATCACCCCAGACTCCGCATGAAGCAGAATAATTGGGGTGGATTTGAAGACACTTAGGACAATGTGAAGTGCCATGGTCTGGACAACATCCAACTTCTTTAGGTGGGTCTGGGCAGCCGATTTGTAAAGGGTGGTACCGTACATGATCTTACCGGGGATGAAGGCCAGATACAGTCGGAGGAGAGTGTTTCGATCAGCACCCCAGTGAACTCCTGCAACACACTTCATGATGTCCAGGCACCTAAGGCATGATGATCGAAGATGGTTATTATGGGTGGCCATGGTGAGACGGGGAGTGTCCAGATGGAGGCCCAGAAACTTGTGCCAGGTCCGAAGGGTGAGACGTTCTCCAGCAAGCTGAATCATCAGCATGGAGGGGAGCCTCCATTGACCAAAGTACATAAGAGCACTCTTGGGTGCATTGACTGTTAGCCCCAATCCAAGGTTGCCATTCGTACGATAATTATCATACATGTACGATTAAACTGCCTCCGGTACGATGTATGATACCTTTTCTTATTATCGTACCTTCTGTACGACAGTTCTGTGTTTTATGGCATAAATGTTTTAATTTAAAAAAAATGATAAAACAAAGCCTTTTCATCAAGAATATATCGTTTCCATAGATAGTATGTTGTCTGTAAAATGAGAAGTCGTAATTTTCCTTAGTGCACATAGGGTAACTGTGTTTATGAGATACGGTAGCTAGGCTTGTTGTACTGAATGAAATGTACAGGCACATTTCGAGTCACGGTTGACTGTTACTGTATGATATTCGTAGTTGTCACCATGAAGTACTATACAGTATAAAAGATGTATTTTGATAAGAAAGAATTACCTAAAAGTATCTTGTGTAATCAATGATTTGTAGAGGAATTGTTTATTTTATTTAATAAATTTCGATCAATTAACTTTTCTAAACTGAATATTGTTATATAAACCTCCCTTTAATGATACATGCTGTACACTGTATTTACATTAGCCATTACATATATCGAAACTTTTACCGGTATGAATTTCCATGTTTTCTTTTTTATTACATGAGAGGAATGCTGTTTATATAAATTTAAAACACCACTGAAGACATGTTGTGTTGGTAAGAACTCCATCATTCATTTTATCATCATCATTTTACTGTAAAGCGTAATGTAGTAGTAGCAGAAAAAAATACATGATAAATTTCACAGGCATCCGATATATTTTTACGATAATTTGAGTGGAAAAACGATAATTTTGAAACGTTAGTACGATAACTCGATCCAAAAAATCTGGCAACCCAGCCCCAATCTGAAGACCAGGTGGAGACGAAGATGGATACTCCAGGAGGATGAAGGAGGTCATACATCAGTCATTGAAAAGTAAAGGACTGAGGCATGATCCCTGTGGCACTCCCTGCCTGACTTGGGTATGGGAGGAGTACGTACACCCAAGGAAACACGAAATGATCGCCCCTCCAATAAACTTTGTACCCAGGCCAGTGCAAGGCCTGTGATGCCAAGACGGCACAGCTTATACATTATCCCATCATGGGAGGCAGAATCAAAAGCCCCCTGGAGATCCAAGAAGGTGGCTAGGAGTATCTGCTTATGACAGAACGCCTGGTGGACAAGATGGTCAAACTGGAAGAGGACATCAGATGTCCCCCTCCCTGGGTGGAATCCACACTGTACCTCAGACAGGTGGCAGTCTTGCTTTAGCCACCAGAAGAGCCGATGGCACAACATCCTCTCTAGCACCTTCCCGACATTGAAGAGCAGTGCTATCGGCCTGTACGAAGCTGGAGAAGAGGGGTCCCTCCCCGACTTGGGGAAGAGTAGGAGGTGTGAGGTTTTCCAGTGTGATGGGAAGATCCCTGACGCCCAGCTGTTGTGAAAGATGTCTAAGAGTGACATCTGATGGCGAACAGGGAGATGATTCAAAAACTCGTTACGTACTAAATCTGGGCCACATGCCTTCTTTGGTGGTAAGGTCCGCAGAGCAGAGGAGAGTTCTGCCTGGGTAAAAGGAGAGGCTAAGCCTGCTGGGGGGGGGGGAGGAGATGCCTACCTGAGTGACCCTGAGTAAGTGCTGAAGACCTGGAAATGGAGCTGGGGAACCAAATCAAGATCCAAAGAAGGCAGCCAGTAAGGCAGCCTTGTCTTGGAAGCCTATCAGAAGGTTATCTTCCTTCACCAGAGGATACGATAGGGTGGTAGGGCGACCCTTCATTGCCTGAATGAAGGACCAGGTCCGAGATGGTGAGCTTGAGAATGACAGGGTTGAACAGAAAGCAGATCAGGCAGCACGGCGAGCTCGGGTGAGAGTCCATTTGTATTCTGCATCCCTACGGCAGTGAATGTCTCGGTGGCTAGGGTAGGGACACCTCTGCCAGACATTCCAAGAAGACCTCCTAGCCCAGACAACCCTGGTGCAGTCCTCTGTCCACCAAGGAACCGTGACAGTGCCTTGGGGATGTGTCGAGGACCTGCAGAAGGTTGCCTCACCTGCTGCGATCACAGAGGATTAAAGCCCATCACGCGATCATCTAACGGCCCTCCAGGCAGAGCCCCAGTGTTATCAAGGGTCACCATAAAGGAGGACTAGGTCCCTTGTGTGAGGATCCAATGTGGACGAGGTGGAGCAGAGCAGGGTGGGGAGAGATTGGGGACATCTAAGATAAGTGGAAGGTGGTTGGACCCCAAATATGGGCCAGTCCAGATGGCTGAGCCTCCAAAAACAGGATCTCTCACATATAGGTCAAGTGTGGAAGGCAGGCCTGAGTGCGGGTCAATACGAATCTGTAACCCCAATGGGGTGAGCAAGGTGAAGTTATCACTCTCTAGTAGAAACTGGAAGAGAAGTTCTTGAACTATTGCCAGAACCCTGGGCCAGGAAAGGTGAAGGGAGCTGGTCTTGATAGGCCCGGAGTTCTTCTAGGCCTATGTCCTTGCATGAGTTGTAGCAAACTGCTACAGTGATCCATCCCTTCACGAGGGATAGACGGACCGCAAGAACTTCCAACACCCCTCAAGGGGGCCGGGTCAATGGCAGAACTGAGCTAGGCACATCCTCCCTGACAGTGACAGCTAGACCTCCTCTGATACCCTGACAATCAGCTCAATATACAGTAAAACCCCTGAGAGATAGATGGAGATGTGGAGATAACCAAGTCTCACATAGATCCATAATGTCTGGAACGAGGTCCGCTATTGTCTGCTTGAAATCGAAAGTTTTCCAAAGGAGCGATCTGGCATTCCTGAGGAAAAATCTACGTAGAGGTGAATGAGCCATCACTGGGGTGAGAGTAGAGGGAGAAGCTGGGGCAGGAGGCTGACACATATGTCTATAAAGGACTGTCCATTTTTGTACATGGACAGGGCTGTACGCAGAAGGTCCACAAAGGATCCTGTAGAATGGGCACCTGTGGGATGGGATATGGGGAAGCGTGGGAGGGTGTCCTTGGTTCAGGCTGACGTTGAGAAGCAGGAGATTCACCAGGTGTGGAGCCTGTCTCAGAACTGGGGGAGACAGCGTGTGATATGTTTGGAGCTGAGGCAGGAGTTGTGACCATTGAAGGGGTGGACCTGGCTGACTTTACACCAGGCTGGATGGAAGGAGCTACTGAGCCTTGCGCAGCATGTGGGGACCCTGTCGACGGGGCTTGGGTAGAGGGAGAGGGTGGAGCAGCACTGCAGACTGGGAGGTTGGGTGGGAGGACATGGTAATTGTTTGCTCCATTTCACTCGGTTCAGTTGCAGACTTGCCACCAGATGTTTCAGCAAGATGTTCCAATGCTGACAAGTGGTTGCTAACCACTGTTGCGTATATTAGACCCCCTGAACAGGCCGGGATATCTGACTGGGAGCAGTACAGTATGTGTTGTCAAGGGGTTAGAGCTGGGAGGAGTGCGTCCGGATGGATTGAGGGCACATAAACAGGTGTTGACATGCGACAGGGTCGACGGGTCAGCCCTAGCAGCATCATGGATAGCAAGTGCCTGCTGGTAGACTGTGCACATGTGGGAGACAACTTGGTGTGCGCCACCGCAGAAGAAGCAGTAGGGGTCATTGGTGCATTGACAACCTGATAGGGATTTGCATGGGTGGAACCTGCTGCAACGAGAGCATTGAACTTTATTTTTACATGACATTGTGCCATGCTCAAATTGATGGCACGTATAGCACCTCAAGATGGGAAAAGTGTAAATCCCTACAAAGTAACACAAGTAGCCAAATATGACCTGCTCCAGCAAGGGGCCCCTGAATTTGAGTCGTACCTCCCTGGCTGCCACTGCGGCCTCACCACCAGGAAGGTGGACTGTGAGGCGAGTGACTTCCACTAGCTGGGAGGAACAGTTGCCAAGGCAGCGAAGATTATGTAAAAGTTCCTCCTTCGTGACATCAGGAGCAATATGCCCTATTTTCCCATATGAAAACTCACCATTGGAAGGTGAGCGAGCCAACCAACACCTTACTGGCCAGTCCCCCAGCTGGGTGAGAGACTCTGCTGGTACAGTCATTTTGGCTGCATCATCTGCAAAAACACAGAATCTAATAGCTGATCCTTTACCGAAAACTCTGAGTGATCCCTCTATACAATACTTACCCCATGAAGATTGTTGATGGCATCCGACAACCTGCAGGGATTAAAAAAAACGGGAGTATTGTCAGCCGACCTTACTATGTAGATGAGGCTCCCTGGTTCACTGATAACATCACCAATGGGAGAGGAAGGCCGTATCCACTTTCCTGGGGCACCTCCTTCGTCACTATTGCTGGAAGCCGTCCTCATCCACTTACCAGGGGCAGTGACTTCATCGGTGGCAAGAGCAAGGTCCATATGGACGTCCTGCGTGGTGAGGCCAGTTATGGAAGATTCCATTCCAGGCCGACCACCTGGTCATTACACTCACTTTCTTATTACACTGGGACACTGTGGTGTTACAGAAATTGCCCTAAACAAGCTGGTTGTGATGGTATGGCTGATATGGGTTAAACACCCGAAAGTAAGATGGTTCACAACATGGCCAGGAGGAACACGTTCGACAACGACCAGGTCTAGGCAGTGTCTTCCAACAGAATAATGCCTCGAGTCAAGAAGTTCGAATTTGTAAACAAATAGTTGCCACAGCTTGCTTGGCAATGATTACGTGATATTATATTTATACCCTAGTATACAGTCACGATGCAAGAAAAATATCCAAGAAAACATCAAACAGATGTTTTATAACATTACGAGTTCATGCAACAAAAAGGACAGCAAAAAATTACCAATCATGACAGAACAAAAGGCACCTTCGTGTACTCATTTCGTTACCAAACTATTCGGCGTTCATACGATGATGCGTAAACGTAAACTGCTACTGTAAAGTCGATAGTGGAATATACTCTCCAATATTTTGCTTATTATGGTATATTTAGGCTCATAATTCACAAATGCAAAAAAAATTCTCAGAGACGAAAGCTACAAGCAAGTTTAGACTTAAACACACGTCGCCACGGAGCCCCAGCAACAGAGTCCCCAGGGGATAGTTGCAGGCTCGTGGGAGGCTTGTTCCCCTGCTTTATGACAGCTCGATCCTCCCTCTCTATTGCCTGCGGCAGGCCGCCTGCCCTGATTTGCTGGGATATTTCTGGCACACCTTAATATTCATATGTAAATCAATGTAATATCAACGTTAGAACAACGTAATTATATAATATTACTTAGAAAACGTGGCAGCAACATTTAGACAACGTTTCAGGATAATGTTGCTACGTGGTTGCGAGATAACATTGCGAGTAAACGTTTTTATAACTTTATTACAACGTTATAACTAACATAACTTGTAGGCAACTTCTTCACAACGTTACACATACGTTGTGTGTTTGCTGGGTGTAAAGATGTTTCGTACCTTCTCTCTGATGTGGTCAGTCGGAGATAGTCTGTTACTGATAATCACACCTAGGTCCTTCTCTCTTTCTGATGTGTGTAGGATTTTTCTTCCTAACTTAAAATCCCAATCATTTCCACTTTTACCAAACTTGCTTACATGACACTTATCCACATTGAATTCCATTTGTCATGTATTGCTCTATCCATGAAGTTTATTTAATTCTTCTTGTAGCTCTACAAGAGTTTGTGTTAGTAATTCTCCTTTGTATTTTTGCATCATCAACAAACATATTTAGATAGCTTTCATTTACAGTGTTACTGTGTATTTCATTTATATACACTAAAAATATAATTGGTGCCAGCACTGAGCCCTGTGGAACTCCACAAGTCACTTGCCTCCATGATGAATAATTTCCCCATAGTACTGTTCTCATTTCTCTTTTTTGAGGAAGATCTTGCATCCAACAAAACAGTTTGCCTCGGATTTCTCCTTGATGGTACAGTTTCCATAAAAGTGTTTGGTGCAGTACTCTGTCATATGCTTTCTTGAAATCTAAATAGATACTGTCCACCCATCCTTCTCTTTTCTGTAATGTTTCTGTTACTCCATCATGGCAGCTCAACAAATTAGTAACACATGATTTTCCCTTTCTGAAAACAAACTGTCTTTCTGTTATTATATTGTGTTCTTCTAGATGATTTAGCCAAACTTATCGGCTTTTGTAATACCTTGCTTACAACACTGGTTAGTGATACTGGTCGGTAGTTGAATGGATTTGGTCTATTCCCTTTCTTGAATAAGAGAACAATGTTCGCTTTCTTCCAAATATCAGGTAGTTTACCTTGTCCCAAGCATTCCTTGAAAATTAAAGATAATAGTTTACTTCATTCCTTTGTACATTCATGGGCACCCAACACGAAATTTCATCAGAACCATTTGCTTTTCCTTTGTCTAATTTACACAACTCCTCCTATATTTCGTTTTCTGATATTTGTATTTCTGGTAGTATGTGTAGGCATGCATGTTCCATATCATCCCTCTCAAAATTATTTTCTTCAGTAAAAATTGATTGGAAATTCTTATTTACTGCTTCACAAATATCCTTCTCCTGTGTATAGGTGATTCCATCGTCTGAAATGGATTGTATTATATCTTTTAGTTTGGTTTTGCTTCTGATGTAGCTGTAAAATAGCTTTCGTTGATCACTACTTTTATTTATGATATCCTCCTCAAACTGTTTTTGGGCTTCCCTCCTTATTCTTGTATAATCGTTTCTTGCCTGTTTGTAATTATTACATGCCCTTTCACTATTGTGTCTTCTGTATCTGTTCCACAACAAATCTCTTTTTTCTTTTGATTTTTTACATTCTGCATTAAACCATTTCTTTCTTTTCTTTTCTGTTTCTTTGTGCTGTGGGATGTTCTTTTGGATTCCTGTTTCATAAAGTTCACAGAATATTCTATACATAACATTTAAATCTTTTCCTCTAAGGTCTTTTTCCCAATCTTTTTCTAAGAAGTATTTCTTTAGGTCATGATATAGGTATTATTATACAAGTGCACAGGGATTAGGAATCTCTATTTTACTCTTACAGGTATCTAGATCTCACCATTGCGAACATTTTGAACCCCAGAAACAACTTCCGCAAAAGAATATTAATGAGAAATATGATTTTTGAAAATTTTCCGAAAAATTACTCGACTTTGGCGATACGTGAGACCCGTCGCGGTGTGTGCCTAATGCATTGTGGTCCTGTCTTGCGTGTGTCTACCATCATGTCAAGGTTCACGTGACTTATGGGTGGGGCTAAAGTGTGTGTCTACTGTTATGCCACGCGTCTGCTCATGCGTGAAGTTCAAACTGATACAACCGGGGCGCAAATTTGAATTTCAGATATGCACAGGTCAGTCATGGCGAGTGGGTGCAAGGACTGCAACCTACAACGACTCTGAATATTAAGGTTAGTTTTTCTGTTGATGTGGTCTCACCTTTGGCTTGGTAGGTTAGGTTAGGTTTAGGTTAGGTTAGGTTTAGGTTAGGTTAGTTTAGGTTAGGTTAGGTTTAGGTTAGGTTAGGTTAGGTTTAGGTTAGGTTAGGTTACGTTCAGTTAGCTTGGCTTAGCTTAGTTTAGCTTAGGAGATAATGGTTTGCTGGTGACAGCTTCAGGCGATTGTTGGTGCGAGGCGGTGCTAGGCAGTGGGGAGTAGGCCAGACGACCCAGCGCGTGGCGGTCCAGCTTATGAAACCAAGGTGCTTCTGATGGTTTTTGATATGCTGTGATTTATTCTTACCTTCATTTCTATCGCAAATCAATACATTATGTGATTTCCCCCACCCAAAAACCCCAGGTTGGCCAATCTCCCCCATTCTTGTGGGGGGAAGGGGGGGTGGGGGATATCTTGAAATATACTGATTTGCGGCAGAAATGAAGGTCAGATTCGTTCAAAACACATCAAAAACCATCAGAAATAACTTGGTTTCACCAAAAAAGACGTCCCTGTGCATTTGTAAAAAATTACCATGATATAGTTGCCCTTTTTGTGGTAAAAGCTCTTTTTGTAACTTTCATTACTATTAACTACGTCATATGCAATCCTAAAGTTGTAATTTAATACTGCATGGTCACTTTTCCCGAATGGAGTGTGTATGTGTGTGTGTGTGTGTGTGTGTGTTCTTACCTAATTGTTCTTACCTAATTGTATCTTTACAGGAATGAGTCAACCTTGTACTGTCCCGTGTCTTAAACCATATTTATCGTGCATATCGTTAAAATTGTGAATTCTTTTGGCACACACTATATCATTCGTTAGTGCATTCCACTGATCAATTGCTCTATTTGGGAAACTAAATTTCCTTACGTCTTTATCATCTCTCTTCTTATGCAGTTTTTTTCAGTGTCCTTTTGCTAATGCTTCCCCACAGGTTAAGTAATCATTTATGTCTATTTTCTCCTTCCCTGATATGCATTTATATAGCATAATCATGTCACCTCTTTTCCTTCTTTCCTGTAGTGTTGGTAGATTCAGTTTTTTAGTCTT
Organism: Coenobita brevimanus; assembly: GCF_032717465.1. Taxonomy (NCBI): domain Eukaryota; kingdom Metazoa; phylum Arthropoda; class Malacostraca; order Decapoda; family Coenobitidae; genus Coenobita; species Coenobita brevimanus. The sequence continues at coordinate 21,325,798 of NC_136986.1, forward strand.
TCTTCGTAGCTTAGATCCCTAAAGCTTGGTACCCATCTTGTAGCAGCCCTTTGAACTTTTTCAATCTTGTCTATGTGTTTTTTGGAATGAGGACTCCACACTACTAATGCATACTCCAGGGTTGGTCTGATGAATGATGTTATTATCTTTCTTAGCATGTCTTCATTTATGTTTGTGAATGCTATTCTCATATTTGCAAGCAGTGTATACATGTTCCGTACCTTCTCACTGATGTGGTCAGCAGGAGATAGTCTGTTATTGATAATCACAGCTAGGTCCTTCTCTCTTTCTGATGTGTATAGGGTTTTATTTCGCAACGTATAATCCCAATCAGTTTTTTTTCCACTTTTACTAAACTTGATTACATGACACTTGTCCACACTGAATTCCATTTGCCATGTATTACTCCATTCATGAGATTTATTTAATTCTTCTTGTAGCTCTTTACAAGAGTCTGTGTTAGTAATTCTCCTTTGTATTTTTGCATCATCTGCAAACATATTTAGATAGCTTTCATTTCCAGTGTTACTGTCAGTATCATTTATATACACCAAAAACATGATTGGTGCCAGCACTGAGCCCTGTGGTACTCCACTAGTCACTTCTTTCCATGATGAGTAATTTCCCCTTAGTACTGTTCTCATTTCTCTTCTTAGAAAATCTTGCATCCAACAATACAGTTTGCCTCGAATTCCTCCTTGATGGTGCAGTTTTCATAAAAGTCTTTGGTGTGGTACTGTGTCAAATGCTTTCTTGAAATCTAAATAGATACTATCCACCCATCCTTCTCTTTCCTGTAATGTGTCTGTTACTCTGTCATACTAGCTCAGATTAGTAAACATGATTTTCCTTTTCTGAAACCAAACTGTCTTTCTGTTATCATATTGTGTTCTTCTAGATGATTTACCCAAGCTTTTCTTATAAGCTTTTCTAATACCTTGCTTACAACACTGTTTCACGGGGTTTTTAAGATTATATGCAATATTAAAGGATAATTTTGAATAATGCTGGTAGCAGGAACAATGAATTGTCTTGCTAAAAATCAAGCAATGATTACTTTCTTCTGGCGTGCTTCGCCGATTCTCTAAGAACGAGAATTTATAAACTTTCTCAACATTACACAGCAGAGACTAATTACTCACAAATGCTGTTTATTAGTACTGTTGGCCTCTGGAGAAAATGACTCCACCCATGACAATCAATAACTAATGCTATTAATGATAACAGATTCTTGCTGATGCATTAACTCCTAGATGGCACAACGGATATTAAGCTTAATACGAAAGGACTGGCCTAAATACCAGTTATGAATAGCGAAGCGTTTATGCAAGCTAGGAGCTATAAGTGAAATAAGCTCAATGGAGAAATGAAACACGAGTTTACATTACATTAAGCTCAAAGAAAAAGAACTGTTAAATTTATTGATTACGAAGGAATAAATTTAACGTTACATTTCAAAGTGAATTCAAATAAGGAGATCGCACTCACTCACTCACTGAAATGCTAACTCTTAAGCCTAGGAAAAAATTAAAAGAAAATACTGGTCAGAAAAGTGGACAAAGCGGATGACTGGGTGTCGTAACTGAGGAAGGACACTGCACACACTGAGCCTCTCGCCTATCACACTATGTGGAAATTCAGGAACGGCGGCACTACATGCTCTGGCCCAACCTGCTTTCGTTGCACTCAAACCTCGACTGACTAAATCGTGGGAAAGAGGGGAGCGTTGTGGCCGCATTACCAACGGCTAGAATGAGCAAAACACGCCCACAACAAATTGCTCAGCGGAAGAGCTAATGTCTTGCACAAAGACGATCATTTATGACACATTGAAAAATTGCCTGAAAACACTTCTGACTGGGTGAGCGGTTAACTGAACAATAAACACTGGGATTCCACTAGAGTTCGCGGTTTCCCACCAAATGATGTCACGATCCGACTCGTGACATTACACCCCATCAAAAGTTGAAAAAATTTTTCTCAGGAAAAAAAATTTCATTTTACATACATATAAATCTTAACTCAATCACACAAGATTCACACTGTGGTGTGTGTGCACTATCCTGCTACAGGAGAAAGTCAGTCGCCAGTGAGCGAAAAAACCTCGTATTTACATTAACAGAAGCAAGCTTGAGGGAAAAACTCCGTGACTACGGTGAAAAATCCTGTACTCAGGTCAAACTGAGTGAAAAGTTTGCTACATTTACATTAGCAACTAATTGTTATGTAGCTTAATGTATGTAATACACGGTGTAGGTGTGACAGTTGTGGTGTAACTGTGCCTACGTGTAAAATCATGTAATACAAATTTATAGTAAATAATGACGACGAGGCAGAAGAGAAGGGGCGGCAGCATGCGACAGGGATGACCAGCTGATCTGCACAGCAATACTGCATCCACCAGCTGCACCTGCGAAAGGAATTTAGGTGGAGCATCAAATGTGTCATTTCTCTCTCTCTCTGCCTAGCAATCAGTACTTATGTCATTATTAACCAGGAAACGTAATTCTTGAATTCACAAATTGCTTAGAACCCTTATAGTTTACTGGTTAATGCTTATTAACTAGGAAACGTGCCAGTTCTTGAATTACTCAAATCTCTTAGAATGGGCAGTTTATTAGTTAACCTAACATTATTAACCCGCAGCGTCCCGGGGACGTACTTCCACGTCCTCACGTTTTGTCACAGCTAATCCCGGGGACGTACTTCAACGTCCTGCAATTGCAAGGTTCATAATTTCCACAATTTTCAAAATTCGGGCAAGATTTTCGTTTCGCCCGGGTACCCAAGCCTCCCCTACCTGCCGCCAGGCGGGCAGCGTCCTAGACCCCGCGTGACCCGCGCTCGCCCTTGTCTCGGTCACTCACCTGCTAGCAGTGACCCAGGTCAGACATGGCGCGGAAAGGTCTCTCAGACGAGGAAATCGCATCCGTCCTGGAAGCCTTCACTGGAGACAGTGATTCTCCACTCGATGATGATGTGGTGGATCGTGATTACGTCCAGCCAGAGGAAGAAATAAGTAGCAGTGATGAGGAGGTCCCTTCGCCTCGAAAAACGCGGTATGTGACATACCGTAAGGCAAGGGAAGGCCAGCCTGCTCCCCAACCACGTGCAAAGCTATCTCTCCATCCTGAATCTGATAAGGACGAGGATGAGGACGATGAGGATGACGGAGGCCTAGGACGTGATATCGCCGCGTGGTTGGGAAAAGAGAAAATATCACCATGAGGATCAGAAGGTGGGGCGAGACGACACATAAGGTATGGTCAAAGTACTTTGTCTGGGGAAGTGGCAAGTGGTGTGGTGGGATTGCTGGGAGAAAGGGAAAGTGTTGTGGTGGCAGCGCGGGGTGAAAGTGAGAGTGGTGTGGGGGTAGCGCGGGGTGAAGGGGCAACTGGTGTGAGGGAGGCAGCACGAGCACGTGGTGCTTGTAGGCCTAGGGGAGAGGAGGTTGAGTCACTCCGCAGCACTTCTTTCGCCCCTGAATATTCCCAAACTTCCTCCCCACAGCCCCAGGATGTGGGGAAAGGAAAGAAAGGGAAGGGAAAGGGTAAAGGAAAAGGGAGAGGGAAGAGAAGTGCGAGTGATGAGAGGCGCCGCTCTCCACCTCCCCAACCTCCCCCACCACCCTCACCTCCCCACCCTGATGAAGGGGACGATGGTGACGTGGTTAGTGTAAGTGGAAAGAATTGTTATCAAAACTACACCCACTGTGTAAATCTGGTCAGTAAATATGTGATAGCAAGGAAATACAGTGGAAACGGGTGTAATGTTAGCATGAATAAAACGTATAAGTTGAACATTACTGTAAGTTGTCATAATTGATGTCACGAGTACACCCACATTCTGGTCAGTAAGTATGTGATAGGAATTATATACAGTGGAAGATGTTGTAATGTTAGTAGTAAGGTATTTTATAAGTTGATTACTAGTGTAAGATGAAACAAATGATATCACGATAACACTCCCTGTGTAAGTATGCGCAAATATGACACTCAGTTCCATCATAAGTTCAGAAATGATGTGATATCAATTATATCAAGTGTTTACATGTGCAATGTTAGTGGAGAATTATTATATAAGTACAAAAATAGGTTGTAAGTTGAAATAGTTGTCATAGCGACTTCACCGTGTGTGTTATTATGCGCTATTATTACGCTATATATTTACGTAAGGCCTGAAATAATCTCAAAACAGTTCTATAAAGTTGAAAAGTGTATAATAATATTAGAAAAAATATTATGTAAGTAGAAAAAGCACAATACGAGTTGAAACAACAGTCACAGCGAGTTCACTCACTACGTAAATAAGCGCTAACATTACGCTAAATATTATCAAAAGGCCTGTGAATACGTAAAAACAGTTCAATAAAATGTAAAATGGTATAATGTTATTGTAGAAGTATTATGTAAGTAAAAAAAATTATATGTATCATGATTTTAGAATGTTAGCGATTCATCGTGACCAAGTTGGCCGATTTTGCTCGTTTTGCACGATGGTACAATGCTTATTTCTGCTCTATTTTTGTATAAAATCCAATATACTCTTTTATCACATGTTTTTATGTTTGTAATAAATTCATTTCTACTTACTTTCATTGGTTTCCCAGACTTATAATACCATAGAAAACGTTTGAGGCTCAGACCGCCTAGGGAGAACACGGGGCCAGGTGGGACCAAGGCATACCTGGTTAAGCTAATTATGGACCTCGGGGACCAATTTCTTTGCCACCGACCATTGTTTCTGACCAAAAGCGAAAGTTTAAGCAAAAAAAAAAAAAGGTCGAAAAATGGTCGGGATTGGGGGGTACCAGTGGTCGAAAAGTGGTCGGGACGGGGCGGGTTAACCAGGAAACGTGCCAGTTTTTGAATTACTCAAATCTCTTAGAACGGGCAGTTTACTAGTTACCCTTACTCTACACTTGCAACTAATAACAGGAAACTGAGAATCCCTATGCAATCTTGGGCAGGTCACATTTTAACACCCACCGTGGGTGTGAACACTCATGTGGATAATGTGCATTCTCCAGGAATCCTCTGCGAGGCTCACAGCTCGAGACATTCCACAAGGTAATTCATACACAGCCTCGGACTGTCTCTGCGGAGTTCTCAAACTTTCCCCCTTAACCTACGGTACATAAGTATGTACAGGCCCTGGACATACTGTACACTGTGGGGCCAACGGGTGAGACGTCAGGTCTACACTTTTAACTGGGAACCAGGCTGGTCCTTGGATTACTCAAATCTCTGTGAACGCCTATCTTACGAAACCCAGCATACAACAGTTGCCCATGTTAGTCATTAGTTAGTAGGTGAGACATCGGATCTGCACCTACTTCACCACTGCCCTGTCTCTCAACTGACTCAGAGATTATGGGTGTGGTTTCAAATGGCACAGGAAGGACATGTCCCTGATTAGTGGTACTTTAACACACACTGCAGGAACGCACAAAACTATCTAGGTCTCGTCCCATTCCTGGCCAGAAAAAGTCAGCTCGGATATGGCCCTGGGTCTTCCTTTTGCCCATGTGACCTCCTGAGGCTGAACAATGACCCCATTCTAACACTGCTTGGCAGTACTTAGTGGGAACAACAAACTGCAATCGAACCTCGCCCTCGGGTGCTCATGACTCACGGTAGAGGCGTCTTTGTTTGTGAAGGAACTTGGCTTGACCTCCCCATGAATATTTTATCACTCTACCCTTTTGCTTCTCTCGCACGGCAGCAAGTGTCGGGTCAGAATGTTGTTCTTGAACAACAATTTGGCTACACATCAGATCTTGCTTCTTGAACAACAATTTGGTTACACATCAGATCTTGCGGCGATTCAAAGGTCACCAGGGTGAAAAAGTTTGGAGCCTCAGGCGTGGCTCGTGTTACTGCGGCCGAAGTCTGAGTAGCGTCATCTTCGGTGCAACTGTCCTTGGCACCAGGAATATTGCCTATGATTAAGTCAAATAAAGGTTCTGGCATGACAACTGCAACTGTCGTACCAGTGTAAAATGGAGATGCCACCTAGATATGTGCCTCAGGGAACAATCTCACTGATCCATCAATAAGGTTAGCTTGGATCTGTCGACCTGTGTACTACTTAGGCCAAACAAGACTCTGCTTGACAGAACAACCTGAGGAACCATTGTCTCTCAGGACCTTCACAAGAACGTCTCCCACAAACCCTGGCTGAACAAGGAAGGCACTATCACCTGTGGGAGAGCCTGTGGAGGAAGCAGCTAGCCACTGATTAGGCTGCTGAATAAATGATGCGGCAAACATGGTGCCCTGAGAATTAGAAACTTGAGGGGTCGTACTCACTGCCTGGGGAGATGGAGCATTGGCCATCTGTGGAGGGAGGTTCACTGTCGCCGTGGGACTAGCAAACTATGGGGGAGTACCCGTACTGGTAGGGACGTGACCACCGTGCTGCTGCTGAGAAATGAAGACTGTGTTCGCCTCCTGCATCCTATTCACTTGAGTTGGTGGTGAAAAGGACAGTCCCGACGGTCAGTTGCATGGCTGATACTGCTGCTGGTTAGGGTACTTGTTGTACCGCTTCCACTCAGATTTCTGAGTGTTTTGCCCCTGGTCCTTCCTCTGGGGTTTTGGACCTTGGCCATTATTCTGAGAATGGCCTTGTTGCTGGGGTTCAGTCTGAGACAGTTTCCCAGATTTATCAGCTTTACTGTTCCAGGTATGCTGCTTGTGAGTTTGATACCCATATGCAGTAAAATATGCATCAGCCATCTTCACCATTTGGCTGGCATCTCTTACCTGGCAGATCTTAAGTTGAGCCATGAGTTCAGTAGGCCACAACTTTTCTAGGTGCGTGCGCAGCATAAGGTCAATTATCCCCTCACGCGTGGAAGGAGTTTCATCTTTCTCCATCCACTCATCTAAGTAAGCAGTAAGCCGGTCAAGAAACTGAACAGCAGTCTCTTTATCCTGTAAACGCGCCCTCATGAACTGACTCTTGGCGTCGTCAACTGTGAGGCCGTACACTTTGACGAGTGCGGCCTTCATCATCTCATACGTGAGATTGTCTCCACGAATTCTGTGGAGAATATCGAGAGCAGGGCCCTCAAACAGGCTAAGAAACTGAAGCCGCCTAGCTGCATCATCCAGCTGGTAAAGTTGAGCCATGTCTTCAAAACGAGCTATGTATGGGTCGATTCGCTCGCCTTCCTTGTATGGGGGAAGCTTGATGTGTGGGGTCGCCATAACATGTGCAGGGAGAGCGCTCGTGGAGCTTGGACCAGCTGCACCAGATGTGTCTGAAGCCAAGGAATCTCGCTTGAGCTTCAGCACTTCAATTTCATGCTTTTCGTGTGCTTCTCGCTCGGCACGTTCGTGTTCTTGTTGTTCTCGCTCGTGTTCTTGTTGTTCTCGCTCGTGTTCTCGTTGTTCTCGCTCGTATTCACGTTCTCTCTCTCGTTGTTCTAACTCGAGTTGACGTTCTCTCACGTTGTTCTCGCTCGTATTCGCGTTGTTCTCGCTCTTGTTCTAACTCGAGTTCGCGTTGTTTTTGCTTGTATTCGCGTTGTTGTCGCTCGTGTTCACGTTCTCTCTCACGTTCCTCACATTGTTTTCGCTCGTGTTCATATTCTCTTTCGCGTTCTTCACGAGCATCTTTCTCACGCTGTTGGTCGTAATTAAACAGAGAGGACGTAGCTTTGGATTTTTTCTGGGTCAGTAAGCCCCATATCTTTAGCTTCCTGTACATAGACGTTGGCTGCCATGATGCTAACTCAATCTAACTAACTAGCGACTCAGTACTGACTGCAATTTTTTCAGAGAAAGATGCCAATAATCAAGAATAAAGAATATAAGCACAGGTTAGTGGTGACCAGTTTTTATCTAATTAAGCTGGTAAAGAAAGAAAATTAAACAAACAACTGACTGTGAAAACTATTATGCAAATTAATAAAAATGAATCAATAATCACCAGTAAGGTAGTGCCTATAGACTTTAATGATAAATACTTAAGTATGAACGAGTGAGTATTATCTCGTGAATAGCTTTAGAGCTAGGAGTTAATATCCTGGAATGAGGTCGCCAATTGTCACGGTGTTTTTAAGATTATATGCAATATTAAAGGATAATTTTGAATAATGCTGGTAGCAAGAACAATGAATTGTCTTGCTAAAAATCAAGCAATGATTACTTTATTCTGGCTTGCTTTTCCGATTCTCTAACAATGAGAATTTATAAACTTTCTCAACAGTACATAGCAGAGACTAATTACTCACAAATGCTGTTTATTAGTACTGTTGGCCTCTGGAGAAAGTGACTCCACCCCTGATAATCAATAACTAATGCTATTAATGATAACAGATTCTTGCTGATGCATTAACTCCTAGATGGCACAACGGATTTTAAGCTCAATACTAAAGGACTGGCCTAAATACAAGTTATGAATAGCAAAGCGTTTATGCAAGCTAGGAGCTATAAGTGAAATAAGCTCAATGGAGAAATGAAACACGAGTTTACATTACATTAAGCTCAAAGAAAAAGAACTATTAAATTTATTGATTACAAAGGAATAAATTTACATTACATTTCAAAGTGAATTCAGATAAGGAGATCGCACTCACTCGCTCACTCAAAAGCTAACTCTTAAGCCTAGGAAAAAACGAAAAGAAAATACTGGTCAGAAAAGTGGACAAAGTGGATGAATGGGTGTCGTTACTGAGGAAGGACACTGCACACACTGAGCCTCTCGCCTATCACACTATGTGGAAATTCAGGAACAGTGGCACTACACGCTCTGGCCCAACCTGCTTTCGTTGTGCTCAAACCTCGACTGACTAAAGCGTGGGAAAGAGGGAAGCGTTGTGGCCGCATTACCAACGGCTAGAATGAGCGAAACACGCCCACAACAAATCGCTCAGCGGAAGCGATAATGTCTTGCACAAAGACGATCATTTATGACACATTGAAAAATTCCCTGAAAACACTTCCGACCGGGCGAGCGGTTAACTGAACGATAAACACTGGGATTCCACTAGAGTTTGCGGTTTCCCACCAAATGATGTCACGAGCCGACTCGTGACACACTGGTTAGTGAAACTGGTCGGTAGTTGAGTGGATTTTGTCTATTCCCTTTCCTGAATAAGAGAACAATATTTGCTTTCTTCCAAATATCAGGTAGTTTACCTTGACTCAAGGATTTCTTGAAAATTAAAAATAATGGTTTACTTAACTCCTTTGCACATTCACGTAGTACCCAACATGAAATTTCATCAGGGCCATTTACTTTTCCTCCGTCTAATTTACTTAGCTCCTCCCGTGTTACTTTTTCTGATGTTTGTATATCTGGTAGTATGTGTAGGCATGCATGTTCCATATAATCCTTCTCAAAAATTTTTTCCTCTGTAAAAACTGATTGGAATTTCTTGTTTAGTGCTTCACAAATATCCTTCTCTTATGTATAGGTGATTCCCTTGTCCGTAATGGATTGTATTTTATCTTTTACTTTGGTTTTGCTTCTGATGTAGCTGTAAAATAGCTTCGGTTGATCACTACTTTTATTTATGATATCCTCCTCAAACTGTTTTTGGGCTTCCCTTCTTATTCATGTATAATCGTTTCTTGCCTGTTTGTAATTATTATATGCCCTTTCACTATTGTGTCTTCTGTATCTATTCCACAACACATCTCTTTTTTCTTTTAATTTTTTACATTCTGTATTGAACCATTTCTTTATTTTCTTTTCTGCTTCTTTGTGCTTTGGGATGTACTTCTGGACTCCTATTTCATAAAGTTCACAGAATTTTTTTTATATAGCAATTAAATCTTGTCCTCTAAGCTATTTTCCCCAATCAGTTTCTAAGAATACTCCTTTAGGTCATGATAGTTTCCCTTTTTATAGTTTAGGCTCTTTTTGTAACTTTCATTGCTGTTAATTATGTCATATGCTATCCTGAAATTGCAATTTAGTATTGCATGGTCGCTTTTGCCGAATGGAAGGTGGTATATTAAACTGTCAATATCGTTTTCTTGCCTAGTAAATATGAGATCTAGCATTGAGGGTAGATTGAGTCCTCTTTTTCTGGTGCTTTCCCTTACATGTTGCGTTAGGAAAAACTCTTGCACGAGATCCAGGAGCTTTAGGTCCCAACAGCTTTCTTTGCTTATTATATCTATTCCAATTTACATTTGTATTAAAATCTCCAGTTAGTATAATTCTTTCCAATTTCTCTTCCATTTTATGTAGTAATGATCTTAAACTCTGAACTGTATTCTCTGCCAGATCCTCATACTCGTCTCTTTCCCATGTGTTTGACTTGGGTGGCATGTACAAATTGGCTACAATTACTTTCCCTTCAGATGTATTGATCTCTACTGCAAGCAGTTGTAATTATGAGGGTATATCTAGTTCTATTTCTTTGACTTTTAGATTTTTCTTAGTTAATATTATAATTCCTCCTCCTTTTTTTAAGTTCTTATCTTTTCTCCATATATAATATTCCTCTAAGTTTAGGATGTCATTTGATATCCTTGGTGTTAATTTTTGTTTCAGTTAGGCATATTATATGTGGTTCATTTTCACTGACAATCATTCATCTCTAATAATGTAGATACCAATTTATCCACATTTGAGTACATCAACTTAATCGTCTTGTTTATGTACTTGTCATGACTTGGTTCTACTAACTTCCTCCTTTTTATTCCCTCATGTTTATGTATCACTTTCGTACCTACAATCCTATTACTTTGTAAAAAAAAAAAAAAAATGATTCTTCTCCTCTGATCTTCCCTCATTTTTTTGTTTTTGCTTCCTCCCTCTTCTCTTTTAGTAATTCCAGTTTCTCTTGTGTTAGGGATTGTTTTATCCATACATTTTTGAACCACTCTTTTTCCATAAGATTCTTTGCATTTTTTAGTATCTCCTCCATTGTGTTTACACTCTGGAAGGTTACCTTTAGAGGTCTTGACTTGCTTCTCTCGTATTTCCCTAACCTTTTGTGTTCCTCTATGACTTTACTACAGATTTCCTCTGATACTTCTTTCAATATGCTCATTACATTTGCCATCTCCTTTTTGTCACTTGAGATCTTGTTTTTTACTTCTTCTTCTTCTGTACCAGTGATTACTATAGATTTGTTGATATCTACTGAATCTCTGACTATCTTAGGATTGTTTTGGATTATTCTTTTCACTTCCTTTTTAATGCTTTTTTCTTCCATTCTTTTTTTCTAAGTCTTTCTTTACTTTCACCATTTCAGCATAAGTGGTTTCTACATCATTTTTGTAGCTTTGCACAGCTTCATTCACCTGTGTTATCTTCGCCTCAATATCACTGTTCTGGTCTATCAGACTGCTTACTTGCCTAATTGTCTCTGTATCAATTTCGAACTCTTCCATAATACTCTCGTGGTTGACTACTGTACTTGCCATTTAACTAATTTTTCTCCTAAGTGAACCCACTTCTACTATCAATTTATCTATGGTTGTGTCTTTCTTGTTGACTTCCTTTCCTAATTTTTCTATTTCTTCCCTTTGCAAGTGCATCTGTTTCTTAATTTCATCAATCTCGTTTTGAAAAGCCATCTCCAGCCTGTGTTCTCGTTCCACTAGTTTATTGTGAGTCTCCATCTCAACCAGTTCTTGGTAGAAATCATCGTCCTACTTTCTACCTTTATCCCTTTTCTTTTCCAGATTTGCTTTACTGAAGTATGTGGTCATTTTGCAGTACTAAAAGCACATATGGTACTTACATTCCCTGGGGCAGTTGTAGACTAAACAAACGATCAGCTGATTGTGCGCATTCTTACTCTAATTAGTTTTCTTTTCTGTTTGAAAAAGTCCTGCTTAAAACTTCTTCTTTTTTATACTAGAACACCATTTAGTCTAACCTGGTACAGAGCTTGACTCATATAAAGATACTAATTTAGGTAATGCCACTGGCTAAGTTGGCCGTGTATGGAGCGGTGGCGGCTTGTGTCTGTTCTTCTTGGTGCCTCATGTGTGTGTGTGTGTGTGTGCATATCTATATTTATCAATCTCTCTCTCTCTCTATCTGTCTTTATATATATATATATATATATATATATATATATATATATATATATACAGTAGAGAGAGAGAGAGAGAGAGAGAGAGAGAGAGATGCAATACATTCACCATGGGGGAAGCGTAGTCTTAATATGAAGATAAACACCAGTGTGATCAGGAACATCTTTAATTGATGACATTTCGATAACTCATTTTCAAACCTAGGTATCATAATCATGTTTTGGTTGTATATTTATTATAGACATGGTATTTACTTTGGTTTTATTATATTTTCCCTCGGTTTGAAAATGACAAATGAGTAGTCAAAACGTTACCAATTAATTAAAGATGTTCCACGTTGGCTTTTATCTATCTATCTTTCTATCTATCTGTCTATCTGTGTGTCTATCTATGTATCTAGAGAGAGAGAGCGCATCATTATTTCATTTCAGATTCTAGGGATCGTCTGTGGGAATCGGTACCGATGGTTGGTTCAGTGTTGGAAACTTTGCTACAAGGCAGTTGTTTTCCAATGCTGCTCACGGACAACTTCGCAGCAATTAGCACCATATTAAAGGTAATAGAAAAAAGTACGTTAATGGATGATAAAAAAGGCTCCATAACTGGATGAGATCATTAGCCTACTATGATATCTCAGTTCATCACCACAGCGTTGGTCTCACAGTTAGAAATGATATTTAACACTGAAGGTTATTATTTTTTAGTACTCAGTAATACACAGAAAACTATATATTCTTTTAGCAAAGATATTACTGAACTGTAATAATTACCTTGATAATCAGGAAGGAGGTAAAGAGAGTTAGAGTGATAAAGAAGATACAGTAGTAGGGGAGTGGAAGATAAAAATGGTAGATTGCTAGTGGTGAAGTGAGAAAAAGTGAATAAATTGAAAGAACACTGTAAGAAATTGTTTAACACAGGGGATGAAACTAGTGCGAGTACATGGCTAGGGAGTAGCTGGGACGAGGAGTGAGATAAGGGAGGAAGTAATCAGTAGGATGGAAGTGGTAGAAGCAACGAAGAAAGTCAAAACGGGGAAACCCCAGGAATTGATGGAATGTAAGGTGAAATGCTGAAGCATGGGGGAGAGATATTAGTGAAAGGGATATGGAAGTTGTGCAGATTGGCGTGGGAGGAAGGTAGAGTCCCGGAGGACTGAAAGTCAGGTACAATTATTCCTCTGTATAAAGGAAAGTGGGAAAAAGAAGTGTGTGGTAATCATAGTAGTATTTGTCGTCTAGGTGTAATAAGAAAGTTATATGGTAGGTTACTTACTGACCGGGTTATGGAAATAACAGGAATAAGTTAGAGAAGAACAGGGAGGTTTTAGGAAGACATGTGGTTGTGTAGATTAAATATTCGTCCTAAGATTTTCATTGGAAAACTTTAAAGAAAGGGAGAGAAGTTGTATATGATTTTCATGGATTTGGAGAAAACATATGACTGAGTGGATAGACTAGGAATATGGAAAATATTAACCCGCCCCATCCCGACGTTTTCTGGGCAGTGGTATGCCCCAGTCCCGACTTTTTTGGACCTTTTTATTTTATTTTTATTTTTTGGCTCAAACATCCGCTTTTGGTGAGAAACATCGAAAATTCATAGAGAAATCGCTCACCTGAGGTTTAAAATACTTGATCCAGGTAGGAGTACGTCCTTACCTTACAGGGTTTTCTATCAGGATGACTGCAAAGAAAACGAGTTCAATGGGAGGATAACTATTCTACACCACTCATAAACGGTATTTATTTATTTATTTGGTACGAATTTATATGTAGTACGAGAGTATATTGGTTTTCAAATAGTAATATAGGCATTATAAGCATTGTTTCACTCACTAAATCATCACCATTCCTGACCTTTTTTTGCTACATTACCTGATCATCATTTCTGACTGTAATGTTTGTCCTCCACATTGTCATCGATTGGGGAATCACTCTGGCCCTGAATTTCTTACCGTGGCATGACATGGCTTTACTGGCCAGGTCACTGATAACAGGTGAATTGCTGAGAAAAGGTCATGCAGGGGGGGAGGAGGTCATGCTGGGTAAGGCATTGTCCCTGCCTGGCATCTTGTAGAGGAAGGTGTCCCGTGTATACGTGCCAGAAATCACTAGCGAAAATTGAAAATTGTGCAAATTAGGGACCTTGCAATGTCCTTGCAATGTTGCCGCGTTAATTTACATCTCCGGGATGTGAGTGCACATCATGTGATGACGTGAATTCACGTCTCCGGGACGCGACGGGTTAAGAGTATATGGAGTAAGTGAGAAGCTGTTGAATGCCGTGAAGAGTGTGTATGAGGGCGCTAAGGCTGCACTTCATGTGGATGGTGAACTGAGCATATATTTCTGTCTGAATGTTGGATTGGAACAAAGATTTATCATGTATCCACGGTAGTTGAATCTGTACATGGATGGAGTTATAAAAGAGATACAAGGCAGGGCAGTGAATGTCGGAGATCTCTTAATGAGAGAGGACAACGTTTGGAAACTTCCTGTTCTATTGTTTGGAGATAATACTGTATTGTTAAATGCCGACGAAGGGGAATTACAAGTTTGGTGACTGAGTTTGGGAGAATGTGTAAGAAACGGAATCAAAAGGTGAATTATTCAGGGAAGAGTAAGTTGTGGTCTTCGAAAGAAATGAACTCAGTGCACAGCGAGGCTGGATGATGAGGAAATGGAAAATGTGAGTTTATATAAGTATTTGTCTAGTGTGATGAGTAAAAATGGAAATTTAGAGTACGAAGTCCATGAAAAGGTACAACAGGGAAGGAAGGTCCCTGATTCTTAGAAAGCAATGATATGAAATAGGGAAGTGAGCATGGAGGTAAAAAAGCCTCTGTTTGATAGGATTTTGATACCAACTCTAATGCATCGAAGTGAAGCTTGAACCTTGTTGGAATGGCACAAGTCAAGAGTGAGAGCAATGGAAATGAGTTACTTGAGAAGAGCATGTGGAGTTACATGGAAAGACTGACAAATGAGAAAATGAAGGAACATTGTGGTTTGGATGTGGATGTGATAAAAAGCGTTAGTAGAAATACACGGAGGTGGTTTGGCCATGTGGAGAGGATGCGGAGTGAGAGCCTGACGAGAAGTGTGTGAGTGAGGTGCAGGGCTGGAAGAGGGAGAGGGGGACCAAGAATGTGATGGAGGGATGGAGTGGAGATATACATGAGAGAGAAGGTTAGAGCTGAGGGAAGGTAGCAAAATGGCCGGAGACAGAACAACATGGAACCAATTTGTTTGTTGCCTTCCTTTGCGGGATTGAGACGTCTGGTTATAGATATAGATAGATGATTAGGAAGAAATATTAAAGTAATAATATACTTTCCTGGCCGGCTTCTTAACCCGTGGCGTCCCGTCGACGTTATTTAACGTCCTCACGTTTTGTCACTGCCAATCCCGTCGACGTACTTTAACATGCCACAATTGCGAAGTCCATAATTTGCACAATTTTCAAAATTCATGCGAGATTTTCGATTCGCTCATCTAGGAAAGCCTCCCCTACCTGCCACCAGGCAGGCAGCCTCCCAGACCCCGTGTGATCCACGCGCACCCTTGTCTCAGTCACTCACCTGTTAGCAGTGACCTAGGTCAGACATGGCTCATAAAGGTCTCTCTGAGGACGAAATACAATCCGCCCTGGATGCCTTCACTGGAGATAGTGATTCTCCACTAGATGACGATCTGGAGGATCTGGATTATGTGCAGCCTGAGGAGGAAATAACTAGCAGTGATGAGGAGGTCCCTTCGCCGAGGAAAAAGCGGTATGTTACTTATCGTAAGGCGAGGGAAGGCCAGCCTGGACCCCATACACATGCACTGACCTCTCCCCAGCCCCTAGAGAGAGATTCTGATGAGGACGAGGACAAGGACGAGGACAGCGGCTTAGGACGTGATGTTGCCTCGTGGTTGGGGAAGGAGAAAATTTCACCTTGAGGATCAGAAGGTGCGGCGAGAAGGCAAATCAGGTATGATCCTTCTTTATTGTCTGGGGAAGGCGAAAGTGGTGTGGTGGAAGTGAGGGGTGAAAGGGAAAATGGTGTGGCGGGAGTGCAGGGTGAAAGGGAAAGTGGTGTGGCGGGAGTGAGCAGTGAAAGGGAAAGTGGTGTGAGGGAGGCATAGGGGAGGCGAGGTGGAGCTGCTCCCCAGCACGTCTTTTGCCCCACAATATTCCCTCACTTCCTCCCCACAGCCCCAGGATGTGGGGAAAGGAAGGAAAGGGAAGGGAAAGGGGAAAGGAAAAGGGAGAGGGAAGAGAAGTGAGTGATGAAGGGCGCCGCTCTCCACCTCCCCAACCTCCCCCACCACCCTCCCCTCCCCACCCTGACAAAGGCGACGATGGGGACGAGGCTGCAGATGGTAGTGTGTCGTGGAACTGGGAAGATGGGAGTAATTTTACTCCCATCATTCACCCTTTCACTGAGGAGTGGCGGTCTGGTTGCACGGCTTGAGGTTTGCATGTGGGCTCCACTAAGGTGGATTTCTTCCACCTGTTCTTTGGGGAGGCGTTTGTGGGCTGTATAGTGGAGCAGACGAACCTCTTTGCAAGAAGCGAGCACCGTGAAAATGAACGTCTGGGTACAACCAGCAGGCACTCCCAGCAATATGACTATCCTGTAATCCTTTCTGAGATGTTATTTTTTGCCCTGGTTCTCTTGATGGGTGTTGTCAGGAAAAATCTAATTCCGGCATACTAGACCACTGACCCAATGACCAGCACACCTTTCTTTGGAAAGGTAATGGGTCGTAATAGATTTCAGCAGATTCTCGGCCGCCTCCACTTTTTTGACGCAGACGACCCAGGTAATGCAAATAACACTGATAAAATGAGGAGAATTAGGCTTGTTTTTGATCACCTACGGGAAATGTTCCGCTCCTCATTTTATCCTTACAGAGATCTCGTCATAGACAAGAGTCTTGTGTTGTGGAGAGGCAATATTTCCTTTCGCCAGTACATACCCAGCAAGAGACACCATTTCGGGTTCAAGATCTTTGTTATGTGTGACTGTAAGACTGGTTACATTCTTGTATATGAGCGCACAGACACACATAACAGAAGATCGTAGTATTGGACTCTCAGGGGCCGTGGTGAGGACAATGATAGAGGAGTACCTTCATCGTGGTCATGTGTTGTACCTGGACAACTGGTACACTAGCCCTCTTCTCGCTCGGTTCCTCCACCAACATGACATCGGAGTCTGTTGTACAATAAAGAGAAACCGTCGCCATATGGTCAAGATAGGGAGGAAACTTGACAAGAACGAGGTGTTTTTGTTCCAGGCAAATAACATCCTTGCCACCCTATGGAACCACAACAGGGAAGTTTGCCCCCTGTCGACTGTACACAGCCCCCTGATGCACCGCACAGACTCCGTTGATCACCGCAGCGAGAGGAGGCACCACGTCTGGAAAGCTGAGTTGGTACTTGACTATAATCTCAACATGAGGCAAGTGGATCAGTCAGACTCCATGATTTCCAGTGTGGACTGTGCCAGGACCACGATGAAGTGGTACAAAAAGCTCTTTCTCCACTTGCTCGACATCACGGTCCTCAACACACACTACCTCCACGCCACGACAACGGGAATCTATGAGACCTTTGAGAGGTTTGTGAGGGAGCTGTCACATGAAATTATCGCCAGGTACGCACAGGACAGGCCCACACACTGCACATGCACCCCCATGGCTGCCCAGACTCCCCTACGCCTCGCAGGACGCCATTACCCAAGCACTATCCCTTCCCAACCAAACTGTCGTAAACCCCAGCGCCGCTGCCATGTATGCAAGCACTCGACAGTCAGACCAGCCACTCAGAGAAAAGACACTAGGTACGAGTGTGCAGAGTGCAATGTTGCGTTGTGCCTTCAGCCCTGTTTCAAAGAGTATCATAACTACCTACACTACTGATACTGTGTGGGATGGCGATATGACGCTCAGTATAATGGTAAGGCCAGTCAGTATGTGATAAGATTTATATAAAGTTGAAACGTGGGTAATGTTTGTGGTAAAATATTATATAAGTTGAGAAATAGTGTAAGTTGAAAGAAATGACATCACAACTACACCCACTGTGTAAATCTGCGAAAATATGACGCTCAGTATAACAGTCTGGTCTGTAAATATGTGATAGCAATGATATAAAGTGGAAACGGGTGTAATGTTAGCAGGAAAGTAATGTATAAGTTGAATAATAGTGTAAGTTGTAACAATTGATATCACGAGTACACTCACTGTGTAAATCTGCAAAAATATTACGCTCAGTAGAATAGTCGGGTCTGTAAATATGTGATAGCAATGATATAAAGTGGAAAAGGGTGTAATGTTAGTGGGAAAGTAATTTATAAGTTGAATAATAGTGTAAGCTGAAACAAATGATATTGCGATTACACTCACTGTGTAAATATCCAATAATATGATGCTCAGTAGAATAGTAAGGTCTCCAATTATGTTATAGCAATGATATAAAGTGGAAACATGTGTAATGTTAGTGGAGAAGTATTATATAAGTAGAAAAAAAGGTTGTAAGTTGAAATAATAGTCATAGCGACTTCACCCGCTGTGTTATTATGATCTGTTATTATGCAGATTGGCCTGGGAGGAAGGTAAAGTCCCGGAGGATTGGAAGTCAGGTATAATTATTCCCTTGTACAAAGGAAAAGGGGAAAAAGAAGTGTGTGGTAATCATAGGGGCATTTGTCTTCTTAGTATAATAGGAAAAGTGTATGGTAGGATACTTATTGACAGAGTTATAGAAAGAACAGAGAAATTAGTTGGAGAAGAACAGGGAGGCTTTAGGAAGGGAAGAGGTTGTGTAGATCAGATATTCATTCTCAGATCTTTAGTGGAAAAGTTTCTAGAGAAGGGAAAGAAGTTGTATGCGGCTTTCATGGATTTGGAGAAAGCATATGATAGGGTGGATAGACTAGGATTGTGGAAAGTGTTAAGAATATATGGAGTAGATGGGAAGTTGTTGAATGCTGTGAAGAGTATGTACGATGGTGCGAAGGTTGCAGTGCGTGTGGATGGTGAACTAAGTGAATTTTTCTCTTTGAAAGTTGGGTTGAAACAGGGATGTGTCATGTCTCCATGGTTGTTCAATCTGTACATGGATGGGGTAATAAAAGAGGTACAAGGTAGGGTAGTGAATGTTGGAGTGGCCCTGGTGAGAGAGGATAGTGTTTGGAAACTCCCTGTACTGTTGTTTGCAGATGATACTGTGTTGTTGAGTGAAGACGAAGGGGAGCTGCAAGGCTTGGTGGATGAGTTTGAGAGAGTGTGTAAGAAACGGAATCTAAAGGTGAATGTAGGGAAGAGTAAAGTGATGGTCTTTGAGAGAGGTGAAGTCAGTGAATGTACAGCGAGGTTGGATGGTGAGGAATTGGAAAATGTGAGTACGTTTAAGTACTTGGGTAGTGTGATGAGTAAGGATGGAGGTTTGGTGGGTGAAGTGCTTGAAAGGGTACAGCAGGGAAGAAAGGTTGCTGGTTTTTTGAAAGCAGTGATAAGAAACAGGGAAGTGAGCATGGAAGTGAAAAAGTTACTACATGACAGTATTGTGATACCAACTCTAATGTACGGAAGTGAAGCTTGAACGTTGTTGGAAGGACACAAGTCAAGAGTGAGAGCAGTGGAAATGAGTTATTTAAGAGGAGCCTGTGGAGTCACATGGAGAGACAGGCTGACGAATGAGGATATAAAGGAGCGTTGTGGTGTTGATGTGGATGTGATAGGAAGCGTTATGAGGAACACACTGAGGTGGTTTGGCCATGTGGAGAGAATGGAGGGTGAAAGACTGACGAAGAGAGTGTATGTGAGTGAGGTGGAGGGGGAAAGAGGGAGGGGGAGGCCGAGGATGAGATGGAGAGATGGGGTGGAGAGGTATATGAGAGAGGGGGGTGTGAGTTGGGAGCAGGGCAGTGAAATGGCGGGGGACAGGGCGAGTTGGAGGCGATTTGTTTGTGGCCACCCCAAACGGGATTGAGGCGTCTGGCAATAGATAGATAGAGTATGCTAAATATTATCGTAAGGCCTGAAACTATCTCAAAACAGTTCTCTAATGTGGAAAAGGGTATAATGTTATTGGAAAAGTATTATGTAGGTTGAAAAAACACAATGTGAGTTGAAACAACAGTCACAGCGAGTTCACTCACTACGTAAATATGCGCTAACATTACGCTAAAAATGTTATCGAAAGGACAGTGAATACGTAAAAACAGTTCTCTAAAGTGGAAAATGGTATAATGTTATTGGAGATGTATTATGTAAGTTGAAAAAATGATATGAATGATGAATCAGCAATGTTAGCGATTCATCAGTGAACAGTTTGGCCGATTTCACTCGGTTCGCCTGATGGAACGATGCTTATTTCACCTCTATTTTTGTATAAAACCCAATTTACTCTTGTACCACATGTTTTTTTGTTTGTAATAAATACATATCTACCTACTTTTATTGGTTTCCCAGACTTATAATACCATAGAAAACGTGAGAGCCACAGACCACCTCCACAGAACACGGTACCAGGTGTAACGAAGGTATACCTGTTTAGGCCACTTATGGACCCCGGTGAACACTTTCTTTGTGATTGACCATTGTTTCTCACCAAAAGGGGAAGTTTGAGCCAAAAAAATTTTGGTCCAAAAATGGTCGGGATTGGGGGGTGTCAGTGGTGGAAAAGTGGTCGGGATGGGGTGGGTTAACCCTATGAAAACTAATTTACCCTGCATAATTATATACTACTTTTTATTAGAGTATTGGTGATGGGGCGGCACGGGGTGTGGGTGTGTTCGAGGTGGGTGTGGACGGCCAGGACACTAACATGACGCAGGCACAGCTCTCCCTGGTGGTCAGCCAGGCTCGTCGGGTAGGTCACTTTTACATTTTTGCTCAGGTGGGAAGGTCACTCTAACACTTATGTTGTGGTGGGTAGGTCACTCTCACATAACTCTTGAGGCAGTCAGGTATTCTCACATTACTACTGATGTGGGATTGCCACTCTCACATTGCTGCTTAGAAGGGTAGTTCACTCTTGCATTACTGATGAGGTGGGTAGGTTACATTCACATTACTGATAAGGTGGGTAGGTTATTCTCACATTACTGGTGAGGGGTATAGGTCACTTTCACATTAGTACAGAGGCGGGTAGGTCACTGTCACTCCACTGCTATGTGGGTAGGTATTCTCACATTAATGCTGAGGTCAGTTGGTCAGTCTCACATTACTGCTCGGGGGGTAGGTCACACAGTTAACCTGTACCATGGTGACGTTGGCAGCTGCGGCAGGTGTCGTGGTGCGTGATGGTGGTGGTGGTGAGTGACGACTCAGCCTTCCTCACTGCCTTTGCCAATTGGTCCCTCAATGGCCGCCTCCTGGTGTGGTCAACAAGGCTCCTGGTGGTCACTCGCCTTCCCAGGGAAGACCTTGGGGCTCTACTTGTTTCCCACTGGACATTTTCCATGATGAACACCTTGGTTGTAAATGATGAAACCTCAGCATCTAGCAAACGGTAAGTTATTCAGCAACAAAGAACGTAGCTTTAATGTCAAATTTTAATTTGTAGTTGTTATGTAGGATGCCAAGTGTTTGAAAGTGATGTATGTTTACCCTTTTTTTTATTTGCCACAAAAATAAAATTGATTAAATCCTTTGCCAAGCTTATACTAATCTTGACCTTGAGTACTACACCCACCCATCTTCAACACTTAAATATTCTAATCTTTTCTAATCATTGTCTCAGCTCATGCAACCCATTTTAGCCTCCTGTGCATCACAAAGAGTTTCTAACCAAAATCTTAAATAAATTGCCAGTGCTACCTGTCCTACAATAGCAATCTGCAAAAAGTGTAGATCTACTCAAGCCCCACGAACAGGGCTTCAGTCACCATCGGCACCACTCCTGTTCATTATCATATTTCCAGCAGCTTCAGAATTTAGTTTCCCGAGTATTACGCACACTTCAATCTTAACCCCTAAACCTTGAGAGTCTAACAAGCCAAGCCGTTCTCATATGCATTTTTTACTTGAAAGTATACTTTTTCATCTAGTCATAGCTGCATAATTACAGTATACTGAGCTTTCAATTAAAGACCAGATTATTCATCTGTCCTTCATCTTTCCGTTTTAAGTGTCCACAGGTCCGCTGTAGGTGAAGACATTGTGGAGGTAGGAGGTGGTGAATGGGGGTAATTTGGGGAATCAC
This sequence comes from Coenobita brevimanus, assembly GCF_032717465.1. NCBI lineage: Eukaryota > Metazoa > Arthropoda > Malacostraca > Decapoda > Coenobitidae > Coenobita > Coenobita brevimanus. Next base: position 21,348,018 of record NC_136986.1, read on the forward strand.
GAAAGGATGTTTTCATGTGGGAGTGAGTTGGTACTTGCAGCCCACAGCCCTCGCCCCAACATGGGACAAGGAGAAAATCCATGCTCGGATACACTCATGCTCCCGCTTGTCCCACATGCCCTTAACACTCCTCTCCACTGCCCCAGGCCACCGCCACATGAATGAATCACCACCTCTTTTACGTTTAGCTGACTCAGCTAATTTGCCCATTTTTTCCGGTTAATTCAGAGTGACAATGTGCATTACAGTGTGTTGGATGGGAGAGATAAAGAAATGCCAAGGTTTTTTACACATGACTAGCCATTTCAATTGCTTTTACTTTCTCTACGAGTATGTTTCCTGTGTCGCATAAGATCACTTGAGCTATCTATGTGGTCATGTCCATTTCTGACGTGTTTTTTTGTTTTTTTTTAAGCACTTACTTGTCTAAGTTCGTACTGCATGAGATGAACTGCACACAAAAGATACTAGTTTACTATCACAACAAACCCAGTTTCCATGTATGATGCACTATATTGCAGCATTTTTTTTTCCCAATGCAAGAAAAAGAAAATAAATGCTACAAGCCTGCAAACTGCTTCCTCTAAGCAAAAATAAAAACACAATAATAGATTCCCAAATTCAGGATATGTTCAAGATGCTTGGACACACTGCATTTAAAAGACTGGAGGTCATAGGGAGCAGGGAATACAGACAAAGGAAGATAGTTCCAGAGCTGACCTGCTGGCCACATAAAGGACTGACATTAACAGCAGAGTTGCCAGGTGTGCGTGTTTCGTGCCAGATTGGGTGACTTTGGAAGATAATTTGCGCTTAACCCATCACGTCCCAAGGTTTTCCGCACCTCTGAATCCCCCAATCCAGAGGTATTTTCAAAAAAATTTTTTTTGGCTAAAACCTCCACTTTTGGTGAGAAACATCGAAAATTCATAGAGAAATCGCTCACCTGAGATTTAAAATACTCGATGCTGGTAGGAGTACCTCCTTACCTGACTGGGTTTTCTATCAGGCTGGCTGCAAAGAAAACGAGTTCTATGGGAGGGTAACTATTTCACACCACTCATAAACGGTATTTATTTATTTACTTGGTACGAATTTATATGTAGTATGAGAGTAAATTGGTTTTCAAGCAGTAATATAGGCATTATAAGCATTGTTCCACTCACTAACTAATCACCATACCTGACCTTCTTTTGCCACATTAACTGATCATTATTTCTGACTATTTCTTCTTCTAATGCTATGTAAACTTTGTCCTCCACATTGTCATCGATTGGGGAATCACTCTGGCCCTGAACATCTTTACTGGCCAGGTCACTGGTAACAGGAGAATTGCCGAGACAATGGCGTGGGGGGGGAGGGGGGAGGTTATGCGGTGTAAGGCATTGTCCCTGCTTGGCATCTTGTAGAAGAATAGAGGAAGGTATCCCGTGTATATGTACAAAAAATCACGTGCGAAAATTGAAAATTGTGCAAATTAAGGACCTTGCAATTGCACGACGTACCAGTATGTCGCCGGGACTGGCAAATGCAAAATGTTGCAACGTACCCATACGTCGACGGGACGGGGCGGGTTAAATCAAAACGGCTGTGCATTGCGCTTTTTGTGGCGATTTTGGAAATGACTGTGCGCGTATTGGGTGATTTTGTGATATGGATACGATGTTCATTAGAAAAAAAAGTAAAAACACATGGCATATGTCTGGTGTGCTAATATGACTCAGTAATCCTTACCTTACCATTCCCCTAACACATTAGGAAGCCTCGGCTAATTAGAACCTCTACCTCACCCAACTTTCCATAATTACAAGTGTGTGTGTGTGTGTGTGTGTGTGTGTGTGTGTGTGTGTGTGTGTTTTGGGCAGCCAAAACTACACGTTCAATGGAGAGGTGATAATATTAGGCCAAGTTAAAGTGAACAGAATAGAGTAAGTGGTCTTCTTACCCTGAGAAGCCCTGAATTCGACTTTGTTTCAGCGAGATAGAAACAGTTGAGAGTATACAGGACCAGTGGCTGATAAGTCTAATGTAGGAAACAATTAACTGGACAAGATTTATTAATAGAAAACATCCAAGACATAGAAAAGACGGCCCTATGTGATGAACAGAGTATAAGAGGAAATAACTTCATACATTTTTGTTTTTATTCATTCTTGCTACTGCCAGCAAATTTCACTAAGAAGTTTTCAGACTGTGGGGTTAGTTATACTTTCCTTAACCAATGGGTTAAATTAGATACAACAGATCTTCCAAAGACTTAATGAAACTGTCCCTTCATTAGCTAGAGGAAATTATAAATTACACCCTTGTAGTGTCGGGGGAATAAAGATAATTCATTCTGCCTGAAAACTATAAACGTAATGTGCAGGTACAGCATGTTGGTTCACTTGCCGTACAGTCCTGACGGTGCCCGGGTGCTGCAAGTGGCTTCCTGGACCCCTTCATCAGGTCTACGCAATCTCACACGTTCCACCATTTTCCCTGAGAAATACACCAAGTAATGTGTGCAGATTACTGGCCATTTCAGAACTGGAGGATCTTATGTATTCTGTTGAAATTACTGTGCATTACAAAACTGGAAAAATATAAGTAACGTACCCAAATTACTGACGAGTATAGACTGAGCTATACCCATTTCATCCTAACCTAGCTTAAAACAGTCATCTCTTCATCTTGAATGGGGTTAACAAGAGATTAACACTAAAATATGGTGCTAGTCATGAGAAAGTTTTATAGAAATGAAGTAGAGACACAGCTGTGAATTTTTCTGCATCTGAGGTTTGTGAAATATGTTGTGAAAGGTTGAAAATCTAGTGCAGATTAGTGTACAATAGTTTAACTTGTAGCTGATAGTATGCATGTTATTGACAATGTAATCAAAGAGAACATCGAGCCCAGAAACAATTGCTTAAATGAATTTAATATTAGTAATCCAGTAATAATAAAAATTTGTCATGGAGTACCTATAGTTTGAATGATATGCAATAGCCTTTACTCCTACAGGATTATCATAGGCTGAATTAGAAGTCACTTCCACCTAATGTTGTACTGCAACTTCCGTACGTTCAGAATGTTACATTATTTTTGGCAGTTTCTATGGCGCAACGATAAACGTGACGGCCCTTACATTAGAACCCTACTGGAGAGAGTCCATCGAGGGCAACACCACCAGGTACTCAGGCACTGACTACAACCAGCTGGTTGCGGTTGGCCAGGCCCTGAATTTTACTTTTCGTGTCCTTCCTTCAAGCAACTGGAACGAGGTGAGAATTGTTTACTTGTCTACATTTAAATTTTCGCTGTTACTGTCTGTTGCTGTTGTAAAGTAATTAATATGAATATTACATCCTAATACAACATCAGCATCGTTTTGTAATATTTAGTAGACCAGTCACTTTCTTATGCGATATGCTAGCGATTATTTAAAATGCGATCTCTACAGAAACTGCATTGTTTTTCACAAAATTAATATTCAGTAAGTATTCACTGCAAGGGTTTGAAATTTTTTGTTTCTTTATGCTAGGAAGAAGGAACAAAAGGCCACGAGCCCGCAATAACTGTTCCTTCCATGAGAAAAACAAAATACAAGAGAACCAAATTCAAAATCCATTCATTTCGAGATGCCTGGACACACTGCGTTTCAAGGACTGGCGATCATAGCTAGCAGGAAACACAGACGGGGGAGACAGTTCCAGAGTTCACCTGTTGCTTAACTGAAGGACTGGGAGTAACGGTTAACTCTTGCATTAGAGAGTTGGACAGAAAAGGGATGAAAGTTTGTTACTAGACGGGTGCTACACGCCCGTCGTCGAGGTGGAGGAATGCAAGCAGAGTTCAGAGGAACAGTGACCACTGAAGTAACGATAGAAAAGAGATAAAGATGTAACTGCGGCGAAGAGACAGGTTGAAGGGAGCCAGTAAGAGGAGGAGACTTAATGAGACGAAAAGCCTTTGACTCCACCCTATTGAGAAGAGCTGTATGTGGGGAGCCTCCCTACACATGAGAGCTGTACTCTACACAGAGGCGGATAAAACACGTGTATAAAGTCATCAACTGTGCAGCGGTAAAGAAGGAACAGAGTCAGCTTAGCACACCTAATCTCGTGGAGGCAGATTTTACAAGAGATGCAATATGATCTTTCCAATATAAGTCCCGAGTGAATGAAACCCCAAGCAAGTTCAAAGATGATGTAGGATTAAGGTGAATATTATTAAACACTAGTGGGTACACCTGTGGAAGATTTTGTTGGGTTGATAGGTGTAAGAACTGAGTCTTTGGTGCATTAAAAACAACAAGATTATTTTTAACCCAGTCAGAGATACGAACCAAGTTAGACATTAGGTGTGCCACAGCCTTATCCCTTGTTTATTGAAGTAACTGCTGAGATGGACGTTGCGGGAACTGAATGGAAAGGTGAAGGGTGGGGTCATCAGCGTACGAGTGGATAGGGTTAGATGTACAGCTTAGAAGGTCATTGATAAATAAAAGGAAGAGAGTTGCTGATAAGACAGAGCCCTGAGGAACACCATTGTTGATAGTTCTAGGAGAAGAACGATGGCCTTCTACAACAGTGGCTACAGGATGACCAGAAAGGAAGCTATAAAAGATCTCATTTTGGCTGCTACTGCCAGAAACTTAATTTCAAATAAGATGTAATCTCTTTTAAGGTGTTATTGAAACTCGATTTAGCTCCTAGATGAAATGTATAATCATACTCTCATGGCTCGGGGACGTCAGGCCAGGGATCCTGGGAGTTCTGGACAGCTAAACCTCGTTGTGGAGATGTGTATCGCGATCGCAAAGGCTTTTTTGTGGGGGTGATAAGGGGGCTTTGTGCATTCTCCTCCCTAAGATCACTGAGGAGAACTGGCTGCCTCGCCTAATCATCCCTGAGTGCTTCGTCCGGGATTTGCACTCGGTCCTTCGCCGAAGAGAGCATCGGGCTTACCAGCCACCACCTCCTGCTCCCCGCCAGATGCCGAGGAAGAGGCTCAGACTGGAGGCCCCCCTTAACAGGAGGACTGCTACTCCTAATACAGACCCAGCACTGGAACAGACCATGGTCCAGACAACAGCAGATGTCCATCATCCACCATTGATGTCTGAGGAGGGGCAAGATTCTTCAGACACCGCCTCCATGGCCGAGGACGTGTCGACCAGCTCCTCGGCCGAGGAGGAGGTCAGTGAGTCCTCCCCTCCTCCGGTAGTGGAGGGCACTCCATCTCGCCCTCCCATCGTCGACCTTAAGGATCGGATAGACGTAGCCTCTTATTGACACCTCTTGGCCCTCAGCACCCACGCCCAGTTGTACCAGCTCAGAGCAACGACCTACTCCACCCTCTACGATCTGCTCTGGGCTACCAACTAGGGTGAGGAGATACGACCTGTGCTGATTGTCGGGGGGGAGGAGGTACATCTAGCCGATCTTTGAGCGTTCTACCATATGTTCCCTCCCCACTTGGCCCCCTAAAGCGGCAGTACTGGGTGATGCGGGAGTGGCCTGGCGGCTTCAGTAAGGACGAGGTTGGCCTAATGTCCCTACATGCTGGTGATGGCCATTAATCTCCCCCCAAAAAAAAAATCATACTGAAAGAGCACTTTATCCTCTCCACTGCCCTCAGTAATGATCGATGTCGATCAGTGAAACATACAGTACAAACTGTCGCTGGCATCGGTCTCGTTGTGCCACCTAAAACTGCATGATAAACCCCAAGGATATCTTAGTTGATGTCTTTTATGAACCTCCAGTATGTACTTAGATAATTTCAAGCATAGTTCAGTGCTGTTTGTAAGTGACGTCGGTTTTTCTTGTTTGAGATGCACCAATGGGCTTTTTTCAACTCTATATCTGTTTTGATATATACCTAATTATTTACAAGATGTTATTAAATTTCTTATTATTTAGAGGATGTTATTAAATTTCTTTTCAGAAAGTTTGTTACCGAAAGGACTAACTTATGTTTCATTCTGACTCTCTATTCCCTAACAGGTCTATCTATCTATCTATTGCCAGACACCTCAATCCCGTTTGGGGTGGCCACAAACAAATCGCCTCCAAGTCGCCCTGTCCCCCGCCATTTCACTGCCCTGCTCCCAACTCACATCCCCCTCTCTCATATACCTCTCCACCCCATCCCTCCATCTCATCCTCGGCCTCCCCCTCCCTCTTCCCCCCTCCACCTCACTCACATACACTCTCTTCGTCAGTCTTTCACCCTCCATCCTCTCCACATGGCCAAACCACCTCAGTGTGTTCCTCATAACGCTTCCTATCACATCCACATCCACACCACAACGCTCCTTTATATCCTCATTCGTCAGCCTGTCTCTCCACGTGACTCCACAGCTCCTCTTAAATAACTCATTTCCACTGCTCTCACTCTTGACTTGTGTCCTTCCAACAATGTCCAAGCTTCACTTCCGTACGTTAGAGTTGGTATCACAATACTGTCATGTAGGGTAAGGGGATGGGTCTGTTATGATGTGGCAGGGGTAAACCAGTTCTGCTGTCGGGCCCTGCTGTGGATGTCACTGATTGCATTGCGCAGTTGACCCTTGTGCGGTGTGATGCGGTGAGGATCTGTCCGTTCTCCCCTTTGGGGCTAAGATGCGAATGAATGTGTTTGAATGGATGAGTAATTGGAGAGTGAGTCGTCCTGTCTCGGCTACCTCCCTTTCCTTGGGGAAAGCAGCCTAGGTATATAGATGGATAGATAGATAGTAGCTTTTTCACTTCCATGCTCACTTCCCTGTTTCTTATCACTGCTTTCAAGGAACCAGCAACCTTTCTTCCCTGCTGTACCCTTTCAAGCACTTCACCCTCCAAACCTCCATCCTTACTCATCACACTACCCAAATACTTAAACGTACTCACATTTTCCAATTCCTCACCATCTAACCTCGCTGTACATTCACTAACTTCACCTCTCTCAAAGACCATCACTTTACTCTTCCCTACATTCACCTTTAGGTTCCGTTTCTTACACACTCTCTCAAACTCATCCACCAAGCCTTGCAGCTCCCCTTCGTCTTCACTCAACAACACAGTATCATCTGCAAACAACAGTACAGGGAGTTTCCAAACATATCCTCTCTCACCAGGGCCACTCCAATATCCACTACCCTACCTTGTACCTCTTTTATTACCCCATCCATGTACAGATTGAACAACCATGGAGACATAACACATCCCTGTTTCAAACCAACTTTCAAAGTGAAAAATTCACTTAGTTCACCATCCACACGCACTGCAGCCTTCGCACCATCTTACATACTCTTCACAGCTTTCAACAACTTCCCATCTACTCCATATATTCTTAACACTTTCCACAATCCTTGTCTATCCACCCTGTCATATGCTTTCTCCAAATCCATGAAAGCCGTATACAACTTCTTTCCCTTCTCTAGAAACTTTTCCACTAAAGATCTAAGAATGAATATCTGATCTACATAACCTCTTCCCTTCCTAAAGCCTCCCTGTTCTTCTCCAACTAATTTTTCTGTTCTTTCTCTAACTCTGTCTATAAGTATCCTACCATACACTTTTCCTATTATACTTAGAAGACAAATGCCCTTATGATTACCACACACTTCTTTTTCCCCTTTTCCTTTGTACAAGGGAATAATTATACCTGACTTCCAATCCTCCGGGACGCTACCTTCCTCCCAGGCCAATCTGCACATCTTCCACATCCATTCTACTACTATCTCTCCCCCATGCATCAGCATTTCACCACACACTCCATCAATTCCTGGGGCTTTCCCCGATTTAACTTTCTTCATTGCTTCCACAACTTCTATCCTACTGATTTCTTCCTGTCTTCTCACCTCCCTCCTTCTCCCAGCCATTCCCCAGCCACTTATACTCGCATTACTTCCTTCCTCTATGTTCAACAATTCCTTAAAGTGTTGTCTCCATCTGCTCACTTTTTCTCCCTTCTCCACTAGTAATCTACCATTTTTATCTTTCACTCCCCTGCTAACTTCACTTCCACCCTGTCTTACTATTTTCACTTCTCTCCAGAACATTTTCTTACAGTCCCTCCACTTTACACTGAAATTCCTTCCAAATTCCTCATCCACTCTCTTCTTACTCTCTCTTACTAATCTTTTCACCTCTTTCTTTCCACATATAACTCTCTCTTCCGCCTCTCAACTTCTTCCACGCCCCTATTTCTCACCCATTCATTGTATGCTTTCTTCTTTTGTGCCACAGCCTGTGGCCTAACTGGTAAAACTAGAAAATAAAAAGAAAAGTACCGTAGCTCATCCATTATCCCTGGACATTTTGCTGGCTTTAGCCAGGGATAATTTGACTCTGTAAGGAGTTCTCTCTCTCTCTCTCTCTCTCTCTCTCTCTCTCTCTCTCTCTCTCTCTCTCTCTCTCTCTCTCTCTCTCTCTCTCTCATTTTAAACAGTGGAAGTAAAGGAATAACTTCCCGGCATCCCCCTGCTTCTTTGTGGCATCGTGCTTCTCGCACTTCACTGAAGCATTCCATATCCTACCATATTTTGCTGACATTTCAAAGATCATTACTCTTCCAATGTGAATGCCTCTGTCCCTCCCCAATAACGGAAGCCATATAGCATACGCCAAGCAGTGAATCCTAGTCCCCTTTCCTGTCCAGCTCTTTCCTGCAAGAGTTACCGGGTAGTCTCAGTACTCATGTATACAAATTATCAAATTAGGAACTGTCATCATTCTGTGTTTCACACTGCCTATGTCCTCAAAACTTTTGAACTATGTGTCCAATCCAGACATCTCGAAATAAACGTGACATTTTATTTTTTTAGTTCTTCCTAGGAAGAACAATACATTATTATACTTGGAGCCTTTCACTCGTACTTTATTATACACTAAAATGATCAGTTTGTTTCAAATTAGGAAGGGCATCTTGCTGGTTAGCTTTAAGGAATGCTACGTCATAACTTTTAGTTCGAAAAATTTCCCTTTTAAAAGTTTATGGTAAAAATGACACACGAAAATTTTTTTTATATCAACTTGGGCTTTCATTTTTTTATTTTAATGATACATTTACTTGCAGGTGACAGAGCAGGTGCTGATTCGTAAATCATTCATGACAACAGTGATATATGGTGTTATTCCACAAGAACTAGAAAGGTAAGATTCTCAGCTAAGGGTAACCTTTGCACTGCAGTGTTCACTGTTTTTATTGATAATCCGGTTTAACTGCAGATAGTTTTATGCAGCAAAGAAAAGTTATACATTGTCAAAAGATAAAGATAGCCTATCTAATTTGAAATTGCCTAATGTCTAATTAATTGTAGATATTGCAAGTGATGAGGAAAGTAATTTTTCGTTTTTGTTTTACTTGCTAAAATGGAGGAAACTAGAAAATGATCCTGTCAGTGCACAAAGGTCAAGGGCATTCTTCTACTGACTGCCTACAAATGTGGAACTGAATTCTGCACATATTACCTTTTTTGTTTGTTCACAATAATGACACTTCTTTTGGTTCACTTATGTTACTAAGCAACATTAGTAAGCCTGAGAAAGTTCATCCCATAATGAAGGGGTTAGAAACTGGATCGGTTAACTCGATCTTTTAAAAAGAATCTCATTTTAGCCAATGAAAAAAAAAAAAAAAAAAACTACTAACATGTTATATTCTGGCAGTGGGTTCAAGAAGGACTATATATATATATATATATATATATATATATATATATATATATATATATATATATATATATATATATATATTCATCTTCGAGAAAAATATATTACCTGCGCCTAATTCTTGGTTATTTTCGTCTTGCCAAGATTATAAACAAAACTGGGAAGGATAGACAGATGGGAAGATGATGATGGAGTTGTAAATAATATACCGTAGCTTCTTGTAGTCTGATAATGTTCGATGGTAAAGGAAATGATCTGGAGGGTGTGCATGGAGCTATGGAAACATGATGAAGCTGGAAATATAAAAAATCTTTAATATTCCGATACTGTTTCCAGATGGGACATCAGATTCAGCTGTAATAATAATAATAATAATAATAATAATAATAATAATAATATTATTATTATTATTATTATTATTATTATTATTATCTGCGATGACAAAGCTGGTATTGTTTTCTATTTGTCCCTCTTTCTGTCTGTCTGTCCATGTTACTGTTAGCACGATAATTTCGCAACCGCTCAAGATATCATTACAAAAGTTTACAGGTCTGTAGTAGACAAAAAATCGATCACGAGTTCGAAATTGGTGAAAGTAGGTCAAACTCTGTGTGTCTGTTTCCATGATAAATTCCCAACCGCTCGAGATATCATCACAAAATTTTACAGGTGTGTAGAAGGGATGAAAATCTATGAGTTTGAAATTGGTGAAACTAGGAGGTCTCCGTGTCTGTAAACACGATAATTTAGCGAACGCTCAAGTTATCGTCACAGAATTTTACATGTATGTAGTAGGGATGAAAATCTTCTACGAGGTCAAAATTGGTGAAAGTAGGTCAAGCTCTCTGTGTCTGATAACATGATAACTTTGCAACCACTCAAGATATCGTCATAACATTTTACAGGTGTGTAGTAGGGATGAAAATCAACGAGTTCGAAATTGGTGAAAGTAAGGTCAAAGGTCAAGGTCATATTCCGAGCCGCGCTAGATATGTATCGGCTCGGGGCTGGGGTGATTTGCTCGTTGGAAGGGCCTCTAGTTATTGCCCACCTTACGAGGCAGAGCAATAATGTTTTTCCCTGCCTCAGTGTGTGTGTGTGTGTGTGTGTGTGTGTGTGTGTGTGTGTGTGTGTGTGTGTGTGTGTGTGTTCCCATTATATCTCATGAACGGCTTGAGCTATCAACATGAAACCTTCAGGGCCTCAAGATATGGCCAAAATCTTGGCCGAGTTCAAAAGTGGGCACTCAGGGCCAAGGTCATGGTCACCAAAATGGCTGCCAAAGGTCAACTACTTTTTATCGCCCACCTTTAGCACCATTATTATCTCATGAATGGCTTGAGCTAGCAACATTAATCCATCAGAGTATCAAGATATGGCAAAAGTCTTGGCCGAGTTCGAAAATGAACACTGGTTTAGGTCAGAAGCATGGCCACCCAAAATCAAGTATTATTTATAACCTGCCTGTGGCACAATTCTGTCATAAATGGCTTGAGCTATCAACATGAAACCTTCAGCATGTCAAGACATGGCCAAATCTTGGACTTGGCCAACAGCATATTCTGGCGGGCGATTAGCATTCGGATTCCGAATGCTTTACTTTCATTCTTAATTGTTATTATTATTGTTATTATTGATATTATTATTATAATTATTATTATTTTTATTATTAATTTCTTTTTCTTCTTCTTCTTCTTCTTGTTAGTATTATTATTGTTATTTTCTTATTATTATTATTATTGTTGTTCGAGAACAAATTCTGTCCTATGGTTGGATGTAACAAATGGCTATAACATCTACAAACGTAGCCTCTTTATTTCTAACAATGTTTCCAGATGGGATTTCACTTTCGCCTATGAACAAATTGCTGGTAAATTCGCCATGGCCACGCCGGTCATAACACCCAGTTGGCTGAGCTTCTACTACCCTCTGAGTGGCCAAGTGTGGATCGGTGTGTTGGCTTGTACGCTGACTGTCTGCTTCACACTTGTCAAGGTGAACATGCAAGTGGTCAGGCACGGGCGCATACAGTATTAGTAATAATAGGCAGCAGAAAACGGTTCCGTATGTTGTTGTTGTTGTTATTATTATTATTATTATTAATATTATTATTATTATTGTTGTTGTTATTGTTGTTGTTGTTGGTGGTGGTGGTGGTGTTTATCATCATAATTAATTCAGACATAGGACATTCTTAATTAGCAGCCCGGGGCCGTCTTCCAGTGTTAGTCACACACGTAAATATATTTTCACAAGGCAGGTGCTTCTGTTTAGCTCCTTCAAACTTTTTACACAAATGTGCTTTACTCTAGCGAAGAACAATATGGTTCTTCATTTTAGCGAAGTCCCGTATGGTGCCAAATATGTCTTGCCATTGTTCTTTATTGTTTTATACTCACTGAGGACAACGATGCATTTAACCCTCTCATGGTCGCGTTTTCTTGTTCTTCCCTTTTATATAACATGAGCCAACAGTATATGATTTTTATTTAGGTGAATGTGTCAGTGGAGACAGTTGCATATTCTGGTACCATGAACACTCCCTTGGTCAGGTTAATTCTATTATCTTTTCTAATTAACTCCAGACGATGTGTTCAAGGAAGTCTTTAACATGAGACTCACAAGGTGAAAATCAGAGAGCTAAAGAAATATAATGGAAAAATACAAGTTTCATTTTACGCTATAAGTACAACGACTATTCATCGAGGATGTTAGATTCATGCGATAAGAAATAAAAGAATATATATTGCTGTTTTTATACAAAATATCCTTAAACACTTTGCTGGAATATATATTTATGGTAGAGATGAATAAAAAATGGGTTTGGATTGTTACTTTCCACCCCGAGCCTCCACTACAGCCACCACTGTCATGTAAGTGCAGGCTACTTCACACTTGTTGATTTCTTGAAACCATAGCATGGAACTGTTCATTAATTCTGCTTTCATACAGTTTTAATCTGGTCTACCTTTTTCGACGAAGAACTTTAGCCATTCCTAATCAAATGGACTGTAAAAAAAATGATTAATACATCACACCTTCACCATAACCAGTATCTGTCTATTCCATGACATTTTCACTATTTTACAGCGTGCTATATGTAGCCGAAAAATTACATTAAGAAAAGCAGAAAAAGATCAAAACTACTTTACGAAGCTGGACATACAAGCAGCTCCACAAATAAATGGCACGGATGATCTCATTAGAACTGTATAACTTCCTTACGGTAGCAGATGCACGGAGGTGCATTTTCTTTCATGGTTGGTATTATCAAAACCATTTCACTGTCTGAAACATCACTGCTCGCCCCTATGACACAATAAAGAAACAGCTGGCACTCATATCGTTGTATATGTAAATAATTGTATATGTTTGTTTTACAGATTACGAGGCGAAAAACGTGGCAAACGCGGCATGGAGTGCTGAGTACTGGGTCGGTGGTGATGGAATCTGTGGGCACCCTGTTCGGCCAGGGACTGTATGGACGTCTCTCAACCAGCCAGTCCAACCACATCCTGGTCGGCATTTGGTTGTTCTTCGGAGTGGTGGTGGGCACAGCATATCGCGCCAGCCTCATCGCTTCCCTCACCCTCCCAAGGCTGCCACCCAGACCAGAGACAGTTGAGGAGCTGGTCAAAGTAGTTGACAGGTGAGATATCGAAGAACAAACGTTTGGATGCAAAGGTATTGGATGAAATTGAAATGTACAGTAAGTTAATGCTGGGCCCTTTGGTTATTTATCTCTGTTCTATCACTGCATCAAAGTTCTTAAACTCTCAGATGTTCTGTTTTCCCCCCCGTTGACCAACACATAACACAGTGAGTTAGTTTTCACCCAGCAGCTGGTGTTTTATTCAAATCCGTCGATACTTTACTTTCAGACCTGATTGTTCAAAAGCAGGGCAACACTGCAGGCATCAGTAAAAGGTGTTCTCAAGTACCACGTAATACATCATCCCCATAAACCATACTTGAAATATTCCGTCCCTCAATGTTTATCTCCGGCTTTCCTTTTTTTTTTCTTTTACTTTTGTGCTCACCGCCCTCGTAACCTTATTCACTTCCACATGCATTGTTCTCCAGAGACATCACTGCCGTACAGTCTTCCGCTTATGCTTTATTTCCTGTTTGCCTTAATACATGGACTAGATCCGCATATAGTGTAACACTTTGGAAATTATGCAGTTCATTGTTTACCATATATTCAGACAGTTGTGTAACTTTATTATTATTCCTATACTACAATAATGTAAGGAATGTGCTGTAATAAACGGTATAGAGAAAGACCAAATAAAAACACTATAGCTCTTTCAATTTAACTTGTCCCCGTTTTTTTTTTTTTTCACATTTGTAGCTTATTTCATAAAACTCAGTGGGAGGAAGAGACAATACTACGTCTCGCTTTCTTCCCATACCACTTCTTCGTGTCTAGCATCATTTCTTGGTTTTAATTTATTGTCACAGGTTAGCATTCGAGATGCAAATATGGCAATTTTAGGCCAATTTTAAAGTTAACAAAAATAAATTACTAAATGTATCTTGAAGTTAAGTTTGGTGTTGCGTTATTCTAGGGGCCCCAGTAGTAATACTAATTATTTTTTTTTTATTTGTACATGTTACAGGGTGACAATAAGATCTTTTGATGGTTCATACCAGAAGTTCTTTTTAAACTCTGAATCAAGTGCCTATAGAGAGCTTGGGAGCATGATGGTCGGGGGAGATGTTATGGAGGGACTCAACGCAGCTCTGAAGATGAGGTGAGTTGGTTTTACTTACAGTGATATTTTATTTTAAATAACAGAACAGAAGAAGGAAAAACAAATGACTAAAAAAAATTCATACACCAAAAAAATCCATACACCAAAAAAATCCATACACCAAAAAAATCCATACACCAAATTTCTGGCGGCCTCGGTACATAAAAATCTGTAACAGTTGGGCTTGAACAGCTGTAGGTTGAAGTTGCGGGGGAAAGCGAGTTGCAAAGAGATGCAATTCAGCGAATAACAGATTTCTGATAGGCGGAAGTTCTGCAGTATGGCAGTGTGACATTCCAGTCATGAGCGCCACCAGATGCCCATGTAGCACAGGGGAAGGCATGGAGAGGTGGCACAATGCATACAACTTCATCTGAGCATTTACCATAAAAGTATCTGTAAAATGAAGGGAGGCAATATTCCTTCTTACCTGCAGGGAAGGAAGTTTATTTGTAATATCAGGGTTACTGATAATTCTAACAGCTTTGTTCTGAATTTCATTTAGTTGTTTTAGTGCAACCTGTCCCCATCCATTTCACAAGGGTGAGCAATATTCCAGTTGAGAGCACACATTACTTTTATAAACCATAGCAAATTGCTCGTCAGTGAAGAAGCTACGAACTCTGTACAATAATCCAAGTCTCTCTGAGGCAGTTTTAGCAAGTGATCTGACATGAAAAGTCCATCTGAGGGCAATGTTAAGTGAAACACCGAAAACTTCAATACTTTTGGAGATAGAAATATTAGTAGCATTGAAGAAATTACAGGAATCTGGCAATATCTGTGTATTAGTAAACTGTATATATTTGGTTTTACTAGCATTATATGAGACAAGGTTATTTCGTCCCCATTCAGTGATCCTAGATAATTCTTGATTAATGGAGATGGCTGTAACGAGTTCTGAGTTAGAGATATTAAACTTTGTGATTGGGTGTTTAAGTGTGAATGAACTGTGAAGTGTTGAGTCATCTACGTATGAATGAATTGATTATGAGTGACCGATAAAAGATCATTAGTATGATTTGCGAATAGGGTTCCAGCCAGAACTGATCCTTGTCGCACGCCATTGGTCTTTGAGGGATATTTGAATATACATCATCTACTTTTACTCTTATATTTATGTCGCTGAGATATGAGGAAATCAGAGGAACAAAAGATGTTAGTATATCGCAAGGGAGTTTGGATAGCAGGGAATGGTGCCACATTGTGTCGAAAGCTTTAGAAATATCAAAGGCTACTACATCGGTTTCTCCATGTTGATCAACTGCTTGGTGGATGGTGTGAGTCAGAAGATTGAGTATAGCATTAGTGGATCTATTGTGGCGAAAACCATACTGCCTATCACTGATTAAGTTGTTGAATTCAATATGTTTAATTATGTGTTTATTCACTGCAATTTCAAATACTTTACTGAAAGAAGACGTGATAGATATTGGTCTGTAATTGGAGAGATCAGAGGAACTTCCTTGTTTTCAGAACTGGGCTGGTATTGGCTTCTTTCCAAGAATTAGGGAATGAAGAAGTACGTAAGTGTAACCTGAATAATTTAGCTAGAATATAAGCAAGTTCTGGAGAGCACGTTTTCAAAACATTTGCAGGAATTCGATCTCGGCCTGGAGCTTTGTTGGCTGGTAAATTGTCTAGAATGGATTGTGTGTATCTAGTCTGTATTTTAAGTGGAGCAATTTCGGGAGTCAAGTTCTAGTACTGGGACGTTCTAGCTGACTTCTTGTAACGTAGTAAATCTTGCAGATGTACTAATAAGGATGTTTACTTTACCGTGTGAGTCATTTGTAATATTATCGTCTGAAGATTTTAGTGGGGGAATGGGTGATGACTTGTTACATACTTGTTTGCTATTTCGGAAATACGTTGACCGACATATGATAATTAAAGTTACTGGGATGCTTGCCTGAATAAATCTGATTCTTTTATGTATGTAAGCCTTTTGTCATATACATTTGCAGTAGAAACAAATAACTATTGTACTGTACATGGAAAAAATGAAAAAGAAAAGAAAAAATGTATCGGCATTATCAATTATTTAAGAATATTTTTTGTTCTATTTCACATACCGTATATTAGACATCGTCTTACTTTACTGTTTAAAGTAAGATAATATCATGATTTTTAAAAATGTGTCCGAATCAGGATGTAAGCACCAGATCCCGTTCCTTGAAATCCAGCAGTCCCTGTACGTACTGTACCATACACCTTCACATGTCACCATTTCTGTGGTAACATATGCCATCCATATTTAAAACTTGCTAAGGCTGTCTCACACAGGACTTGTGTATTGGTACAGTCTCCAGCAAAAGTCGAGCGACTGGCTTGATGAGCAGGTTGGTATATGTTGCACCACTGCACCCCCAGTTTCATCTTTTCCCGCCCCCTCCCTCTTTCCCAGTCATTCGTCTACCCTCCGCCCTCGCCACGTTCAACGGCAAGAAGGTAGGGCCTACTCCCATTGTCTCAACCACTCTTCCGTCATCCATTTGTCTTGGGAAATAATGGTTTTGTTATGATAACGAATAAAAACACTACAGTACACAGTGTTTTACTCCATAGTATAGTTATTTATACACCATGATCTGAATACAGGATGATATAAAATTTTAATATATTCGAATGATATTGAGGTCTGTAATCATACAATTTATCATTTTGACGGTTGTTTCCAGTCAGTGTGTAACATTAAACAGTCGGAAGCTATAAGTAGATGTTTGTAGTGGGCGGCGGTGTGCTCCTTCCCTTACTTGACGTAATCACTGTTACACTACAAACTCTATTATAGGTCATTTCCATTAGTTACTACTAATACTCCAACTGTGATAATAGCAAAGTGTTGCCAATAAGTAAAACACATGATCAGTATTATCTTGGTTATTTATATCTTAACCCTTTAACCGCGGGTGTCATTCCAGAATGACACTGCAAAAACTGGACCAAACCGGGGGTGTCATTCTCGAATGTTTGTGAATATTTTGAATACCCCGCGTTTTTTCCGTGCGCCAATTGTTTCAAGGGAGAGTAGCTATTAAGTTCTTTCACTCCAGCCGACCTCCACCTCCCTCTTCCCCCCCCTGGGGCCCCACCTCCCACCGCCTGGGCCCCCCACCCCACCCCGGACCAAACACGCATCAGTATCTGTCCAGCTGTGTGAGTGACAACACTGCTGATGTGATAGTGAAGTGCAGGCAATTACAGTGCCTTTTACCTGCCTTAGTGAACACAGAGTGGGTGTTTATCGTATGTGCAGTGTTCATATATGTTTATAGTATTATTATCAGAATGAGGTTGGCATTTGGTAATGGTGTGTGAGCGAAAAATAGTGATTACAACACCGCTGATATGGCAGTGAAGTGCGGGCAATTACAGTGCCTTTTACCTGCCTCAGTGAACACAGAGTGGGTGTTTATCGTATGTGCAGTGTTCATTTATGTTTATAGTATTATTATCAGAATGAAGTTGGCATTTGGTAATGGTGTGTGAGCGAAAAATAGTGATTACAACACCGCTGATGTGGCAGTGAAGTGCGGGTAATTACAGTGCCTTTTACCTGCCTCAGTGAACACAGAGTGGGTGTTTATCGTATGTGCAGTGTTCATATATGTTTATAGTATTATTATCAGAATGAGGTTGGCATTTGGTAATGGTGTATGAGCGAAGGTAATGGTGTGTGAGCGAAAAATAGTGATTTTACACCCCTCACTTCTAACGGCACTGCCCGTCCTGTGAAAGACAACAGAGTCATGAAACCTACATCAATGGAAAGCTGAAGGTTAGTACTTTCTAATGGTACCTTATTTTTTTTCTCTAGCTTTATTCTGTGCAGAGTTATTAAGGTTTAAAGGTTTGTTTACATTTGGCTGAAACCCCCGCGGGAGAGGACAGTCAGGCCAAAACAATGCCCGCGGTTAAAGGGTTAATACATGATATCGGATAACGCTGAGCAACAGGGGCTGGATGACAGCTTGTCTGGTGGTTAAACCACCTAAGCTGGTCAAGCCGAGGCCATGACATGGTTACTGGCATTACCAAAGGTCAGTCAATATTTAGACGCCATTCACTCCTGCTGACAGTATTTTAAGTATCAAGGTCAATTTCATACACAGGACAGCCAACTGTAGAGTGATCCGTGTGCTGTACTGACCCCATGCACACCTTACAACCAGGGCCGGATTACCAGGTATAGACAAATTGGGCAACTGCCTACCAGGCCACGGCCTTTCACAAGCCATCCAGACTTCCAGAGCGGAATAAATATACGCTTTGGGTGTCCAGATAAGTGTCATCACCCATCAGGCCATCAAATAAGGCCATAATAGGCTATGCCAACATTTCAGTGGAAAAAACGGAAAAAAGAGGTCTAAATGTTGCACGCCAACAGTCTACATTGCCTATCAAGCCACAGCATGGTTAATCCGGAGCTGCATACAACCAACCCCCTCCACCCCTTGCCTTAGCTGCTTATCGCCACTCACCTCAGCAAGAGACCCGCCACCACCTGATAACAATATCAGGAATATAAACTAGCCTTATATAGTGATAACTGCAATAGGGTGTAATTTGCTATTCACACGATTATAACACGACGTATTTCGCAAAGGGTATCCAATAACTAAACTGGCCAAATGGATGATCTGCATAGTAACCAAACTTGTCTCGATTGCAGCTTATGCTAATCAATATTATCGTGCCATACAACAGATAATTCAGTTTATTCATTTTCAGCAAGAACTTTTTCAACAAAAGTTTGATGGGTTACAGTTCACACTGGTCAGTGTTTATAGCAATGTAACAGACACAGCAGTCAGGTTAACCTTATGATTATTTGCTCCTCAACTTGTGTCCCATGTCTGTTACTACTTTCCTCTGTCTCTGTGTGGCCATGGTTTTTCCCATTAACTATCGTCAGCTGAAACGTCAGTTTCCTCAGAGAGGAAAGGATGTTAAAATGGACAAACGGTTTTGGTCAAACAAATATTTAATAAGGAAGACTAACTGACTACCAGTATATATAAGGATTCATTTTAAAACGATATGAAACAATGGGATCAGACACTGGATTTATATGATAATGGAATGTTGTGGGTAACTGGGGGAGTGATAAGGTAACCCTGTCAGCACCGAGTAGGGCCACCCACCACCTTTGCTATCGCCCTGTTCCAGTTGCCTTACAATAACATGTGGTATAGAGACAATAGTGAATGTTTTACTAGAGATCTGGTATTTTAGCCTGACTTACCCTGTATAGTTAAAGACTACGTTCAGACTTATGTATTATAATCCGCTATTGCACTGCATATCTGAGGAGTAGACTGTAGCACCAGTCGAGCAGGGCAGTATCCCAAGATGGATGGAAAGCTGATGACAGGGAGAGCTGGAGCTCCTATTTCATCAGCTCTCGGGACTAGGTCCCGACCATCCCCCTTTGCTGAACTTTTTCAGTGTGTCAGTAACACAAAGAGTAGGCCAACATGCTCTACAATACAAGTTTCTCTATCAACACCAAACTATATGCACAGTACACACTACACTTCCTTTTTCAAAATTAATAAAAAAAATCATGGCAGCGCAACACGTGGCCTCGGAGTCCCCAGGGGGGGGGACCATAAATGCCCCCACCTTCCACCCCTCTCCCGGTGATGACTCGAGCTGCCTGGAACCACTGTCTGATTCTCTTGTTCTTCATTTCTGCAAGATTTGTGGCCTTTACTCTAACTTTTGCTCTGTTGAGCACCACCTCTCCTTCTCTAAACCTCACCTTCTCTTTCTAACTGAGACTCAGCTATCTGAGGCAACTGACAGCAGACCCTTTCCTGTATCCTCCTACTTTCTCTGTACTCATTTCAAAGCCAAAGGTGGCTGCTGTGTATATATACACAACGACTCATCTTGCTCTCGTGTTCCTGAACTCGATTCTTCTGAATATTCTACACTCTGGCTTCGGCCTTCCTGTCATTCTCTGACTAAATATATCTGCGCTGTTTACTTATCTCCTAATTCTACTGACTATCAAAAATTGTTTGACTATCTTACTTCTATGATGAAACACATTCTATCCATTTCTCCTTTCTCTGAAATCTCCATTTTAGGAGATTTCAATGTTCACCACCACCTTCGGCTCTCCTCTCTTTTCACTGATCCACCTGGTGAACAAGCCTACACCTTTTCTATCTTTAATGACCTAGAGCAGCTTGTACAGCACCCTACCTGTATCCCTGACCACCATGGAGAGAGCTCCAACATACTTAACCTCTTCCTTACAACTAATCCTTCTGCTTACACTGTTAATCTTTTCTCTCTGTTGGGCTCCTCCGATCACGACCTTATCACCTTAACCCCTTAACTGTGGAGCGTCACTTTCGTGATGCTCTGGTGCAATGGATCATACCGCTGGGCGTCACTTTTGCGATTCTGTGTTATTTTGAATTTGACCGGGCTTTGAAGTGGTCGCTTGTATCATCTGTCAGTACTGCCAGTGTCTAACAATAGCCAGTGCTGCTATTGTCATCTGTTCTTCCATCCACTGTTGACAATTTAGCCATTTCTCCCCATTCTTGACTCCCTTCCCTACCTCCCCTCCATTACCCTCTCCTCCCGCCTGCCCCAGCTGCGCAGCGCTAGGCAAATCTTGCCCGGATTTTTCCACTCATTTCATCCATTGGAATGAGCCCTATGCCTTATTCTCATACAAAATAATATATATTAAAATGAAAAAAAGGTAATTGATAGTGCCATACACCTGGAATTGGCTAATTATCACTTGGCATTACGTGCACTTGTTCGCTAATTTTCCCTGTTTATTTCCCCTTGAAATATGCTGTATGACCTGTTCTCATAATAAAAATATATATAAGAAGGAAGGGAGAAGCCTAAGTGATATTTACATTCACCTGGAACTACCTAATTTATTATGTATTGTCTAGGTTTCCTGCCAATCATTTCATAGCGTATATATTAGCAGCTGTCACCACGCTGACGTTGGCAACAATTCACTGCCCCTAGACCCCAGCATTCAGTTTACTCTCGTCTTTCAAGGTGAAATCACGTCGGATTCGCGCCTGTCCAATTCCGCCGCTTTTTAGCCCCATACAAAGGTCCCAGTGAACTCTACCCCTAGTAAACCTCGTGTGGGAAGGAGTAAAGGCTAAGTGACTCTACTGTGGAACGTGAACTGGCTAATTTATCAATGATAATGATGGACAGTGACTATGATCTTTCTGGTCTCTAAAACAGTGCAAGTGAAAATGTAAATTATGTGTAAACAGCAAGTGAAAGCAATGAATGTAAACATAACTGAACAGTGGAAAATAGTTTTATAAGTTACTGCAAGTGACAGTGCATAACTGTAAATAGAAATGTAAATAATGTAAATAAAATAGAGAATGTATATAGAAATGTAAATAAGTAGTAATATAACAATAAGAGTATATATTCTAGGAGTAATGAAAGTGAAAGTGAAAGTGAAAGTGACAGCTTCGCTCTCTACGCTAGTATACTCGAGAAAGTGAATGCCTGGAGTAAAAATACACTAATAGTATTGAAAGAAACTTATAGATAAATATTGTAAAGTAGTAATATAAGAATACGAGTATATATACAAGAAGTAATGGAAGTGAAAGTGAAAGTAATGAAAATGAAAGCGACAGCTTCGCTCTCTACGCTCGTATACAAGAGAAAGTGAATGCCTGGAGTGAAAATAAACTACTAGTACTGAAAGAAACTTATTGATAAATATTGTAAAGTAGTAATATAAGAATAAGAGTATATATACTAGGAGTAATGAAAGTGAAAGTCAAAGTGAAAGTAATGAAGATGAAAGTGACAGCTTCGCTCTCTACGCTAGTATACACGAGGAAATGAATGCCTGGAGTGAAAATAAACTACTAGTACTGAAAGAAACTTATGGATAAATATTGTATATATAAATAAGTGTAATAAAGTACTAGGAACATAAAGTGTGAGTGTGTTTATAAATAATAAATGACAGCTCCGCCTCAGAATATCATCAGGGAACCAGCACGGGAGGAACGCTCGTATGTGCTCGTAATTTACATTGCTTTCACAGTGTTTTTTTGGGGAGGAAATGGATTCCAAACTACGTGAAATTCATAGAATAGTGTTTGTAGTTATATCAGACAGTGGTAACCATAGTACGGGGTGTCGGGAAGTGTAAAGTGGAGACTTCGTTACCCAACTTCAGAAGTCTCCACAAGTCCTACGGTAGTCGACGAAGGCTCAACAAACATCCCAGGAGAAAATTGAAGGTATGTGCCATAGGCTTATATAATTATAATATTCTAGGACTAATAATTGATTTTTGTCAAATATTTTTAAAAAGTCAGTCAATGTGCGAATATCCCCGTGTGAGGTGCACGGACTGCCTCCGACATGCCCGCGCTTAAGGGGTTAGCTTGTCCTATCGCTCTGGTATGGCCTGTGGACCCTCCAAAGAAATGTCGTCTGTAGCGCTTTGGAGCTGAGGATTGGGAGGCCCTCATGCAACACTTCTTTGATTTTCCCTGGAATGATTATTGCTTCCATGGCCGGGAGCCATCTGAGTGTGCCTTGCGCATTACGGAGGTTATTCCTTTGGGCATGGAAGCATACATTCCTCTCTCATTTCCTTTGACTAATGCAAGAAAGCCTTGGTTTAATCACGCTTGTTCTAATGCTGTCTGCAACAAGGAGAGGGTCTATAAAAGGTACCGGAGCCAACCCACCCCTGTATCACATCTTTTATACATTTCTGCCCGGAATCGTGCTAAGTCTGTTCTTCGCTCTGCTAAAAGTAATTTCATCCATACTAAATGCTCTCAACTTTTCAACTCGAATTCTTCCCGCTCCTTCTGGCACCTTGCCAAAAACCTTTCTAACAACTTTACCTCATCATCCTTCCCTCCTCTTTTCTACTCTGATGGCTCTGCAGCCATGTCTTCTACTGATAAAGCAGACCACTTCACTCAGACTTTCTCCTCCAATTCCATCTTAGATGATTCCGGTGCTGTTCCTCCATCACTTCCCCCCTCTGACATCCTCATGGCTGACATAAAAATTTCTTCAGCTGATGTATTTTCTGCCATCACAGGCCTCAGTACTAATAATGGATATGGGCCTGATGGAGTCCCTCCTGTTGTTCTCAAGAACTGTGCTTCTGTGCTTACACCCTGCCGAGACAAACTCATCTTTGTCTGTCAACTTGTACCTTTCCTTCTTGCTGGAAGTTTACTCTCATTCAGCCAGTCCCAAAGAAGGGTGACCATTTCCAACCCTCTAACTATCGTCCAATTGCTTCAACATCCTGTATCTCAAAAGTTTTCAAGTCAATTCTTAACCCACCACGTGCCAGTGCCATTTTAAAACAGTCTGACATAATGCTGCAGCCAGTGCCAGTGCCGTTTTAAAACAGTTTAAAATAAAAAAACTTCACTGTGAAGCATTTTTCAAGATTTGCGGGTAAAATTGGCAGGGATGTAAGGTAACTGTTCCTCTACCATCCCCGAGGCTGTCAAGACCAAACACTCACTCGCTCCCCCCGTCACGGTCGCTCTGCCTCACTCTGCCTGTGTGCCTCACCCAGTGCTGTACATAGTGAAGGCATTTTGTAAATATTTTCATGTAAGTGTAAGTTGTAAACATTTTTTGTAAGTGTAAGGACTATACTATGTAGTGAAGTCAAGTTGAAAATACCTTGTAAGTGCCAGGACTGTACGTAATGAAGTCAGGTTGTACCTATCTTCAAGTAAGTGTAAGAAAATGCATTCACAGTGAGAAAGACATGCAAATTGTGATTGATGCTGAAGTAATAAGTAATCAGAAAAGCGTACTGAACATTGCTTTACCTTCCCAACATAAATACCTGAGTATACCTTACATAGAAAACGGCTTTCTCACGTACGTGGTGAGCGTGAGAGAGCGGCTATACCTGTACACAAGTATGCAGGACTCAATAAAACCTGTTTGAGAGCCTTGGTGAGCATTTTAATGGCGAAATTCGTTGTTTCCACATCAAAATCTATAATTTCAGCCAAAAAAAAGGTTGAAAAATGGCCGGCACTGGGGTGACCCATAGGGCTAAAAAGAGCCGGCACGCGGTGGGTTAATAGAATAATTTTAAAGCATCTTTCCTGTCACAACCTTCTTTCTGATCATCAGTATGGGTTCTGTCAGGGATGCTCCACTGGCGGTCGACTCACCTACCTTTCAGACTCCTGGTCATCCTCTTTTCAGGACTTTGGCAAAAGTTTTGCCATTGCACTTGACATCTCTAAGGCTTTCGATCGAGTCTGGCATAAATATTTAATTTCCAAACTGCCCTCTTACGGTTTCTATCATTCTATCTGTACCTTCATCTCTAGCTTCCTTTCTGGTCGTTCTATAGCCACTGTTGTAGACTGCCATCGTTCTTGTCCTCGACCTGTCAACAGTGGTGTTCCTCAGGGCTCTGTCCTATCACCAACTCTCTTCCTTTTATTCATCAATGACCTTCTAAGCTGTACATCTAACCCTATCCACCCATACGCTAATGACTTCACCTTTCACATTTCCATTCGGTTCCCACGACGTCCATCCCAGCAGTTACTTCAGCAAACAAAGGATGAGGTTATGGCACACCTAATGTCTGACTTGGCTCATATATCTGACTGGGGTAAAAATAATCTGGTTGTTTTTAATGCATGACTCAGTTTTTACACCTATCAACCTGATAAAATTTTCCACAGGTATACCCACTAACGTTTAATAATACTCAGCTTAATCCTGCATCATCCTTGAACATGCTTGGGGTTTCATTTACACGGGAATTATCATGGAAAGATCATATTGCATCTCTTGTAAAATATGTTTCCAAGAGATTTGGTGTGCTAAGCCGACTCCATTCCTTCTTTACCCCTGCACAATTGTTGACTCTATACAGGGGTTTTATCCGCCCCTGTGTGGAGTACAACTCTCATGTGTGGGGAGGTTCCCCACATACAGCTGTTCTCATTAGGGTGGAGTCAAAGGCTTCTCGTCTCATTAACTCTCCTCCTCTTACTGACTCCCTTCAACCTCTGTCTCTTCGCCACACTGTTGCATCTTTATCTCTTTTCTATCGCTACTTCAATGGTCACTGCTCCTCTGAACTGTTTGCATGCATTTCTCCACCTGCATGATGGGCGCATAGCACCCGTCTAGCAGCAAACTCTCATTCCTTTTCTGTCCAACTTTCTAATGCATGTGTTAACCATTACTCCCAGTCCTTCATTTATGCAACAGGTCAACTCTTGAACTGTCTCCTTCTATCTGTATTTCCTGCTTCCTATGATCTCCAGTCTTTCAAATGCAGTGTGTGTAGGCATCTCGAAATGATCGGATCTTGAATTTGGTTCTCTCTTGTATTTTGTTTTTCTCTTGGAAGGAACAATAATAGCGGGTCCATGGCCTTTTGTTCCCTCTTCCTCACATTAAAAAAAAAAAACATCTGATTGAATAACATTTAGAAAAAAAGGTCTTACTGTGTACTGATCATTAAATGCTTATTTGCCATATCATTAAACTATAAATATCAGTATTATATGGTGCATTGGATAATATTGTAATGCACACTTCATGGCGATAATAAAGACGTGTTTTTGAGCATTGTTGGAGAAAACACTATCCACCTTGGGCAGAGCCTTCGACCCAGGGTCCATTTCCTGCTACCCATGACCCCATCACAACGTGTGACGGCCAGCTACCCCCCCCCCAAACACACATCACCGACCACTACAAACATCTGCCTACAGCTTCCTACTGTTTAACATCACACACTGACTCGGTACAACCATCAAAATGATAAATTGTATGATTTCAGACCTCACTATCATACAGATATATTACTATATCACCCTGGGTTCAGATCATGGTGTATAATTAACTACACTTGGAGTAAAACACTGTGTACTGTGTTTTTATTCGTTATCATAACAACACTATTATTTTCCCCAAGACAAATGGTTGATAGGAGAGTGGTTGAGACAATGCAAGTAGGCCTTACTCTCTTGCCACTGGATGTGGGGAGGGTGGAGGGTAGGCAAATGAATGGGAACGAGGGAGGGGGGAGTGAAACTGGGGATGCGGTGGTGCCATGTATACCAACCTGCTCGTCGAGCCGGTCGCCCAACTTTTGCTGGAGACTGTACCAGCAAGATTGTTGCTACGACACGTTAGCGGATCTGGTAGCCGATCAGTAAAGTCTACTTTTTAACGAAATTCAAATCCATAAACTGTTCCCTGCCCCAGCAGGGATTATAACCCACATCCATTGGGATATAAGAACACCTTTCTACCGACTCGGCCACCGATAGATAACGATTATTATCACCAAGGATCCGTTTCTTAAACCTGATTATCTCCCGCCTTTAGCAAGGTTGAGCGATAATATTTTTGCCAGTGTCTGTGTCTGTCTGTCTGTATGTTTTTTTTTTTTTCTTATAAATAACAGATCGGAGGAAGGAAAAACAAATGAGTAAAACAAATAATAATCCATACACCAGATTACTAGTGTCCTCTGTTCATAAAATATCTGTAACAGTTAGACTTGAACAGTTGTGGGTTGAAATTTGGAGGGAAACAACTCTGGGGAAGCAAGTTCCAGAGAGTTGCAGTTCGGGGAATGAAAGAATTCTGATAGGCAGAAGTTCTGCAATATGGCTGAGTGACATTCCAGTCATGAGCGCTACCAGATGCCCGTGTAGCACGAGGAAAGGCATGGAAAGGTGGCACCATGGACGCAACTTCGTCTGAGCATTTGCCAAAAAAATATCTGTAAAATAATGCAAGGGAGGCAGCATTCCTTCTTAATTTCAGGGAAGGTAGTTTATATGTAATGGCAGGGTTGTTAATGATTCTAACAGCTTTGTTCTGAATTTTTTTTAGTTGTCTTAATGCAACCTCTCCACAACCATTCCACAAGTGTGAGCAATATTCAAGCTGAGAGTGCCCATGACTCTTATAAATTATAGCTTACTGCTCATCGGCGAAGAAGTTACGGACTCTGTACAATAATCCAAGTTTCTTTGAGGCGGTTTTAGCAAGTGATCTGACGTGAGAGGTCCAGCTAAGGGCACTATTAAGTGAGATGCCAAGAATTTCAATACTTTTGGAGATGGGAATATTAGTAGCACTGAAGGTAATGTACGAATCTTGCAATATCTGTCTATTAGTAAACTGTATATATTTAGTTTTACTAGGATTAAAAGAGACAAGGTTGTTTTGTCCCCATTCACTGATTGTAGATAGATCTTGATTTATGGAGATGGCTGCACTGAGTTGAGAGGTGGAGATATGTATGTGTATTTGGTCACAACATGTCTCGAAAATATGAGGACGAATTTTTACCAAACCTTTGGGAAATAGCAACTATGTGGATGTGCAGAAGCCTTATAATTTTGGTGTGGATTTGATCACTGACGGGCGAATGTCAGCCGCCATATGTTTTTTAATATGGACGTTTTTTTCCCCCCCCGATCCGCGGTGACTGAATTCCGTAAAGTTTTGAGAATTTTCTTCAAATTTATTTTGTAGGTAATATCTACTTTATCCAACGTCATATTTTGGTGTGTGCTTAGCATTCGGCCCTTGAATGCATTTGCTTCATTTATTCACGTTTCCACAGACGACATTGTTAGGCTTTAGGCAGATCCATTGTCATGAAGGGGTAAATGGGTGCCCGATCCGCCCTCACCTGTTTGAAAAATCTCTCCAGACCTGAATGACATTGCTTGGAGATAGCTTGGATGAAAAGTCAAATGTCGCCGGACTGAAGGTAACAGTAGAACATAGGGGTCTCGCTAGTGCTTTTGTCAACTATATGTATTCTCGACCATTTGTAGCAGTGACTTCCATGTGATGTAATTACCTAAAGAATTACTTATTATCCGGAGACGACAAACTATAATTCTGTATAGTGATAATTTGTCCGCTATGACCTCACAAAGAGTCATGGCAATAGTTTGAGAACAAATAAAGGTAGACGAAAACAAATTATAAGTATAATTGAGCAAAATTTATCAAGATTTTTTTCCATCCTATTGTAAATTTTCACTGTATAAGTACATTTTTGCCTATGAGTCGGAATCCCCAGAACTTTAACAAAATGTGCTGAGAGTTTTAAAAATGTAGGTAAACACACTGATACAATTTTCCGGAATAGCGATAAAGTACTTGTTCTAGGATTAGTCTGTTCCCGAAAGCATTGCATCTCTCTTAGACACAGACCTGTATTCTTGTTGGGTAAGAAGGCTCCCTAGCACCTCATCCGTAGCGATTTACTTTTGGATGTGGCTGGTTAATATCCTTTTGTACATTATTTATGCAGAGCACGGCGATGTTTGAAGGATTAATATAGGATGGAGTATAACAGTATGGTGCAATACAGTAAACATAATAAATTGCTTAGGAAAAGATGTTGAGGACCTTCCTTTGCCAACGATAAGAGGGGCCACAATGGCTATTTGAACAGTGACCCCATTATATAAACTAAGTCTGTTACATGCCATTCACAGTGACCTTAGAGTACTGTCAGGGATCACCGTCAGATATTACAGAGAGAAAATACAATGCGTTTATAATGGATTTTTTTCCCTTTGCACTAGAATATTAGGTGGTGTAGCGACAGAATCTTCTAAATTGAGAAGCTGTGGACTAAATCACCACAGTTCAGGTTAGTTTTCATACCACATCTATTCAGTATATATCTTATGATCTTACTATCCCCACACGATTATATTGAAGACCTTTTGAGGATGAAAAGCCAGATGCAGGCTTCAATAATCCCTTCTTATCAGGCTGAAAACAGTGACCTGACTTTATGTAGAACTGAATAGGAAATGCGTTCTCCAAGTAAAGGAATTAAGAGAGACTTTGAAAAGGAAGAATTTAAAAAGAAAAGTGAGATATTGTACAGCCGCTGTTTAAACCTTTCATTGTCTATATTTCTCTCAGCTGAATAAATATTTCCTGGTATTAGCCTAAATGAACCATTATATATGTTCTTACCCACAGGAGTGGGTTATTAGCGTCTTGGACATAAAGTTGTTTATTTATATATAATTTTCTTTTCACTTTTGTTTTATTAAGTCAGTTGAAAAGCAGTTTGGCGGCTGAATTTGAAGGAGCAAAAACGTGTAGATGGTTTGGAATGTGACGAGGCACCAGGATTCTAGAGGACTGAATGATGTACACATGATTATGTGGCCCATTCTACTGGGCATACTATGCATTATTCTCCCAGTATCAATTATTCCTTCCTTATATATACTACCTCTTGCTATTTCTAGGTGGGGAAATAGTCTGGGTGAATATTACATTTTACTATTTTTGTGTTTATTTCAGGAGTGCTCATATTGGTGACCCCCTGAACATGCAGCTGATAACATCCCGGAACTTTGCTAAACTAGACGGCACTTCCCCCTTGTATATAGGCAAGGAAATGCTGCTACAGCTTTCGATAGCCTGGCCAGTGCCTCATGATGCCCCCTACACATCTCAGATTGACAAATGTCTGAGGATTATCTCACAGGTGGGTAAAAGAATTTAATCTTTTGGCTTAATATTTTTTTTTACACGAAATCACCCCATATCTGAGTAACAGTGATGCAGGTAGCAATATTTTTAAAGATATCATTGTTGTACAGAAGTTATTATTATCACAAGGAAGATGTCTTACATATTCTATTTTTGCAACCTCCAAGCACTTTAACCCAGTTAAGGATAAATCCCTAGTAGTGAACGAGTCATCACTAATTCCAAGTCTTCGATGAGATATATCCTAAGATGAATAAACATTTTCTGCAGATGACAAGAGAAATGAGCTGAATTATTGGGAAAAAATGTGGCGCTGCAATAACTCGATTATATGACGCCCAATAAAAGTTAAAACCTGTGTACTAAAACAAAATCGATACCTCTGTGAAGAAAAAATAATGGCATCAAAATAAATTATCATTCAGCTATAAAAGATGTGGGAAGTTCACCTCCTTAAGAAAAAAATATCAATCAGATAGCCAAAGGTTCCTCCAAGCATGAAGGATGGAGAGTCTCCAGCGTAGGTCCCCCAGACTCGGACACAGGAGTAGCAACTGATGGATAGTAAGGGGAAGAAAGCAATCATCACAATACGGGTGAGCCCCACCACACATTAAGAACCCATGAGTATGCCATCAGTGCCCAATGTTTAGCTGGGCAACAGCCACCTCGAATCTCTAAGACATGGAGGGGAGAACCTTCTGCAATATCACCCCCAGAAAAACATCCCCTTATTTATTATTACCAACAGTATCCCATAGGCTCTGCCAACAAATAAGAATCTCTTACTTCCATTAAGGTGTCATATCGGAAACAGGAAGGGGATAGTTTTTAGTTGCCAGGGGTCATCGAGAAGCGGATTTCGCTAATGAATCTACCATATTATTGCCCTGCACACTGACATGTACATGAGACGAACAAAATCGGACTAGTTTGCTTCTTCAGTTAGTCAGGAAAAGCTACTCGTGAAAGGCAAGGAAAGGGGATGAGCTAAACTGAAAGACTCACTGCTCTAAAGTGCGCACTAAGAATCACTAAAAACTATAAATGAAGCCTCCTCGTCTGTTATGATCAGATGCAGTCAATTCTGCAGTAAAAGTTGTGGGACTTAGAAGAATTCCTATCCCTACAAAATCTGGGAAATTCCCCCCAGACCTGACACCAGTGTCTGACTCTGAACTATTTGTATATACAAGGACGGTTTCTCTGTGAACTGACTAATGTTCCTAAACTCCTGATGGAGAGCCCGAGAAGAGGCAGAAGACTTCGTAACCTCAGAATCAATGCACACCTGCACCTCAGGAAGGCACCATGGGGCGATTTTGGGGGGCCGGACAGGGCAGACACACTGCAGAGAAACCTAAATCTCCCATAATCGGCCTGACCCAGTATGCAGAGGAATGTGGAGTGTGAGGATGAGAAACAACAAGTGTGTGACTTTGAACCATCTTTATATACAGGGAGGGTGCCTCTGTGAATGGACGAATGTTCCAGAAATAGCTGATGGCTGATAATGTGTCAGAGAAGAGACAGAAGATTTAGTTACCTCAAAAGCCTGCACACTTGCACCTTTGGATGGTACCATGATGCAAATTCTTGCTAGCCGAACGGGACAGACAAGCTATGCAGAGACCTAAATCCCCCATAATCTGATTGACCCTCTACCCAATGGACTGTGGAGTGTGAGGATGAGAAACATGATACTGAAAAAAATGCCCTGATAAACAAACAACAGTAAATGAGTATGCATTATGCCTCACATGGTTCCAGCAACGAATTATTACCGAATTGTGCTGTGGACAAAAGGAACACCAGCCTCCACATGTTAACCCGCCCCGTCTCGACCACTTTTCGACCACTGGTACCCCCCAATCCCGACCATTTTTCGACCTTTTTTTTTTTGGCTTAAACTTTCGCTTTTGGTCAGAAACAATGGTCGGTGGCAAAGAAATTGGTCCCCGGGGTCCCTAATTAGCTTAACCAGGTATGCCTTGGTCCCACCTGGCCCCGTGTTCTCCCTAGGCGGTCTGAGCCTCAAACTTTTTCTATGGTATTATAAGTCTGGGAAACCAATGAAAGTAAGTAGAAATGAATTTATTACAAACATAAAAACATGTGATAAAAGAGTATATTGGATTTTATACAAAAATAGAGCAGAAATAAGCATTGTACCATCGTGCGAAACAAGCAAAATCGGCCAACTTGGTCACGATGAATCGCTAACATTCTAAAATCATGATACATATAATTTTTTTTACTAACATAATACTTCTACAATAACATTATACCATTTTACATTTTATTGAACTGTTTTTACGTATTCACAGGCCTTTTGATAACATTTAGCGTAATGTTAGCGCTTATTTACGTAGTGAGTGAACTCGCTGTGACTGTTGTTTCAACTTGTATTGTGCTTTTTCTACTTACATAATACTTTTCTAATATTATTATACACTTTTCAACTTTATAGAACTGTTTTGAGATTATTTCAGGCCTTACATAAATATATAGCGTAATAATAGCGCATAATAACACACACGGTGAAGTCGCTATGACAACTTTTTCAACTTACAACCTATTTTTGTACTTATATAATAATTCTCCACTAACATTGCACATGTAAACACTTGA
Source organism: Coenobita brevimanus (assembly GCF_032717465.1). Classification (NCBI taxonomy): domain Eukaryota; kingdom Metazoa; phylum Arthropoda; class Malacostraca; order Decapoda; family Coenobitidae; genus Coenobita; species Coenobita brevimanus. The sequence continues at coordinate 21,380,599 of NC_136986.1, forward strand.
TATAATTGATATCACATCATTTCTGAACTTACCATGGAACTGAGCGTCATATTTGCGCGTACTTACACAGGGAGTGTTATCGCGATAACATTTGTTTCATTTTACACTAGTAATCAACTTATAAAATACTTTACTACTAACATTACAACATCTTCCACTGTATATAATTCCTATCACATACTTACTGACCAGAATGTGGGTGTACTCGTGACATCAATTATGACAACTTACAGTAATGTTCAACTTATACGTTTTATTCACGCTAACATTACACCCATTTCCACTTTATTTCCTTGCTATCACATATTTACTGACCAGATTTACACACTGGGTGTAGTTTTGATAACAATTCTTTCCACTTACACTAACCACGTCACCATCGTCCCCTTCGTCAGGGTGGGGAGGTGAGGGTGGTGGGGGAGGTTGGGGAGGTGGAGAGCGGCGCCTCTCATCACTCGCACTTCTCTTCCCTCTCCCTTTTCCTTTACCCTTTCCCTTCCCTTTCTTTCCTTTCCCCACATCCTGGGGCTGTGGGGAAGAAGTTTGGGAATATTCAGGGGCGAAAGAAGTGCTGGGGAGTGACTCAACCTCCTCTCCCCTAGGCCTACGAGCACCATGTGCTCGTGCTGCCTCCCTCTCACCACTTGCCCCTTCACCCCGCACTACCCCCACACCACTCTCACTTTCACCCTGCGCTGCCGCCACAACACTTTCCCTTTCTCCCAGCAATCCCACCACACCACTTGCCACTTCCCCAGACAAAGTACTTTCACCGTACCTTATGTGTCGTCTCGCCCCACCTTCTGATCCTCGTGGTGATATTTTCTCTTTTCCCAACCACGCGGCGATATCACGTCCTAGGCCTCCGTCATCCTCATCGTCCTCATCCTCATCCTTATCAGATTCAGGATGGAGAGATAGCTTTGCACGTGGTTGGGGAGCAGGCTGGCCTTCCCTTGCCTTACGGTATGTCACATACCGCGTTTTTCGGGGCGAAGGGACCTCCTCATCACTGCTACTTATTTCTTCCTCTGGCTGGACGTAATCGCGATCCACCACATCATCATCGAGTGGAGAATCACTGTCTCCAGTGAAGGCTTCCAGGACGGATGCGATTTCCTCGTCTGAGAGACCTTTCCGCGCCATGTTTGACCTGGGTCACTGCTAGCAGGTGAGTGACCGAGACAAGGGCGAGCGCGGGTCACGCAGGGTCTAGGAAGCTGCCCGCCTGACGGCAGGTAGGGGAGGCTTGGGTACCCGGACGAAACGAAAATCTCGAGCGAATTTTGAAAATTGTGGAAATTATGAACCTTGCAATTGCAGGACGTTGAAGTACGTCCCCGGGATTAGCTGTGACAAAACGTGAGGACGTGGAAGTACGTCCCTGGGACGCCACAGGTTAAGAACTGGGCAGGATCTGAAAGCACCAGCACCAAGGCACAAAACACTGGACTGAGAACACTAAGCCCCAGTACAATATAGGAGTACACCTCGCAGTTATGGGCCAACTTAAATTCCACTAAGGCTTGATACAGGTGTAGGAGTGTTTTCCGACCAGCGCCTGACGAAGATAAGATACCTTCTACAAATTCATTGCATCCATACACGACACTCGTAGAAGTTTAAATGTAAAGCTCAAGTAACCTCACAGTCAAACGTTATGCCAAGAAACTTACTCTTCTCCATGCACTGCAGCAGGCGCCAGCCCCTTCAATCTATAAAAGTGGATAGCTACATTCTTGCCTGAAGAGAAACAGAAATCTCTTCAGTCTGCCCAGCTATCAACCCTTTCCAGCACCAGCTGCATCTTCCCTTCTACAGCACACATCTGGGAGACAGGAAACTATATCACTAGGACATCCACAAAAAGGGAAGAGGACACGCTCTTTGGCAGGGAATCAAGTATGCCAGTGATGGCAACAGTAAGTAAGGAACACTTAGCACGCTCCTCTGTGGAACACCTAACTTGAAGGACAGAGTGAGGAAATCACATGGACCTTCAGTTCAACAAAAAGTCACTAAGAAACAATGGTAGGTGGCCGTGCAGTCCCAAACTGTGAAGTTGATTCAGAATGTCATGGTGCCATGCCGTATCATAACCTTTTCCAGGTCAAGGAACAAAGCTACAAGATGTTGTCCAAATGCAAAAGCCTCACAGGCTGCTGACCCAAGTCTGATTAGGTAATCCAATGTACATCTCATTGTATGAAACCCACTTTGTGATGAGAAGAAACCTGTTCTTTAGATGCTGAACTAGCCTCACGCTAACCATCTTCTCAAATAGTTTGCATACACACGGTGTCAGACAAATGGGACTATAGTTAGTCAATCAATCAATCAATCAATCATTTCCTGTGGCACCCCACGGGATGCATAGGGTCTCAATGAACTCTCTCCACCAATATTTGTCTCTTGCCATCTCCTTCAGGTCCCACCAACAATCCTCTCCTGCTTCTTTTTTCATTGTCCTCAACCAGGTTTCCCTTCTTCCTCTAGCAATCCACTCTGGCCCATCCTGTATTAAACAACCTTCTTTTCTGTATATGTGCCCCAGCCACTTCCAGCGAGACAGTCTCACATATTCATTAACTGGTTCCACTCTCGTAATATCCCTTACTCCTTCATTTGTAACTCTGTCTTGCCACTTTACCCCAAGAATCCTTCTCAGTATTTTATTCTCAAATCCTAATACTTTCTGATCTGTTGCAATTGTACTGTACCATGACTCATGCCCGTAAATTAAAATTAGTCACATCAGAATAATTTTTAAGTGGCTTAGGAAATGGAATAACTATGCCCATCGAATTCGTGGACACTTTATCCTCATCCCTCATCCCATTGTAGATTTTTATTAAAAACAAAAGACAATCGTACAGCAAGTGGCAAATCACAGCATAAGGAATGTCACTAGGTCTAGGAGCAGTCGCTATACTGCTGGAGAGTAGCCTGCAGTTCACAGACGGCAAAGAAAGCATAAGGTTCCCATTCAGTCTACAGAAATTAAATACCTAACCTTTTCTGTTGACGCTGGAATAAGCTAAATGGCTTGGAGGTCTCCGAACAAAAAACATTGTAAATGTACTCCACCAGAGCTGAAGCTACTTCAAAGGAATTAGATACAGAATATCCCTGAATTTTAAGTACCGGGGAACGAGAAGGTGAAAACGTACCCACTGTTATCATCACCTTACAGACCAGTTGTAAAGGAATGGATGAGGTAACAGACGAACCATAGGTTCTCCACAGGGTGTGACATTAGTTTTTCAGAACACACTTATAACTTTCACGAGCTTTATAAAACTGAATTTAAAAGGACATATTATTTCTTCCTAAATTTTCTACAAGTTTTTTTGTGGACACTTACCTAAAGCACATCCTCATCCCACCAAGGCACAGGTCTCCTGCAAAACTTTCCAGATGTTCTTGGAATAGAAGAAAGGCCAACCTGATACACAGTAGTTGTGAAATACTATTCTGCCTCATCAGCACTTAAAGTTGAGAACATTACAGCCAAGACTACAGTGTTTTGCAAACTCTTCCCAATCAGTCATACCCAAATACTAGCAAGGGACACGCTTCACCGGCATGCTTTAACCAGAATAGGGTAAAGATCAATACCATTCACGTCAGGCAAAGTCTTACATGAAAAGTTCAGTGAAGAATAATGGGAGACTAATGTAAGATCAATAACAGATAGAGTACCAGTTTGTACATCAAATGTGTCAGGTCTTCAGTGCTAAGAGGATCCAGGTCCAAATTCTCAACCAAATATGCCAGATCACAACAGGTGTTACATACAGTTTCACCCCACAGAGCATGACGCCTATTTATGTCAAGTGGAAGAACAAATGGCCTAGTAAGATGACAAATAAAATGGTCAAGGCACAGAGGGATGTGACGGGGGGAATAGTAAATAAAGAAAACAGAATATGTAGCTCCTCCCCAGGAGTAATTGAACAGCCTCAGCCTGAAGGAGAGACCAGACAGAAAAAGAAGTAAATGGAACCTCAGTACAGCAAAGGAGAGGACAGCCACCTCGAGAACCACAGCCCATAAGAGCTGGTGAGTGGAGAAATGTATATCCTATTAAAGCAGGAAGAGTCTTGTCTCTCACCATAATCTCCTGAAAGCAAACACAGAAGGTAAAACTCAAGTAGGAGAAGTTGAAGTTCCTCCCAGTTTGGCCAGACATCTCAACAGTTCCACTGCAGAGCAATTATTACTGGACGATGCATAGCTGGTTATCGTCACGCAAATGATAACATGATTTTGCTGCAGCTTCTAAAGAATATGGTGAAGTCAGCATAGGCTGCGACAACTCCGATGAAGATGACACAAAGTGCAGAGTAGGGACCCAGTTCATTTTAACATTTTGCCACGACTTGCTTCTTCAAGAATGACATACAATGTTTACACTCAACGAGGAGGACGCAATCTGGCCGCACTATGGGGTGGTACTACTGTTCTGCAGCCAGGTTGTGTTAGGAAGGATCCTGCCACCGTATTCCCTGCGTGTCGTAAAAGGCGAGTAAAAGGTGCGGGGTGAGGGGATTAGGGACCCCCTCCTCCATTTTTTAGTTCCTAAAATGAGGCAGTCCATACAGTAGAAAGGGATGGGGGATTGAGTTGTCCCCATACCCTGAAGACTGGGTCTATGAATGTGCATGAATGTAGTACAATTGAGGCTAAAAGGGAGGAGATTGGGAGAATGTTTGTGAGAAGAAAGTTGGATGTGTTAGCTTTGAGTGAAATAAAGGTGAAAGATAAAAGTGACTCTAAAAGTTTGAAAAGGTGAACGGAAGATTGTCAGGTGTTGATAGGGGAAGGACAAGAGAAGGTGTGGCCTTGTTAGTGAGCCCGGAAGTACAGCAGTGTGTGACTGAATGGAAAGAGATGTCATCGAGACTGATGTGGGTGAAAACGAAATTTGGACGTGGGTTCTGGGTATTTGTGAGTGCATATGGGCCTGATAGTGAAAGGGATGAAGAAGAGAGGGAGTCTTTCTGGAATGATGTTGATGAGTGTCTGCAGAGTTTTGGAGCGAATGCAAATGTGGTAATGATGGGAGATCTGAATGCTAGAGTGGGAAATGTAGCAGTTGAAGGTGTAGTTGGTATGCATGGTGTGCCTGGAAGAAATGAAAATGGGGAATGAATGATAGAGATGTGTGTTGAGCGAGAGATGGTGATTGGAAATACCTTGCTTGAAAAGAAAGATATTTTTAACTATACATGGGTGAGACAGGAGGGTGGAGGGGTTGTTGATAGAGCATTGATGGACTATGTGGATGTGTCCAGGAATGTAATAAGATGATTGTTGGATGTGAGAGTTTTGAGAGGGGAGGGTGGAGGTATGTCTGACCACTACCTGGTGGGGGGAAAGTTGACAGTAGGTAAAAGATGGGTGAGAGCTAGGAGAGTTAGGTGTGGCAGGGAGGTGTTGAAAGTGAGTGAGTTGGATAAAAGAGAGAAAATGAAAGAGGATTAAGAGAAATTGAAAGATGAGTGGAACGCAGCAAAAGATCAGGAGAATGGCAGTGCAGAGGAGGAATGGCAGTTGTTTAAGAGTGTTATGGTGGGGCATGCGGAAGAAGTATGTGGTGTGAGACAAGTGCATGGTGGTGTAAGAATGGGAAGTGAATGGTGGTGCGAAAAAGTAAGTATGGTTCTGGCTGAGAAGAGACGTGCATATGAAGCTTGGCTGCAGAGAAAGGATGAGGTTTCGAATGAGAGATATAAGGAAAAGAGGAATAGGGCGAGAAGTACTGTGCATGATGCTGAAGTAGCAGCAGATGAGAGGTGGGGTAGGTGGTTGACTGAGAATTTTCAACAGAATAAGAAAATGATTTGGAAGGAGGTGAAATGGGTGAGAAAGGGAGAGTCTAGGAAGGAAGAGTGAGTAGAAGCAGAGGATGGAAGGATGTTACTTGAGATGGATGCAGTAAGGAAGAGATGGGTGGAGTATTTTGAAAGATTGTTAAATTTAGAGGAGGAAAGGGAGGCTGAGATTTTCGCAAATGGAAGGGTGCAAGGAATAAATGTGTTAGGAGAGTTAAATGATTCTTTGATCACGATGGGGGAAGTGCAGGAGGCAGTAAAGGAGATGAAAACAGGGAAAGCTACAAGTATGGATGGGTGTGCTGTGGAATGCTTGAAAGGTGGTGGAGCGGACTATTGTTGACTGGTTTGTAAGATTGTTGAATGTGAGCTCTGTGCAAGGTATGGTGCCAATAGACTGGGCAAGTGCTTGTGTGGACCCCTTGTATAAAGGTAAGGGTGAAAAGTATGAGTGTACAAGCTCTAGGGGTATAAGTCTGTTGAGTGCTGTAAGTAAGGTGTGTGGTAGTGTTAATTAAGAGAGTTAGAGAGGGTACAGCGGGAGTTATTGGCGATGAGCAGTGTGGCTTTAGGAGAGGGAGGGGATGCGTGGATCAGGTGTTTACTGTGAGACAGGTGTGTGAAAAGTATTTAGCGAAAAGTAAGGATGTGTTTTGGGCGTTCATGGATTTAAAGAAAGTGTATGAGGGAATTGATATGGAGGCTCTGTGGACTGTTGGTATGGACTTGATGGTAGGTTACTAAATGGAGTGAAAAGTCTTTATGTAAACAGTAGAACATGTTGTTACATAGCCTATGATTTCATCATCCTTTGTGTAATTTTGACGCACAGTTGCTGCATGTTTGATCACGAGCGTGTTCTGCCTCAGTCCCCCCCTTCTACCGTCATAGTAGAGTAAGTCGTCCTTTCTGTTGTCAGTGCGTGATTTTCATCTCTTTGTCCCCATGGCTTCATTTGCGCGTCCTTCTCACAAGTTGTATCAAGCTCTGCCGGCCCCTATATAATGAGCTCAGTCTCTGCATCATTGCCACTTAGATCTGCTCCTCGTTTTGTTCACATCTCTGTCCTCCCCTGTACAGATATTATTATTGTGAGTGCTCAAGAAATCTCCAAACATCTGGCAGCTGTGTGTAATTTGAGTATAACTGTCGTATTTTTTCTTGTACTGTGTAGCATAAGGTTAATTCTTAGGCCTAGTGAGGTCTTTGTGATTAATGTTGGGCTTTATGTCAGTCATTTTTGATAATAGTTTGTATCTGTAATAATTTATCTGGCATTCACTGAGTATTATCTGGTATCTCATTTTATCGGGGCTGACTTAGATAAATTTGCTCTTGCTAATTTCGTGTTGATAGAGGCTGTTGCAGTTAACCATATATTTAACCTGTTTATTTGCCATTACATTATCCTTATGAGTTCTGAATGTTTTGTTGTAGGTTTGTGCATTAAACTTTAACTTGTCATTTTGCCTAACTCTTTTGTTTTGAACCTGGAACTTTGCGGGACAGTGGTGACTCTTAGCGTTCTCACTTAAAGTGTACATTATCTTTCTCTGTTCCGTAACATAAATTTGGCGACCTCATATCAGGATATTCAGGATATTATCATAAGGATATTGTTTGATATTTTGTGACTGTGATATATTCATGATGGCTACTATTTCTACACTTGATGAAGCCAAAGATTTTTTGTCAAATGTGCAAACAGTGTGTGATATAGAAAACAGAACAAAGAATGAACTTAAGATTGTTGCTCAACAATTGGGATTTGTTGTTCGCTCTCATCAGTCTAAAGATCAAATTGTTGCCATGATTAATGAAAGCTTGTTTAATGTAACTCCTCCAAATGAGCAAACGCAGATTGAATTAGCTAAGTTACAGCTAGCCCTGCAGGAGTCTCGTGCTAGGGAGGCTGAGGCACAAGTTGAAATTGCTAGGATTCAGGCAGACCATGAGTATCGCATGAAACAAGGTGAAACTGGATCATCTAGCTCTGATGATTTTGATGTGGCTAAAAATGTTAAACTTGTCCCTCCTTTTAATGAATCTGATTTAACAAAGTATTTTCAGTTGTTTGAGAGGGTAGCTACAGGTTTTAATTGGCCAAAAAAGTATTGGCCAGTACGAGTACTCCTTCAAACTGTTCTCACCGGTAAAGCTCAAGTAACTTATGCATCTTTGCCTCAGGATCAATCTGATAATTATGATGTAGTTAAGAGCTTGATTCTTAAGGCCTATGAGCTTGTTCCTGAAGCTTATAGAGTAAAATTTAGGACAACTTACAAGCAAGATAAGCAATCCCATGTTGAGTATGCAAGAATCAAAGAAGATTTGTTAGAGCAGTGGTTAAATTCTAAGAATGTGGATTCTGATTTTGACAAATTTAAGCAGATGATTTTGCTGGAGGACTTCAAAAGGTGTATTTATAAAGATGTAAGCCTATATCTTGATGAGAGAAGAATAGATAATTTGTCTGATGCTGCAGTTTTAGCTGATGAATATGTTCTCACTCACAAGAGATATTCTAAAGAAAAAGGGAAAGCTGAGAGTAAGTACGTTGCCTCTACTCAGAGTACAGGTAACAGGAAAGAGAATAAGGATGATGTTTCTCAGGAAGTAAATACCAGCTTCACCTCTAGATTTCAGAAAAGTAAATGTACTTATTGTAGTAAGCTTGGTCATACTACGGAGAGATGTTTCAGGAGACAGCGTGATGTGAACAAAAAGGAGTCTTTAAATATTCAGTCAATTGGTCTAGTGTCCACTCTTGAGAGTTCCCAGAATTCTTTAACTGAGTTAACTGAACCTGCTTTGAGGGGTAACTTAAATTCTCATGATGGAGCTCCTCTTTTGAGCAGTAACGTGGGTGACACTCTCAAGAGTTCATGTGCTAATTTCCTGTCTGATGGTTTTGTCAGTCCTCTGGACAGTAATGACAGGAAATCAGTTAAAATATATCGTGATACAGGTGCTTGCCAATCCCTTATGCTGACCAGTGTTCTAGGCTCTAATTTTAATTCCTCTGATGAAACTGTAATCTTACAAGGTGTAGGGAATAATTACTTCTCTGTTCCTCTGTGCAGAGTGAATTTAGAGTCTGGTTTTGTTAATGGTTCTGTTATGGTTGGGTTGGTTGAGACACTCCCAATGTCAGGTGTAACTTTCTTACTTGGAAATGATATTGGTGGAAGTCAAGTGTGTCCAGCTCCTCAGTTGTCTAGTGAGCCAGTGGCTGCGTCCCAGGATTGTGATGTCCCTGATGTGTTCCCTGCATGTGCTGTCACTAGGGCTAAGTCTAAAGTTACTGGTGATTTAAAGGATAATGATGATGATGATGTTATCCTAGCTGACACTTTTCTTGCTAACTTGGACCACTCACCAGATGAGGCAGTACCCCGTAGTGTTGATAATTTGTCTCGTCAAGAGTTGGTTGAGTTGCAGGTTGCTGACCCTGAGTTGAAAGGTCTAGCTAACTCTGCTTACAGTGAAGAAGAGTCAGCCGGTGCTTCTACTTGTTATTATGTAAAGTCAGGAGTACTTATGAGGAAGTGGAGACCCCCAACAGCATCAGCCGACTGTGAATGGGAGGTTGTACATCAAGTTGTCATTCCTCGTGTTTGTAGGGAGGATATCATTAGAGTGGCTCATGATTCCAGTTTGGCAGGACACCTTGGAGTGAGGAAGACTGTGGCACGCATTTTGAAACACTTCTACTGACCAGGTATCTTCAGGGATGTTTCCTGGTATTGTAAGTCTTGTCACACCTGTCAAGTTGTGGGGAAGTGTAATCAGACCGAAAAGGTTGCACCTCTAGTTCCCATTCCTCCTTTTGAGGCGCCTTTCACCCGTGTGTTGGTGGATATTGTGGGCCCTCTTCCTAAGACTTCTTCAGGATTTTCTTATGTGTTGACCATGATTGATATGGCTACTCGTTATCCTGAAGCCATTCCACTTAGAAATATCTCAGCAAAGAACGTGGTTAAGGAAATGCTAGGGTTCTTCACAAAGTTTGGTCTGCCCAAGGAGGTACAGTCAGACCGGGGAAGTAATTTCATGTCAAATGTTTTCAAGCAGTCTCTGAAAGAGTTGGGCATCACCAAGATCACGTCTTCAGCTTACCATCCCCAGACCCAAGGAGCGTTGGAGAGATATCATCAAACACTCAAATCGATGCTCAAGAAATACTGTTTGGAACATCAGAAAGACTGGGATAAAGGTCTTCCATTCGTTGTGTTTGCTGCAAGAGAATCTCCAAATGAATCACTGGGCTTCTCACCTTTTGAACTACTGTTTGGCCATGAAGTAAGAGGACCCCTTAAGTTACTCAAGGAATGCTGGCTGTCGGAGGAAGATGACGTCAACCTGCTGGAGTATGTGATGAAGTTCAAAGAACGGCTGTCCACTGCTTTACAGCTGGCGAGAGAGAATTTAGGAGCTGCTCAGGAGAAGATGAAGACTTGGTATGATAAGAAGTCCAGGTTACGCCACTTTCAGCCAGGAGATCAGGTTTTGATTCTGCTACCAGTTCATGGGCAACCTCTTCAAGCCAAGTTTAGTGGTCCTTATTTCGTGGAGAAGAAACTCAGTGATGTCAACTATGTCATCGCCACACCAGATCGTAGAAAGAGCAAGCAACTATGTCACATCAACATGCTAAAGTTATATCACAGGCGGGACGAAAATAATCCAGTCTGCACTGTAGCTGTTCCACCCGAGTCTACAAGTGAAGTTATCCCATGCAGCATGAGCCTGAGTGATAGTTTGGGGAAGAATCCTGATATCATGAATGATCTCCAGACTAAGCTTTCTCATCTACCTCCCAAGGAAAGGCAGGAGTTTTCGGCATTACTGCAGGAGTACCCGCAAGTGTTCCGTGCCACTCCAGGAAGAACCACTGTGTTGATGCATGATGTCGATGTTGGAGACGCAATGCCAATTAAATTGCCTCCTTACCGTGTGAACCCAGTGAAAGTTCCTCTCATCGAGAAGGAGCTTGGCTACCTGTTGGACCACATGATGATTGAGCCCTGTCAGAGCGAATGGAGTTCTCCTGTCACTCTAGTCCCTAAGCCAGGTGGGTCACAGCGGCTTTGCATCGACTACAGACGTGTTAATCAGATAACTAAAACAGACACTTACCCTCTCCCTCGTGTGGAAGATTGCATAGACAAGATCGGAAAGGCTAGGTACATAAGTAAGTTTGATTTGTTAAAGGGATACTGGCAAGTACCTATGACTGAACGTGCTAGGGAGATCTCATGTTTTGTAACATTAGGAAAGACCTTTGCATGGTCTGTAATGCCATATACAGATTGTTTTAGAGTAATAAGAAATTTCCTTTGTAAATTTCTTTTTTCTTTGTGGGGAGGTGTTACATAACCTATGATTTCATCATCCTTTGTGTAATTTTGACGCACAGTTGCTGCATGTTTGATCACGAGCGTGTTCTGCCTCAGTCCCCCCCTTCTACCGTCATAGTAGAGTAAGTCGTCCTTTCTGTTGTCAGTGCGTGATTTTCATCTCTTTGTCCCCATGGCTTCATTTGCGCGTCCTTCTCACAAGTTGTATCAAGCTCTGCCGGCCCCTATATAATGAGCTCAGTCTCTGCATCATTGCCACTTAGATCTGCTCCTCGTTTTGTTCACATCTCTGTCCTCCCCTGTACAGATATTATTATTGTGAGTGCTCAAGAAATCTCCAAACATCTGGCAGCTGTGTGTAATTTGAGTATAACTGTCGTATTTTTTCTTGTACTGTGTAGCATAAGGTTAATTCTTAGGCCTAGTGAGGTCTTTGTGATTAATGTTGGGCTTTATGTCAGTCATTTTTGATAATAGTTTGTATCTGTAATAATTTATCTGGCATTCACTGAGTATTATCTGGTATCTCATTTTATCGGGGCTGACTTAGATAAATTTGCTCTTGCTAATTTCGTGTTGATAGAGGCTGTTGCAGTTAACCATATATTTAACCTGTTTATTTGCCATTACATTATCCTTATGAGTTCTGAATGTTTTGTTGTAGGTTTGTGCATTAAACTTTAACTTGTCATTTTGCCTAACTCTTTTGTTTTGAACCTGGAACTTTGCGGGACAGTGGTGACTCTTAGCGTTCTCACTTAAAGTGTACATTATCTTTCTCTGTTCCGTAACAATGTGTAAGAGAGGGAAATACTGTGAGTGATTGGTTTCCTGTGAGAGTGGGGCTGCAGAAGGGATGTGTTATGTTGCCTTGGTTGTTTAATATTTTTATGAATGGTGTTGTAAGGGGTGTGAATGCAATAGTGTTAGGTGGAGGTCTGAGTTTAGTGAATGTTGATGGTAGAGAGTGGAATATGAAGCAGCTGTTGTTTGCGAGTGATACTGCACTGGTGGCTGATTCAAAGGACAGATTGAGAGAGTTGGTATAGGAGCTTGGAAGGGTTTGTGAAAGGAGGAAATTGAAAGTAAATGAGAATTAGAACAAAGTGATGAAGAGTACGAGGTTGGTATATGGTAGGAGGATGAATATAGTTTTGAATGGTGAGTTGCTTGAGGAGGTAGAATGTTTTAAGTATTAGGGTCACATGTTGCTGTGGATGGAAGAATAGATGCAGATGAAGTTTAGAATGAATGAAGTAGGAAAGGAACTGGGAGGAATGAAAAAAGTGTTTCGATGTTGTTCGCTTAGAATGGATGTAAAGAGAAGGCTGAATGAGGGTGTTGTGGTACCGACTGCATTATATGTGGCTGAAACATGGAATATGGGTGTAACATAGAGGAAAAGTTTGAATGTAATGGAGATTAGGTGTCTGAGGAGTATGTGTGGAGTGACGCGTATAGATCGAGTGATAAATGATGCAGTGCGAAGGAGAACTGGAGTTTTTCAGCAGATGGCTGATCGAGTTGAGCAGAGGGTGTTGTGATGGTTTGGACATATGGAGAGAATGGATGCGCAATTGGTAAAAAAAGATAACTAGATCTGATGTGAGAGGTGTAAGGCTGAGAGGAAGGCAACGAACAGGATGGATGGACAGTGTGAAGAGAGTGTTCGATTTGAGAGGGATGTCTGTTGAGGAAGGAAGAGTGGCTGTGCATGAGAGAAATGAATGGAGAGAAATTGTTAATGAATAAATGATGATGCAGCCCTGAGGGGATATTCTCCCACATTTTGTCTGATCAGCTGATCAGGTCAAGTGCAGGTAAGGGACCACTATGATGTGGCAGGGGTAAACTAGCTTTGCTGTCGGGCCCTGCCGCAGATGTCACTGATTGCACTGCGCACCTGACCCTCGTGCGGTGTGGTGCGATGAGGATCTGTCCCTTCTGCCCTTTGGGGCCAAGAGCAATGATGGTGTTTGAGTGGATGAGTAAATTGGAAATGTGTCATCCTGTCTCGGTTACCTTCTTTTCTTTGGGGGAAGCAGCCTAGGTATATAGATAGATAGATAGACTTAACAAGGCCTCACGGCTCCAAGATAGTGACATCATGCTCTTGAACAACCTGACAACAACAAAGTAGGGTAGTTTGTTCTGGTTGTCCAAGAGATCCTGGAGCTCTGAGGCCAACTTAAGATAGGTAGATAGACTTAAGAAGGCCTCACAGCTCCAAGATGGTGACGTCATGCTCTTGAACAACCTGACAACAACAAAGTAGGGTAGTTTGTTTTGTTCAAGAGATCCTGGAGCTGTGAGGCCAACTTAAATTGTTGAGTGTAAACACTGTATGCCATTCCTGAAGAAGCCAGTCATGGTGAAACGTTGAAATAAACTGGGTCCCTACTCAGCATTATTTGTCATTCTAAAGAATACTATGAAAAGTGGGTTACATACTCGTCCACTACACTTAACCCACGAAAACCCTAAGTTGCTGCATATGGGATTTTGTGGGAAAGGTTCTTAACATACTACCATTCGTCGATCAGATTATAGTCCCAAAGATTATACGACCCAACCTGTGGTTCCCTCCTTATTTGTATATTCAAAATGCGAACAACCATCACCTCAGGGTGACAGTGGTTCCTACTGGGTTAAACTAGGAAAAAAATCATGTTGTGAAGTCTGTTCAAACTCTTAGTGAAATGAAAAACAAAAGCATTCAGGGGCCAAATGCTTATCACCGGCAAAATATCTTGGCTAAGGTACAAGCTACTTAAAATGAAATTTTAAGAAACTATATCCATTGCTGACATATTGACCAAAATGTAATTTGATGTATGGCGGCTTGCATTCAGTGACCTTGATCAGATCCTGACCAAAAGTTAGTCACTTCTGCCCATTTACATAATTGCTGTTTTATCATGGTTTTGTGAAAATTCTTCCACAACTTTTAGAGATATTTTGGGAACACACACACACACACACACACACACACACACACACATTGCAAAATGGATACATACTTCAGTAAAACAAATTTGGAAAAGAAAAGGGATAAAGGTAAAAAGCAAAATGATGATTTCTACCAAGAACTGGTTGAAGTAGAGACCCACAATAGACTCGTTGAACGTGTAAACAAACTAGAAATGGCTTTCAAAAATGAAATTGATGAAATAAAGAAGCAGATGCACTTGCAAAAGGAAGAAATAGAAAAACTAGGAAGGGAGGCCAATAAGAAAGACACAACCATCAGTGAACTAACCGTGGAATTGAGTACACTTAGGAAGAAAATTAGTGAAATTGCAAGTACAGTAGTCAATCACGAGAGTGTTATGGAAGAGTTCAAAAATGACACAGACAATTAGGCAAGTTAGCAGTCTTATTGACCAGAGCAGTGATATTGAGGAGAAGATAACACAAGTAAATGAAGCTGTGCAAAGCTACAAAAATGATGCAGAAACCACGTATGCAGAAATGGTGAAAGTAAAGAAAGACTTAGAAACAATGGTGGAGGAAAAAAGCATTAAAAAGGAGGTGAAAAGAATAATCCAAAACAATCCAAAGTTAGTTAGAGATTCAGTAGAGATAAACAAATCAATAGTAATCACTGGTATAGAAGAGGATGAAGTTAAAAACAAGATCACAAGAGACAAAAAGGAGATGGCAAATGTAATGAGCTTACTGAAAGAAGTATCAGAGGAAATCTGTAGTAAAGACATAGAGGAACACAAAAGGTTAGGGAAATACGAGAAAAGCAAGACAAGACCTCTAAAGGTGACTTTCCAGAGTGTAAACACTGTGGAAGAGATACTAAAAAATGCAAAGAATCTTAAGGAAAAAGAAGAGCTCAAAAATGTATGGATAAAAAGATGCCTAACACAAGAGGAAATGGAATTACTAAAAGAGAAGAGGGAGGAAGCAAAAACAAAAAATGAGGGATGATCAGAAGAGGACAAGAAGAATTTTTTTTTTTACAAAGTAATAGGATTGCAGGTACGAAAGTGGTACACAAACAGGATGGAAGAAAAAGGAGGAAGGTAGTAGAACCATGTCAGGACAAGTATATAAACAAGATGATAAAGATGTACTCAAATGTGGATGGAATGGTATCTAAATTACTAGAGATGAATGATTATGTTAGAGAAAATGAACCACAAATAATATGCCTAACTGAATCAAAATTAATACCAAGGATATCAAATGACATACTAAACTTAGAGGAATACAGTATATGGAGAAGAGACAGATATTGAAAAAAAGGAGGAGGAATTATAATATTAACTAAAAAAAATCTAAAAGTCAAGGAAATAAAACTTGATATACCATCACAAATAGAACTGATTGCAGTAGAGATCGACACATCTGAAGGTAAAGTAATTGTAGCCAATTTGTACATGCCACCCAGATCAAACACATGGGAAAGAGACGAATATGAGGACCTGGCAAAGAGTACAATTCAGAGTGTAAGAACATTGCTACATAAAATGGAAGAGAAATCGGAAAGAATTATACTAACTGGGGACTTCAATACAAATATAAATTGGAATACTCTAGATATAAATAGCCAAGAAAGCTGTTGGGACCAAAAGCTCCTGGATCTCGTACAAGAGTTTTTCTTAACGCAACATGTGAGGGAAACCACCAGAAAAAGAGGACTTGATGTACCTTCAGTGCTAGATCTAATATTTACAAGGCAAGAAAATGATATTGACAGTTTAATATATCACCCTCCACTCGGCAAAAGCGATCATGCAGTACTAAACTATAACTTCAGGATAGCATATGACATAGTAAACAGCAATGATAGTTACAAAAAGAGCCTAAACTATAAAAAGGGAAATTATCAAGACCTAAAGAAGTATTTCTTAGAAGTTGATTGGGAAAACGAGCTTAGAGGACAAGATTTAAATGCTGTATATAAAAATTTTTGTGAATTTAATGAAATAGGAGTCCAGAAGTACATCCCACAGCACAAAGAAGCAGATAAGAAAATACAGAAATGGTTCAATACAGAATGTAAAAAATCAAAAGAAAGAAGAGATTTGTTGTGGAATAGATACAGAAGACACAATAGTGAAAGGGCGTACAATAATTACAAACAGGCAAGAAACGACTATACAAGAATAAGGAGGGAAGCCCAAAAACAGTTTGAGGAGGATATAATAAATAAAAGTAGTGATCAACCAAAGCTGTTTTACAGCTATATCAGAAGCAAAACCAAAGTAAAAGATATAATACAATCCATTACGGACGAGGGAATCACTTATACACAAGAGAAAGATATTTGTGAAGCACTAAATAAGAATTTCCAATTAGTTTTTACAGAAGAAAAAAATTTTGAGAGGGACTATGTGGAACACGCATGTCCACACATACTACCAGATATACAAATAGCAGAAAAAGTAATACAGGAGGAGTTAAGTAGATTAGACAGAGGAAAAGCAAGTGGTCCTGATGAAATTTCATGTTGGGTATTACGAGAATGTGCAAAGGAGTTATGTAAACCATTATTTTTAATTTTCAAGAAATCCTTGAGTCAAGGTAAACTACCAGATATTTGGAAAAAAGCAAATATTGTTCCCTTATTCAAGAAAGGAAATAGACAAAATCCACTCAACTACCGACCAGTATCACTGACCAGTGTTGTAAGCAAGGTATTAGAAAAACTTATAAGAAAAGCTTGGGTAAATCATCTAGAAGAACACAGTATGATAACAGAAAGACAGTTTGGTTTCAGAAAAGGAAAATCATGTGTTACTAATCTGTTAAGCTACTATGACAGAGTAACAAACACAATACAGGAAAGGTAAGGATGGGTGGACAGTATCTATTTAGATTTCAAGAAAGCTTTTGACACAGTACCACACCAAAGACTTTTATGGAAACTGTACCATCAAGGAGGAATTCGAGGCAAACTGTTTTGTTGGATGCAAGACTTTCTCATAAAAAGAGAAATGAGGACAGTACTAAGAGGAAACTACTCATCATGGAAAGAAGTTACTAGAGGAGTACCACAGGGTTCAGTGCTGGCACCAATCATGTTTTTAGTGTATATAAATGATATAAACAGTAACACTGGAAATGAGAGCTATCTGAATATGTTTGCAGATGATGCCAAAATACAAAGGAAAATTACTAACACAGACTCTTGTAAAGAGCTACAAGAAAAATTAAATAAACTTCATGAATGGAGTAGTACATGGCAAATGGAATTCAATGTGGACAAGTGTCATGTAATCAAGTTTGGTAAAAGTGGAAAAAGACCTGATTGGGATTATAAGTTAGGAAACAAAACCCTATATACATCAGAAAGAGAGAAAGACCTAGGTGTGATTATCAATAACACACTATCTCCGGCTGACCACATCAGCGAGAAGGTACGGAACATGTATACACTGCTTGCAAATATGAGAATAGCATTCACATACATAAATGAAGACATGCTAAGAAGGATAATAACATCATTCATTAGACCAACCCAGGAATATGCATCAGTAATCTGGAGTCCTCATCTCAAAAAGCACATAGACAAGATTGAAAAAGTTCAAAGGGCCGCTACAAGATGGATACCAAGCTTAAGGGACCTAAGCTACGAAGAAAGACTAAATAAACTGAATCTACCAACACTACAGGAGAGAAGGAAAAGAGGTGACATGATAATGCTACATAAATGCATATCAGGAAAGGAGAAAATAGACATAAATTATTACTTAACATATGGAGAAGCATCAGCAAGAGGACACTGCAAAAAACTGCATAAGAAGAGAGGTGATAAAGACGTAAGGAAATTCAGTTTCCCAAACAGAGCAATTGATCAATGGAATGCACTACCGAATGAAATAGTGTGTGCCAATACAATTCACAAATTTAAGGATATGTACGATAAATATGGTTTAAGACACGGGACAGTACGAGCTTGACTTATTCCTGTAAAGATACAATTAGGTAAGAACAATTAGGTAAGAACACACACACACACACACAAAATGCATCACCACGCCTTGCTAAAAGTGGATGCTAAAAATCATTACTTGTTTGTAGCATCCCAGCTCTGTTTATGAGTATGGTAACAGTGTGTCTTACAAACAAGTATGACTATCAAACTATAATACCAGAATTATGTTAAATAACCAGCAGGTAAAGAGGAACCCTTATTGTAACAAAGATATGTATGTGACCTATTTATTTTGTTATTTTCCTCTCAACCTGCATGGTGATGAAGTTACTTTTGTTATAACAATCGTTACCCCATCTGAATCGGTTGTTGATATCCCTGCGGTGACGATTCAACATGGCACATTAACATTCACGTGCCGGATAATGTCTAACGCAGTTGTCACCTCACTACAGGCAATTTCTTAGAAACTGCTGAAAATTACTTGTTTTCAGATCTTAATATCTCGGAAACTATAGGACTTAGCGAAACGAATTAACCCTTACACCGCGGGCATGTTTCCCAATGTTTTGCGTGTCCCGTGGGGTTATTCGGGCTCCGACAGACTCTCAAAAAATATTTGCCAAAAATCAGTTATTAGTCCTAGAATATTAAAATTAAATATGCATATGGCACATACATTCAGCTTTCTCCTGGGATGTTTGTTGAGCCTTCGTCGATTACCGTAGGACTTGTGGAGACCTCTGAAGTTGGGTAACGAAGTCTCCACTTTCCACTTCCCGACAACCCGTAATATGATTACCACAGCCAGATATTAACACTATAAACACTACTCTATGATTATCAAGTAGTTTGGGATCCATACTCCAAAAAAAAACACTGTGAAAGCAATGAAAATTACGAGCGCGTATGCCCTTCCCACTTGCGTTAGTTCGCTTTTGGTATTCTGTCATTTATTATTCATAAAACCCCCTCACACTTTATATTTCTATAACTATATAACACTTATATATATCTGGAGTCTTTATCCATAAGTTTCCTTCAGTAGTATTAGTTTATTGTCACTGAAGTCATTCAATTTTTCATTCAGTAAAATACGTAGAGGGCCACGGATTCACTTTCACTGTTATAACATCAAGTATTTGTACTCATATTCTTATATTACTAATTACTTACATTTCTATTTACATTTTCTATTGTATTTTCAATATTTACACTTCTATTTTACTTACACTATGTTATTCACTGTCACTTTCAGTAAGATAAAACTATATTACACTGTTCAGTCATATGTACTGTACATTCATTGCTTTCACTTGCTATTTACATATTATTTACACATTATTTTCACATTACTTTCCTTTCCCACTTGCACTTTTAGAACTGCTTCTGGCTGTGGTAATCAAAGAAGCAGGTAACACAGAGGGGAACCTGGCACTCAGCGCACTGCCAGGAGGTGCGTTTGTGCTCAGGTGTGTGTCGGGTGGTATGTGCACACACCTGGCACCTGCGGATCGCAGCCTTCCTCTTGCCTGTGGCAGGCATTTGCACCAGTCTGTGCCGATCCATGTACGCCCTCTGCTCAAGTCTGTCAGGAAGTGTTACTGGATGGCGCCTTGGAGTTGCTGCTGTTACCCTACCATATTTTTCCAGCAGCTGCTGAACACAAGTCCTGGCGAACAACCTCAGGGAGAAGGACTTGGGTGGCTTGACCTTCATCTTGTACAGGATGAAGGCGTTCAGCATCGTCATGTCTGAGATGCAGAAAAACTTTCCTGTACCACCTAGTATTCTTCCTGAGGCAGTCGATCTCTCCAATCATCATGTCGGACTTGTCCACCAGCCGCATGTTGATATTGTAGTCTAACACAGCTTCAGGTTTCCTCACAAGTTCGCCTGTCCTACGGTCGACCTTCCCACTGTCTGTCATTTCCCCCTTATGTACGGTGGTGAGCATGTGCACGACCCTCTTGTCATGCCACCATAATGCCAGCATCTTCTCAGACTTGCGTAGGTGCACGTCTCCTCGCTACGAGGTTCCTGCCTCTGGGTATTTAGGGAAGTGGGCACGATTACTCTTGACAGTGCTGCAGGAGCCGATGCCGTGCTCTGAAAGGTATTTGGCAAGTTTCGGTGCTGTATAATAGTTGTCTGTATACAGCACACGATTCCCACCAAAATACCTTTCAAGGAGCACTTTCACTACACAGCCTGAGAAGCCAAGGGGGTGTGTTTTATCAAGATCGACAGTGCTGGCTGAATAAATGAGGAAGTCAAAGATGTACCCCATCTTACAGTCGCACAGTACAAAGAACTTGATTCCAAAGCGATGGCATTTGCTTGGAATGTACTGCACAAACCTAAGACGTCCTCCAAACAAAACCAAGGATTCGTCAATGACAACCTTCTGAAAGGGGTGGAAGAATGTCATAAACTTATCCTTCATTCTGCTCAGAATCTCCCGGATCTTCCAAAGTGGGTCGGTTTGGGAAGGTACATCGTTGTCGGCAAAGTGCAGGTTTCCCATGATGTTCCGGAAGCGATCTCTGGCCATGTACTTATTGAAGGTGGGTGAGGGTAGTAAGGGGTCCATGGACCAGTATTCTGCCAATTCATGCATCTTTGAGTGTGGCATGAGAAGCATGAGGGCGAAGAACACATACAGCTCCTGCATTCCCAGCATGGACGACTGTTGCATCTTGGCTGCACCTGTACCACTTGCAGCACGTTGTGATTCATACCTGTTGGTCTCATCACATATGTGCTGCATGACTTCGTCATCCAGGAAGGCCAAAAGGAAGTCCACACACTCAGCATCCTCGTCAAGAGTGAAGGCAGGCTGTACTCCTGAGGAACTCTCGTCAAAATCGACATGTTCTGGGACAAAATCGGACGCTTCTGTCCACGCGAAGGCGTCCAAGATTCCCTGTCGTGGCGGTGTAGGGTGGGTGAGGGTGGTGGGTGGCTGTGAGGCAGATTTATCACGTTCAAGGTCACTCGCACTGACCCTGGGTTGCCGTACAGCACTAGCAGCCCTTACTCTACTAGCAACTCTACTATTACGGGTCAGGGATTTACCTCTTCCTCTACGGCCTACCTTCACTGTTGATGCTGGTGGTGACTCCGACGACAAAGACTCTGGAGATAATTCAGTAGAAGAAGAGGGAGAAATGAGTGAAGTGGGGCTTGGGGAAAGGGGAGGTGAATCAACTCGGGACTCATGGCGGGCTGGGTCACACGGGGCCATTGTTCCGGGGCTAACACGCCGCATTTTCACTCCCTTCCCCAATTCCTTCCCTTGCTGCACTAACGGCTCCTTTCCCTTGGAGCTAGGGATAACCTGGGACACTGAAGCACTCGTACTAGTACTTTCTGGCACGATTTCCTCACCCGGCTCATCACACAAATCCCCCGAAGGGTCAAAATCACTATCCATCATCACCATTGATAATTCTGCTAGTTCACGTTCCACTGCAGAGTCAGTCCTTTCCTGTTTCCCTCACGAGTTTTTCTGGGTTTAGAGGTCACAGGGCCCTTTGCAATGGGCGCAGAAGCGGCAGAAATGGCGGGGCGCAAGTGTGACATGCTTTGACCACAGCGGAGGACAAGGAGCTAAATCCCACGGCTTATCTGAGAAGGCAAGGGTTGACAGTGACAATGGGGCTGACAGCTGCTAACTTACATGCTAATTAATTATTGGTAGAAAATCTCGGCAATACATAAAGAAATAGGTAGTTCCAGGTGAATATAAATGTCACTTAGGCTTCTCCCTTCCTTTCTGATATACATTTTTATTACAGAAATAGATTACAAGACATAATTCAAAGGGGAAATTACCATCGTAATGTAGCAAATGAATGCATGTGAGGTGGTGTTAGGTGATAATTAGCCAATTCCTGGTGTATACCACTATCACTTACCTTATTTTATTTTAGTATACAGTATATTATTTTGTATAAGTATAGGGCATAGGGCTTATTTCAATGGATGAAATCTGTGGAAAAATCCGGGGGAGATTTGCTTAGCACAACGCGGCCGGGGAGGTGAGAGGACAGGGTAATGGAGGGGAGGTAGAGAGGGGAGTCAGGAACGGGGGAAAATCGCTAAAATGTCAACAATGGATGGGAGTACAGATGAGATTTGGAGTGCTGACTAGTGTCGGACATTGGCAGTACTGATAGATGATACAAGCCACAAGTTGAAAGCCTGGGATAATTCAAAATAACACAGAATCACAAAAGTGACACCCCGCGGTATGATCCATTGCGCCCGAGCGTCACGAAATTGATGCCCCGTGGTTAAGGGGTTAACAACCATTTAACTCAACAACTCTTCCTCTTGCAAATGAAAGCATCCCCAGGTCCGTAGGTCCTTGTCTTGATGAGTAATGACGTGAGGAAGAGAACTGATTTTTGGCAAGAGAAAGGAGGTGTTCTTGCGTCTGCCCGCTGCACGGACTATACCTTTGCTCTGTGTGATAGCCTAACTTAACTCCTCTACTAGATAAACTAGACAATGTTGCATCCAAGGTATATCTTATGGCCTATTGCTGAGCTCTTTTCTAGTATTCTTGGAAAGAGGCTTGGCAAGGGTGGATGAAGCAAGGGATAACATATGGAGGGAACAGTATCGGATGAGAGACGTAAGAAAACATCTTCCTGTACCTGGCAGAGTCACAGAGACGACTGAGGTATGCTTGCCTCGGGTGCAGTGAGGCTATTCTCACCCTTTGGTGATGCGAACAAGTGGCGGCCACTTCAAACTGTGGTGCAAAAACACTTGTGGTTATAATCGTCACCTGGCGGCCCTGATCCACCAATTCTGGATCAGATATTAACCGTAACGTGGCGCTCAGGGGTTAGGCAATTTTTCCACATAAAAGATCTGCTGTATCTGGAATCATCCACCAGCACAGACAGTTGACACTTCGACGACAGAGCAGTTCAGAGTTATGCCAGACCTGACTTTGTGGTAGATTGGATATTTCCTCCAATTTCCTAGCCTACCCTTTTTCCCCCAGGTTACATGTACTTCCTTTTCGGTGCCCGTTTTGCAGGTGGGTGGAGAGAGCCTTCATCTCTCCTGTACTTTCCTCTTAATAATTGTGTAACTACTGATACCTGGTATATTCATTCATGGTACCTCTGAGGTATACTGTAGGTCATAAGACCTTCTGAGATAGTACTTCTCCTTGGAAATCTCCCTCCCCCCTTCCTGTGTCTGTTTAAGAAACATTTCCTTATTGTGTTATCGCTGGGTTCTTATAGGCGAAAATTGGTGAAATCTGTCTATACATTGACTATATTTGGGATGCACAGCATGTGAAGAGTTATCTTTGATGACTAAAAAATGCATTTATAATGCACAGTAAAAGCCTGGAATAAGGTCACATAAGAGCGAAACTGATGCTTTGAAATCTTGCTTCACATAGGCATTTTATTGGCATAAACTAATAAATGACGGATTTGCTAGAAGTGTTAGCGGATGTTCACGGGAGCAGGTTTGTAAACAGTTTTGTCAGTCTGTGGCAGGTGGCCCTTGAAAACGTGACATACACTTCATATGTATCCCAGACATGTTATTCATTGAAATGTATACCTGTATCCTCCAGTAACAGTAGAAATACATAGGATTATATCAGACGGCTCTATAAATCACATTAGTCCTATATAGGCCTAGGCACCAAAGAATGATCATTGGTAAAAGTTCAAGATTTGAAAATAATGCTTTAAATTAAAAGATTACACATAATTTTTAGGGTGGTTAGCATTTACTTGTAGCCTATAAAGGTAATGTGATATAAGGCTCATACTTGCAACAAACCTATATGACTTAATTGAGATAATCTGTTTCACACAAACTCCAGTGATTAAGCACCAGAGTTTTACACAGTTTTGCTGAATGTAACTTGAAATTATGTCAGCATTCACATTTTTAAGAAGTGCTTATTTACATTTTCACCCTGAAACAAAGTAACAAACATTCTTTTCAGATGCATTTTACAGTGTCTAATATAGATAATTATGCAGCTCTATAAAGTATTGGCCCTCGTTTCATTGCACCAAAATATCCTTTTTGATTTTGCGAAATACTGCGCTAATTATTGTATTTGTATGATTCATGTGCGCTATACCATTTTCCACAAAGAAAATAAAAAGGATAAATTGGGCACGAAGAGTACGTTCCCTAAGAATAAAGAATTAATTACTGATGGTGCGGCCTGACTTTTGAAAAGTATGCTACATACGGGCAACTAGCGGCCACATTATTTAAGGCCACGGAACTATATGAAAATAGTCTAAACATGAGGATAAAATGAGGTGATGGTAACACTGAGTACAAGGAAGCGGTAAAGTATTCTTAGCTGTTGCCTGAGCTATGGCCCAACCAACCCCTTTCGTCTGAATGAGAGAGGGGAGTGATCAGCCCTGATTGATGTTTTATCAGAGTTGTAGAACAGAATCTAAAATCGATTCTTAAAATGCTGCATTGTCATTAAACACCGTGCATGTACCGGTATCCGTATATCGGATGACTACACATAAATTCAATATGTTAAATGCGAAACACTCCCTCTTCTGTCTTTCTTTCCTTCATTCTTTCCTCTTCCTTCTGCCTGTGGGTGACTACACTGAGTGACAAGCCAAATGGTTTCCTGTACTCCAGGAAACCATTTACTATGCTGGGTGGTTACCATATAACCAAATTTCGGCGCCTGGTGGTTTAGTGGGTAATTACTGTGCTTCAATCGGATTGAGCCAGTGAAGGTTTATATCCAATGGATGGGTGGGGTTTATTGCTCACACAATGCCACTCAGGGATGAGTGAGGCTGGTCACTCTTATCTTAAATATCGGGATCAACTGCCTAGCCCCGGGCTCCTACGCTCCTCGTGGGGCAACGTAAGATTGGATGATGGATGGATAGATGGAAATGCATTAGAAGACAAAATGGTAAATATAAATGTTATGACATTATTAGTTTCAGAGATTCCTACACAGTTTACCAAAAAAAAAAAAAAAAAAAAAAACTACATTTGGACCTAACGAAGTCAATCTTAGGCTCTACCATGACTCACTACTTCAACTTTCTGTTTTCAGGCTGGTCTGTACGAGCAGTGGAAAAAGGAAACACTGGAAGCCGCTGGAAGTGAAAGTCGAATGAAACAGAGGGAAGAAATAAAACAGCAGGGACAGGATGGAGCAGAACACAGCCAAACTAATTTCAGGAGTCTGTCTATTATCCATATACAGGGACCTCTGCTGCTTCTCCTGGTGGGCATCACCCTGGGCAGTGTGGCCTTTGTAGTGGAGAGGCTGCTGGTGTCGGAGCCTCATCCTTCCCTTACACCGGGACCTACAAGAGTAATATTAGACTGATTGATTTTCTATACAATTCCCGCAAGTTTTTTTTTTTTTTTATTGATATAAAACCGGTTCATAACATAGTTTAGTATTTGTCCTCCCCAAGCTAACGGCATCATTACTGTTGAATTCATTCTACAATTTGTACTCATTTGGAGGAAACATCAATAATGTGAAAAGTAGTCGAGGGGTACACTGTGTATTGATATTGTATTTTGAGCGCTAAGGAAAAAAAAAAAAATAGTTCATAATTCCTTATACTGTTATGATGTGTATGCAACATCAGATTCAGAAAAAATAAAAACGAAGTAATTCACATGATTTTTTTTTTTTTTTTTCAGATCCGTAACAGCTCATAGTAGAAAGGTGTTAACATTTACTTTGTATATATATATATATATATATATATATATATATATATATATATATATATATATATATATATATATATATATATATATATATATATATATATATATATATATATATATATATATATATAACAGCTGCGTTGATTGTATGTTTGTTCGTGTGTTTGTCCTTCAATCACACCTAAACCAGGGGCCAGAGACCCCCAGACCCATATATATTCTGTATCACAGTGACCCAAGGATGATTTTAGGGGGTCAGAATTCAAATTTGGGTCATATGAGTTCACCGGTAGTGTTCGCTTTTTTGGCCCGGGCAACACCGGGTACCCCTGCAGCCCAGATTTTGGCATAGAGACTCACATGACCTCCAGTTCGGACACAGGCTATGTGAGGTTGCTCTCCGAGGTCATTTGAGGTTATTGGTATTACACGCTTGAACAGCTGGACCCAGCAGCCCAATTTTTGGTATGGAGACTCACATGACCTTCATTTCTGACATAGGCTATGTGAGGTTGACTTCCGAAATCATTTGAGGTCACTGGTCGAAGGTCATTTGAGGTCACTGGTAATACACGCTTGAACGACTTGACCCCGCAGCCCAATTTTTGGCATGGATTCCCATGACCTCCAGTTCAGACATATGCTATGTGAAGTTGACCTCCGAGGTCATTTGAGGTCACCGGTAACAGTAAGCAAGTGTGCACAATACTGTGTGTTAGCCCTGTGAAAGCTGAAACAGAAAGTTCCTGAAGCTCTTATAATCCCTCTTCAAAACCATAAGAGGTACATGGTTTTTCTGGAGTAGAATGAAAGACTGAAATAGATCAAATAGGATTAGAGTGTTCCTCTTTTGGCCCAGCACCTCCGGGTATCCTTGCTAGTATACTATACAGTGAAAGTCATATAACCCCCTTGCCCAGAAAACAACAGGCTAAAAATACTGTATAAACAAGAACCTCAGACCAGGACTGACCAACAGATGACGACTATGGACCGAACAAAGCACATGGTCCGGATTGCAACATTGAATGTAAGAGGTGCGAATGATGAGGTGAGAGACAGAGAGATTGCCCAGGTGTTTGAGGATGCAAAAGTGGATGTATGTGGGATAACTGAGTCAAATGGATATATGAGACTGTGAGAGAATGGGAGTATGAATGGGGCATATCTGCGAAAGCCAAGGACAATGAGTCATCCTCGAGAGAGTTATTTGAATCCGGAATTTCGAAGCCATTCCGAGACACTGGAAGAGCTGGAATTCCTGATGATTTGTTTCTCCAGTACTGAATGTTAAGTGAAAGTCCTTGAAGTGAGGGCAACTGTAACTTCGTTATCTCATAGGGTTGCTTAATGACAGCAGTAATAGTTTCCCGTGTGGTAACTGTTCCGACATCCTGAATGGTATCTCGCATTGCATTCACCGCCTTTCGAGCTTCAACTTTTGCACAACTTGGATGATTGTGAACACCTACCCTAGCACTTATTATGGGTTCTGCCATTATAAAAATGTTCACATCACCAATACATTTTCGTCTTGGTACTGTTGTCTTGATGCTTTTCATACATGTAGGACTCCTCATTGCAGCGTTTCGTTTTGCCCTTTTCAGCTTTAATGAGTGACAAAGGCATCTTGGTTACATTAAATAGCAGTGCGTGACAAAACTGAGACAACCCGCCTGAAGTTCAGGGCAGCCAGCAGACAACTGATAGGCAACCCATCTGCAGCTCAGGACAGGGTTATTATCGGGTGAACGATCTCTAAGCTCAAAACAACTGTCAGATGAGTGAATCGTCGGGCGAAGGATCTCTTAGTTTAAAACAACTGTTAGATGGAGGAATCATCAGGTGAACGATCTCTTAGCTCAAAAAAAAAAAGTTAGATGTAGCAATCATTGGGTGAACTATATGTTAGCTCAAAAATGCTGTCATATGAGAGAATTATCGTTGGGGAATTTATCATGGGTGGAATTATTTCTATCTGTTAGATGAGTGAATCATCGGGCGAACGATCTCTTAGCTTAAAACAACTGTTAGATGGAGGAATCATCAGGTGAACGATCTGTTAGCTCACAAGAGCTGTCAGATGAGGGAATTATCGTTGGAGGAATTTATCATGGGTGGAATTATTTCTACCTGTCAGCTCAAACAAGGTATCAGATGAGGGAACTATTGTTAGGGAATTTATCACGGGGAAAATTATTTGGGGGAAACCTTGTGGGTGGAATGTTCGTGGGGGAAATTTACGTGGGGAAAACCTACGGTATACGGTGTGTGTGTGTGTGTGTGTGTGTGTGTGTGTGTGTGTGTGTGTGTGTGTGTGTGTGTCGGTGGCGGTGGCGGTGTTCTTACCTAATTGCTCTTACCTAATTGTATCTTTAGAGGAATAAGTCAGGGTCGTACTGTCCCGTGTATTAAACCCTTTTTATCATACATATCCTTAAATTTATTAATAGGTTTGGCACAGACTATTTCATTCGGTAGTCCATTCCACTGATCAATTGCCCTATTTGGGAAACTGAATTCCCTTACGTCTTTATCGCCTCCCTTTTTACGTACGGTAGCTTTTTGCAGTGTCCTCTTGCTGATGCGTCCTCATACGTTATGTAATCATTTATTTCTATTTTCTCTTCCTCTGAGATGCATTTATATAGCAAAATCATGTCTCCTGTTTTCCTTCTCTGCTGTAGTGCTGGTAGATTCAGTTTTTCTAGTCTTTCGTCGTAGATTAGATCCCTTAAGCTTGGAACCCATCTTGTAGCTGCCCTTTGAACTTTTTCAATCTTATCTATGTGTTTTTTTGAGATCAGGATTCCAGACCACTGATGCATATTCCAGGGTTGCAGGGTTGCTCTGATGAATGATGTTATTATCTTTCTCAGCATGTCTTCATTTATGTATGTGAATGCTATTCTCATATGAGCAAGGAGTCTATAAATGTTGGGTACCTTCTCACTGATGTGGTCAGCCGGAGATAGTCTGTTATTGATAACCAGTCCTAGGTCGTTCTCCCTTTCTGATATGTGTAGGGTTGATCTTCTAACTTATAATCCCAATATGATCTTTTTTCACTTTCATCAAACTTAAATACACGACACATGTCCACATAAAATTCTATTTGCCATTTATTGCTCCATTCATGAGGTTTACTTAATTCTTCTTATAGTTCTCTCCAAGAATCTGTGTTAGTAATTCTCCTTTGTATTTTTGCATCATCTACAAACATATTTAGATAGCTTCCATTTCCAATTTTACTGTCTATGTTATTTATATATAAAAAAAAACATAATTGGTGCCAGCACTGAGCCCTGTGGCACTCCGCTTGTCACTTCCCTCCATAATGATAAATTTCCCCTTGGTATTGTTCTCATTTCCCTTATTCTGAGAAAATTTCTCATTTCCCTTATTCTGAGAAAATCCTGCATCCAACAGTACAGCTTGCCATGGATACCTCCTTGATGGTACAGTTTCCATAAAAGTCTTTGGTGCGGTACTCTGTCAAATGCTTTCTTGAAACCTACATAGATACTGTTCACCCACCTTTCTCTTTTGTGTATTGTTTGTGTAACTCTATCATGGTAGATCAATAGATTAGTAACACATGAGTTTCTCTTTCTAAAACCGAACTGCCTTTCTGTTATCATACTGTGTTCTAGATGGTTTACCCAAACTTTTCTTATCAGCTTTTCTAGTATCTTACTTAGAACAGTGGTCAGTAGTTGAGTGGATTCTGTCTATTCCCTTTCTTCAATAGGGGAAAAATATTTGCTTTCTTCGAAATACCAGATTGTTTACCTTGACCTAAGGATAATACATATAATGGTCTGCTTAACTCTTTTGCGCATTCATGTAGCACACAACCTGAAAATTCGTCAGGACCATATGCTTTTCCTTTAACTAATTTACTTAACTCTTCCTATACTTCCTTTTCTGGTATTTATAAATATGGTAATCCGTGTAGGCATGCATGTTACGTTGGCATGCATGTTACAGATCATCTCTTTCAAAATTATTTTCTTTTGTCAAAACTGATTGGAAGTTTTTATTCAGTGTTTCACAAATATCTTTTTCTTGTGTATAGATGATCCCCTCGTCCATAATGGACTGTATTTTATCTTTAACTTTGGTTTTGCTTCGGATGTAGCTGTAAATTAGCTTAGGTTGATCACTTCTTTTATTTATAATGTCTTCCTCAAACTGTCTTTGAGCCTCCCTCCTTATCTTTGTATAATCATTTCTTGCCTGTTTATAGTTGTTATATGCCCTATCACGATTGTGTCTTCTGTTTATATTCCACAGCAAATCTCTTTTTTTCTTTTTGATTTTTTTACATTCTGGTATTAAACCACATCTTTATTTTCATTTCTGTATCTTTGTGCTGAGGGCTGTAATTTTCGACTCCTGTTTCACTAAACTCACAGAATTTTCTATATAAAGTATTTAAATCTTGTCCTCTAAGCACCTTCTCCCAATCATTTCTAAGAAGTATTTCTTCAGGTCATGATAGTTGCCCTCATTGTAGTTTAGATTCTTTTTTTAACTCTCATTACTGGTAACTATGTCATATGCAATCCTGAAGTTGTAATTTACTACTGCATGGTCGCTTTTGCCGAATGGGGGATGGTACATTATATTGTCAGTATCATTTTCTTGCCTAGTAAATATAAGATCTAGTACTGATGAATCATCGGGTCCTCTTTTTCTGGTGTTTTCCTTTACATGTTGTATTAGGAAAAACTCCTGCACAAGATCCATGAGATTTTGATCCCACAGCTTTCATGGCTTCTTACATCTAGAGTATTCCAATTTGTAATTGTACTGAAATCTTCAGTTACTATAATTCTTTCAGATTTCTCTTCCATTCTATGTAGTAATGTTCTTAAACTCTGAATTGTACTTTCCTCCAGGTCTTCATATTCACCTCTTTCCCAAGTTTTTGTTTTGGGTAGCATGTATAAATTTGCCACCATTAACTTCTCTTCAGAAGTGTTAATCTCCAATGCAATCAGTTCTACTTGTGAGGGTATCCATCCATCAATCATCCAATCCTACATTGCCCCATGAGGAGCGTAGGAGCCCGGGGCTAGGCAGTTGGTCCCGACATTTAAGATGAGAGTGACCAGCCTCACTCATCCCTGAGTGACATTACATGAACAATCAACCCCGACCACCTCTTGGATATAAACCTTCTCGGCTCAATCTGATTGGAGCACAATAATTACCCACTAAACCACCAGGCACCAAAATTTGGTTATATGGTTACCACCCAGCATAGTAAATGGTTTCCTGGTGTACAGGAAACCATTTGGTTTGTCACTTGATGTAGAGTCATCCACAGGCAGAAGGAAGGAGAAAGAATGAAGGAAAGAAAGACAGAAGAGGGAATGTAAAGTCACCCATAGGCAGAAGGACAAGGAAAGGATGAAGGAAAGACAGAAGAGGATAAAAGGAAAGAAGGATGGAGGAAAGGAAGGGGCAGACGCCGGACAGCAGCACTACATCGAGTGAGTAGATGGTTAGCACCTCCACCTACCACATTGTGAGGGTATCTATTTTTATTTGTTTGATTTGTAAATTTGTCTTTCTTAAGATTATAATTCCTCCTCCTTTTCTTAACCCGAGGCGTCCCATCGATGTATGGGTACGTCACAATGTTTTGTCACAGCTAGACCTGTCGATGTACCAGAATGTCACGCAATTGCAAGGTTCATAATTTGCAATTTTCAAATCTCTTGCTTGATTTTTGATACATAGGGTCGGGAGACCTTCCCCTACCTGCCACCAGGCGGGGGCACTCGGCGACCCCAGGCGACCCGCACTCACCCTCGCCTCAGTCACTCACCTGTTAGCAGTGACCCAGGTCAGACATGGCTCACAGAGGTCTCTCAGAAGAGCAAATTCAAGCCACCCTGGATGCCTTCACAGGCGACAATGATTCGCCCCTCGATGACGAGGTGACAGATAAGGTTTAGTACAACCAGAGGGGGAAAGTAGTAGCAGTGATGAGGAGGTCCCGTCCCCAAGGAAGCGGTGCTATGTCACATATCGTGTCACTAGAGAGGGCCAGCCTGCACCAAAACATCGTGCAATCACCTCTCTGCAGCCCCTACGTGATGTTGAGCCCGAAACCGAGGACGAGGACGAGGACGGAGCCGTGAGACGTGCTGCCACGTGGTACAGCCGCGAGATCATCACTGATCGTGGCCCCGAGCGGACAGCACATCGTTCTATCAGGTATGGGCCTAGTGTTTTATTTGGGGAGGGTAGAAGTGGTGTGGAGGGAGTGAGGAGTGAAATTGAAAGTGTAGGGGTGGTAATTGAAGGGGAGAGTGGCTGGAGTGAGTCATCGCTCTCACGTGGTGGTGCGAGGGAGCGGAGCGTATCACGTGGGGTGGTGAGGGTGCATGCTGAATCACGTGGTGTGGTGATGGAGTGGGGAGGTGAGGAGGAGCCCCTCCCCAGCATGTCTTATGCTCCCCAATATTCCAGGACTTCCTCCCCACAGCCCCCTGATGTTCCCCAAGGCCGTAAGGGTAAGGGAAAGGGGAAGGGTAAAGGCCGAGGGAAGAGGAGTGCGAGTGGGGAAGCCCTCCGCACTCCTCATCCCCAACCTCCCCCACCAGAATCTCCTCCCCACCCTGATGCTCAGTGTAATTATAAGGCCTGTAAATACGTAAATATCACTATAAAGTGGAAATGGGTGTAATGTAAGTGGAAAATTATTATGTAAGTGCACAAATATATTCTAAGTCGAAACATTCCTAGCGAGTGTATGAAGATGCAATATTCTGAAGCTCAGTGTAATAAATAAGGCCCATAAATATGTAAATAGTATTATAAAGTGGAAACGGGTGTAATGTAAGTGGGGAAGTATATTGGAAGTGAAGAAATAAAATATAGGTTGAAACATGAGTGGTAGCGAGTGTGCTTGCTACGTGAATATGCGCTAGCATTTCACTAAATATCCTCGTAAGGAATGTAAATAGGTGAAAACATTTACATTGGTTGAAAAATGGTATAATGTCATGGAAACAATAATATGAAAGTAAAAAAGAATGTAATGTATGTTGAGAGAAGAGTCATAGCGAGTGCGCTGAGTAGGCAAATATGCGCAATCATTATGCTAAATATCATCGTAATGAATGTAAACAGCTGAAAACATATACATAGTCAAAAATGGTAAAATGTCATTGAAATAGTATGATGCAAGAAGAGAAAATGATATGTTGCCTGAAACAAGAAACTTAGCAACTAGCGTGTAACCAATGTGACCAAACTCGCTATGCTCGTGCAATGGAACAATGTTTATTTTTCCTATATATCTAATTGAAAACCATTATATTGTTGTTGTGATTGTTTATTAGTTCCAGATCAATAAATGTATATGCGTTCTTTGTTGTTTCTCCCAAAATTACCCACCACAGAAAACGTGAGAGCCTGACATGTCAGTGACAGAATAAGATACCTGATGCGGAGAGGCTCACCTGTTCTGACCACTTATGGACCCCGGTAAGCCTTTTCTTGGTGATTTTCCTTTGTTTCTCAACAAAAGCGGATGTTTTAGCCAATTTTTTTTTTTTTCAAAATAGCTTGGGATTGGGGGGTATCGGAGGGGGATATCGGTCGGGACGTGACGGGTTAAACATCTATCTCTTCTCCATATATTGTATCCCTCTAAGTTTTGGATATCATTTGTTATGCTTTGGGTTAATTTTGTTTCAGTTAGGCAAATAATATGTGGTTCCTTTTCTTTGGTATAGTATTTCATCTCTAATAATTTAGACACCATTCCATCTACATTTCATTACATCAGCGTAATCATCTTGTTTACATACTTGCCATAACTTGAGTCTTCTACCTTCCATCTAAATTCCCTGTTGGTTGTGGACCACTTTTGCACCTGCAGTCCAAATACTTTGCACAAAAATGTACTCTTCTCTGTCTCTGATCTTTCTCCGTTTTTTGTTTTTGCCTCCTCCCTCTTCTCCTTTAGTATTCCCAATTCTTCTTGAGTTAGGCATATTTTTATCCTTACTTTTTTAAATTCCACATTTTCCATGAGTATGTATACATTTTTTGTATTTCCTCAACAGTGTTCACACTCTGGAAAGTTACTTGCCTTGACTTATTTCTCTCATACTTCCCTAGCCTTTTGTGTTTATGATATTTCCTTCAGTATACTCTGATACTTCCTTCAATATGCTCATTATATTTGCCATCTATTTTTTTTTTCTCGAATTTTTTTCTACATATTTCTTCTTCATCTATACGAGTAATTATTATTTCTTTCACTTCCTTTCTAATGCTTTTTTCTTCGACTCTTGTTTCTAAGTCTTTCCTCACTTTCAACGTTTCAACATACACAGTTTCCACATCAATTTTGTAACTGCATCACTTCGTTCACCTGGGTTATCTTCTCTCCTGTATCACTGCTTTGGTCTATCAGACTGCTTGCATGCCTAATTGTCTCTGTATCATTTCTGAACTCCTCCAAAATACTCTCATGGTTGACAACTGTACTTGCCATTTCACTAATCTTCCTTCTACATGAACCCACCTCAACTGACAGCTCATCTATTGTTGTGTCTTTTCTGTTTAATTCCTTTGCTAATTTTTCATATTCTTTCTTCAGCCTGCGTAATTGATTCTTAATTTCATCTATTTCACTTTGAACAGCCTTCTCCAGTTTATTCACTTTCTCTACTAGTTTGTCATATGTTTCCATTTCAACCAGTTCTTGGTAGAAATCATCGTCCTGTTTTCTATGTTTATCCCTTTCCTTAACTCCTTCCATATTCACGTCACTAAAGATGGTGCTCATCTTGTGGTATTACTTAGAAACATTCTACGTACAAGTATGGATCTCCCTGCTGCCCGGCTAGTGACAGACGACACTCAGCTGATGATGCGTTGATCAGCGGATTCTTGCACTAATTGGATGTATTATGTTATCTGAACAAAGCTTTTGCTTCTACTTGTTTCACTATATTAAAACACCCCTGGGGGTAGGGGGGTTTCATGAATACTCCCCCAGTATCCCTGCTTGTTGTACGAGGCGACTAAAAGGGTTGGTGGTGGGTAAGTGCCACACCCCGTAAAAAGAACTAACTAAACAAGCAAATGAAACGCCTCAGACCAGGACGGACCATACGTTGACGACTAAGGAACGGACAAAGGACATTTTGAGGGTGGGGACATGGAATGTTAGAGGAGTGAATGATGAAGTGAAAGTGAGAGAGATTGTACAGGTGCTTGAGGATGCAAGAGTGGATATATGTGGATTGACTGAAACTAAATGGTGGGTAAAAGGGTGAGAGAGTGGGAATATGGTTTAAGTATATGTATGGGAGTTAATGAGAATGAAAGGGCAAGAGAGGGAGTATGTCTGATGATATGCAAGAAGTGGAAGGAGAATATAAGAGAGTATGGAACAATGGGTGCAAGGACTGTATGGGTGAGGATGAAAGTAGGTATACAAGAGTCGGCAATTGTATGTGCGTATGCGTCGACAGAGGATCGAGTGGCAAGAGTGAAAGATGAGTTTTGGGCGAGTATAGAAGCATGTATGAACAAATCTGAGACGAGCGAGGGAGTGCTTTTGATTGGAGACATGAATGGCAAAGTTGGGAATGTATGAGTGGATGGAGTGGTTGGTCAGTGGGGTGTGCCAGCTGAAGTAGATGGGAATGGTAGTGCTTTGGTGGACATCTGTGCTGGTAAGGGGTTGGCAATAGCTAACATCTACTTTCGGCATAAGATGATCCACAGGTATACATGGAGAGTAATGAGGAGGATGGATGGTGAACTTGTTGAACGAAAGGCAATGATAGACTACGTGTGTGTGGATGAGCGAATGAGAAGACAAGTGTTGGATGCAACAGTGTTGAGAGGGTGGGGGAATGGAATCTCAGACCATCACTTAGTGATGGCCAAAGTAAAGCCACAAAGAAAATGGTTGAAGAGACGAAGGGGAAGACAGGAGGAAACAGCTCCTGCGAGAAGAGTGGAGAATTTGCAAGATAGTGAGAAAATGGCAGAGTATAAGAGCATAGTAGAAGAAAGACTGGGAAGGTATGAGTTGGAGCAGCTGGAAGGGGTGGAAGACGTATGTAAGATATTCACGGAAGAGATAGGCGCAGCGTGTGAGGTGGTTTGTGGAGTGAGGAGGAGATGTAAGGGTGTGCAAGGGACAGCATGGTGGAATAATGATGTGAAACGAGCTGTGGATCAAAAGAAGAAGGCATATAGTGAATGGTTAACGAGTAGAGGTAGGGGAGAAGATGAGAGAAGAGAGAGGTATATGTGAGTAGGAGAAAGGAGGTGAAGAGACTGGTGAAGGAGAAGAAAGTGGATGAAGAATTTGGGAGGAATCTGAGTGTCAAATGGAGGGAGAGTAAGAAATTGTTTTGGATGGAGGTAAAGAAAGTATGGCAGTGTGAAAGGGGAAATAGTAGGGGAGTGAAAGCTAGGAATAATAGATTGTTGGTGGAGAAGTGAGAAACTGAGGAGATGGATGAAGCACTTTGAGGATTTGTTGAATGTAGAGAGTGACAGTAGTGCGAATATAAGTGATTGGAGAATGGCTGGGAGAAGAAGAGATGAGAGGAGGGAGGAAGAGATCAGTAGGGCGGAAGTAGTGGAAGCAATGAAGAAGATGAAGATGGGAAAGGCCCCAGGAATTGATGGAGTGTGTTGTGAAATGCTGAAATATGGGGGTGAGATTGTAGTGGAGTGGATATGGAAGTTGTGTAGATTGGCTTGGAAAGAGGAAAGGGTTCCAGAGGACTGGAAATCAGGTATAATTGTTCCTTTATACAAAGGAAATGGGGAGAGAGAAGTATATGGTAACCATAGGGGTATTTGCCTTCTTAGTGTGACTGGAAAAATATATGGTAGAATACTCATTGATAGGGTTAGGCATATGACAGAGGAGCTAGTTGGAGAAGAACAAGGGGGATTAAGGAAGGGAAAAGGGTATGTAGAGCAGATATTTGTTCTAAGATGTTTAGTGAAGAAGTATCTAGAAAAGGGAAAGAAAGTGTATGCTGCCTTCATGGACTTGGAGAAAGCTTATGACAGAATAGATAGGCAAGGTATGTGGAAGGTATTAAGAATATATGGAGTGGAGGAGAAATTGTTGAGTGCTGTGAAGAGTATGTACGAAGGAGCTAGGGCTACGGTGCGAGTGGATGGTGAGCTGAGTGCGTTCTTTGATCTCAGTGTGGGACTGAAACAAGGTTGTGTGATGTCTCCATGGCTGTTTAACCCGCCCCGTCCCGACCACTTTCTCACCAATGGTACCCCCCAATCCCGACCATTTTTGGACCCAAATTTTTTTTGCTAAAACTTTCGCTTTTGGTCAGAAACAATGGTCAGTCACAAAGAAATTGTTCCCCAGGGTCCATAATTGCCTTAAACAGGTATGCCTTGGTCACACCTGGCACCGTGTTCTCTGCAGGTGGTCTGAGCCTCTAACGTTTTCTATGGTATTATAAGTCTGGGAAACCAATGAAAGTAAGTAGATATGTATTTATTACAAACATAAAAACATGTGATAAAAGAGTAAATTTGATTTTATACAAAAATAGAGCTGAAATAAGCATTGTACCATCGTGCGAAACGAGCAAAATCGGGCAGACTGGTCACGATGAATCGCTAACATTCGAAAATCATGATACATATCATTTTTTTTACTTACATAATACTTCTACAATAACATTATACCATTTTACATTTTACTGAACTGTTTTTACGTATTCACAGGCCTTTCGATAACATTTAGCGTAATGTTAGCGCTTATTTACATAGTGAGTGAACTCGCTGTGACAGTTGTTTCAACTCGTATTGTGTTTTTTCTACTTACATAATACTTTCCTAATAACATTATACACTTTTCAACTTTATAGAACTGTTTTGAGATAATTTCAGGCCTTACGTAAATATTTAGCGTAATAATAGCGCATAATAACACACACGGTGAAGTCGCTATGACTACTATTTCAACTTACAACCTATTTTTGTACTTATATAATAATTCTCCACTAACATTGCACATGTTTACACTTGATATAATTGATATCACATAATTTCAGACCTTACGATTCAACTGAGCGTCATATTAGCGCGTACTTACACAGTGAGTGTTATCGCGATATCATTTGTTTCATCTTACACTAGTATTCAACTTATAAATTACCTTACTACTAACATTACAACAAATTCCACTTTATATAATTCCTATCACATTCTTACTGACCAGAATGTTCTACTGAGCGTAATATTTTCGCAGATTTACACAGTGGGTGTACTCGTGACATCAATTATTACAACTTACACTATTTTTCAACTTATACGTTTTATTCATGCTAACATTACACCCGTTTCCACTTTATATTCTTGCTATCACATATTTACTGACCAGAGTGTTATACTGAGCATTTTTTTTTTGCAAATTTATACAGTGGGTGTAGTTTTCATATCACTTCGTTCAACTTACACTATTTCTCAACTTATACATTACTTTCCTGCAAACATTACACCCGTTTCAAGTTTATATAAGACTTGGCACATACTGACTGGCCTTACCATTATACTGAGCGTCATATCGCCATCCCACACAGTTTCAGTAGTGTAGAAAGTTATGGTACTCTCTGAAACATGGCTGAAGGCACAACGCAACATTGGTGGTGGTGGGGGAGGTGGAGAGCGGCGCCTTTCATCACTCGCACTTCTCTTCCCTCTCCCTTTTCCTTTACCCTTTCCCTTCCCTTTCCTTCCTTTCCCCACATCCTGGGGCTGTGTGGAGGAAGTTTGGGAATATTGTATGGCGAAAGACGTGCTGGGGAGTGGCTCCACCTCCTCTCCCCTAGGCCTACGTGCACCACGTGCTCGTGCTGCCTCCCTCACACCACTTCCCTTTCACCCCGCACTCCCACCACACCACTTTCGCCTTCCCCAGACAAAACACTAGGCCATACTTTATTTGCCTTCTCGCCCCACCTTCTGATCCTCGGGGTGAGATTTTAACCTTCCCCAACCACGAGGCAACATCATGTCCTAAGCCGCCGTCATCGTCATCGTCCTCATCCTCGTCCTCATCAGAATCTCTCTCTAGAGGATGGAGAGAGGTCCATGCAGGTGTTTTGGGTGCAGGCTGGCCTTCCCTTGCTTTACGATACGTGACATACCGCTTTCTCCGGGGCGAAGGGACCTCATCACTGCTTGTTATTTCCTCCTCAGGCTGCACATAATCTGAATCCACCACATCATCATCAAGTGGAGAATCACTATCTCCAGTGAAGGCACCCAGGGCGGATTATATTTCGTCGTCTAAGAGACCTTTATGCGCCATGTCTGACCTGGGTCACTGCTAACAGGTGAGTGACCGAGACAAGGGCGAGCGCAGGTCACGCGGGGTCTGGGACGCTGCCCGCCTGGGGGTAGGTAGGGGAGGCTTGGGTACGTGGGCGAATCCAAAATCTCGCGCGAATTTTAAAAATTGTGGAAATTATGAACCTTGCAATTGCAGGACGTTGAAGTACGTCAACGGGATTGGCAGTGACATAACGTGAGGACGTGGAAGTAGGTCGACGGGACACCGAGGGTTAATATGTAAATGGATGGGGTTGTAAAGGAGGTGCAAGGTAGGGCAGTGGATGAGGGTGAGATTTGGAAGATTCCGGTGTTGCTGTTTGCTGATGATACAGTATTGTTGAGTGAAGATGAATGGGAGTTGCAAGGTTTGGTGAATAAATTTGAGACAGTGTGTAGGAAGAAAAATCTGAAAGTTACTATAAACAAAAGTAAAGTTATGGTGTTTGAGAGGAATGAAGTCAGAGAGTGTGCAGTGAGGTTGGATGGTGAGAATATGGAGACTGTGAGTGCATTCACGTACTTGGTTAGTGTGATGAGTAAGGACGGAACTTTGGGGGATAAAGTGCGTGAAAGGGTACAGCAGGGAAGGAAGATTGTTGGTTCACTGAAAGCAGTGATGAGAAATAGGGAGGTGAGTATGGAAGTTAAGAAGTCACTGCATGATAGTATTGTGATCCCTACCCTGACGTATGGAAGGGAGGTGTGGACCTTGCAAGTCAAGAGTGAGAACAGTGGAAATGAATTACTTGATAGGAGCATGTGGAATGACATGGAGGGACAGGTTGACGAATGAAGAAGTGAAGGAACGTTGTGGGGTGGATGTGGGTGTGGCTGAGAAGATTAGGAGAAATACACTGAGGTGGTTTGGACATTTGGAGAGAATGGAGAATGAAAGACTGACTAAGAGGGTGTATGTAGGTGAGGTGGAGGGAGGGAGAGGGAGGGGTAGACCGAGGATGCAGTGGAGGGATGGAGTTGAGAGGTATATGAGGGAGAGGGGAGTGAGTTGGGGGGTGGGTAGTCAAACAGTGGCTGACAGAGCGACTTGGAGGCGTTTTGTCTGCGGCCACCCTTTGCGGGATTAGGGCGTCGGGCTATAGATAGATAGATAGATTTAGTTTAACCAAGTACAGAGCTTGACTCATATAAAGATACTATTTAGTGTGGCTAGCTGTGGCCAAGGGTGGCCAGTGCAGAGCGAGGAGACAGACTTGTTGACTCTGGCGTTGCATATGTGTGTGTGTGTGTGTGTGTGTGTGTGTGTGTGTGGCAAATACATGTTTTGGAAGATGTGTGACCTTTGATATGAAAGAAAACAACGTTGGACTTATAAGGCTGATTATGAAAATAATCTATCTATCTATCTATATACCTAGGCTGCTTCCCCCAAGGAAAGGGAGGTAGCCGAGACAGGACGACACACTCTCCAATTACTCATCCATTCAAACACATTCATTCACATCTTAGCCCCAAAGGGGAGAACAGACAGATCCTCACCGCACCACACCGCACAAGGGTCAACTGCGCAATGCAATCAGTGACATCCGCAGCAGGGCCCGACAGCAGAACTGGTTTACCCCTGCCACATCATAACAGACCCATTCCCTTACCCGCACCTGACCTGACTAGCTGATCAGACCAAATGCGGGAGAATATCCCATCAGGGCTGCGTCATCACTTATTTATTCACAATTTCTTTCCATTTATTTCTGTCACGCACAGCCACTCTTAATTGCTCAACAGACATCCCTCTCGCATCCAGCGCTCTCTTCACACAGTCCATCCATCCTATTCGTGGTCTTCCTCTCAGCCTTACACCTCTCACATCAGATCTAGTTATCTTTTTCACCAATCGTTCATTATCCATTCTCTCCATATGCCCAAACCATCGCAACACCCTCTGCTCAACTCTACCAGCCATCTCCCGAACAATCCAGTTCTCCTTCGCACTTCATCATTTCGCACCCGATCCATACGCGTCACTCCACACATACTCCTCAGACACCTCATCTCCATTACATTCAAACTTTTCCTCTCTGCTACACCCATATTCCATGTTTCAGCCCCATATAATGCAGTCGGTACCACAACACCCTCATACAGCCTTCTCTTTACATCCATTCTAAGCGAACGACATTTAAACACTTTTTTCATTCCTCCCAGCACCTTTCCTACTTCATTTATTCTAAACTTCACCTCTGCATCTATTCTTCCATCCACAGCAACATGTGATCCTAGATATTTAAAACAATCTACCTCCTCAAGCAACTCACCATTCAAAACCATATTCATCCCCCTACCATCTATCAGCCTCGTACACTTCATCACTTTACTCTTATTCTCATTTACTTTCAAATTCCTCCTTTCACACAGCCTTCCAAACTCCTCTACCAACTGTCTCAATCTCTCCTCTGAATCAGTCACCAGTGCAGTATCATCTGCAAACAGCAGCTGCTTCAGATTCCAATCTCCACCATCAACATTTACCAGACTCAGACCACCTAAAACTCTTGCATTCACCTCCCTTACAACACCATCCATGTAAATATTAAACAACCAAGGCGACATCACACATCCCTGTCGCAGCCCCACTCTCACGGGAAACCAATCACTCACAGCATTTCCCACTCTTACACATGCTCTACTATTTACATTAAAACTTTTCACCCCTTTTAGTAACCTACCATCAAGTCCATACAATCTTAAAACAGTTCACAAAGCCTCCCTATCAATTCTATTATACGCTTTCTCTAAATCCATAAATGCCCAAAACACATCCTTGCCTTTCGCTAAATACTTTTCACACACTTGTCTCACAGCAAACACCTGATCAACGCATCCCCTCCCTCTCCTAAAGCCACACTGCTCATCACTAATCACTCCCTCTGTACCCTCTCTAACTCTCATAATTAACACTCTACCATACACCTTACCTACAACACTTAACAGACTTATACCCCTAAAGCTAGTACATTCATACTTATTACCCTTGCCTTTATACAACGGGACCACACAAGCACTTGCCCAGTCAATTGGCACCATACTTTTCTCAAAGCACAAATTCAACAATCTTACTAACCAGTCAACAATAGTCACTCCACCACCCTTCAGGCATTCCACAGCACACCAATCCATACCTGCAGCTTTCCCTGTTTTCATCTCCTTTACTGCCTTCTCCACTTCCTCCTTCGTGATCAAAGAATCATTCAACTCTCCCAACACATTTATTCCTTGCACCCTTCCATCCGCCACAATCTCAGCCACCCTTTCCTCCTCTACATTTAACAATCTTTCAAAATACTCTGCCCATCTCTTCCTTACTGCATCCATCTCAATTAACATCCTTCCATCCTCTGCTTTTACTCGTTCTTCCTTCCCAGACTCTCCCTTTCGCACCCTTTTCACCTCCTTCCAAAACATTTTCTTATTCTGTTGAAAATTCTCTGTCAGCCGCCTACCCCACCTCTCATCTGTTGCCACTTTAGCATCACGCACAGCCCTTCTCGCTCTATTCCTCTTTTCCTTATAGCCTACCTTTCATATGACATCTCATCCTTCCTCTGCAGCCACACTTCATATGCACGTCTCTTCTCGGCCAGAGCCATACTTACTTCCTCGCACCACCATTCACTTCCTTTTCTTACACTACCACCCACACGTCTCACACCACACACCTCTTATGGATGCCCCACCACAGCACTCTTAAACAACTGCCATTCCTCCTCCACGCTGCCATTTTCCCGATCTTTCACTGCGTTCCACTCATCTTTCAATTTCTCCTGATACTCTATCTTTTTCTCTCTTTTATCCAACTCACTCACTTTCAAAACCTCCCTGCCACACCTAACCCTCCTAGCTCTCACCCATCTCTTACCTACTCTTAACTTTCCCTCCACCAGGTAGTGGTCAGACATACCTCCACCCTCCCCTCTAAGAACTCTCACATCCAACAATCTTCCTATTACATTCCTATACACAACCACATAGTCCATCAAAGCTCTATCAACAACCCTTCCACCCTCCTGTCTCACCCATGTATACTTATAAATATCTTTCTTCTCAAACAGCGTATTCCCAATCACCATCTCTCGCTCAACACACATTGCTATCATTCGTTCCCCATTTTCATTTCTTCCAGGCACACCATGCATACCAACTACGCCTTCAACTGCTACATTTCCCACTCTAGCATTCAGATCTCCCATCATTACCACATTCACATTCGCTCCAAAACTCTGCAGACACTCATCAACATCATTCCAGAAAGACTCCCTCTCTTGTTCATCCCTTTCACTACCAGGCCCATATGCACTCACAAACACCCACAACTCACGTTCAAATTTCGCTTTCACCCACAT
This sequence comes from Coenobita brevimanus, assembly GCF_032717465.1. Lineage (NCBI taxonomy): Eukaryota > Metazoa > Arthropoda > Malacostraca > Decapoda > Coenobitidae > Coenobita > Coenobita brevimanus. The sequence goes on from NC_136986.1 coordinate 21,424,151, forward strand.
CAGTCTCGATGACACCTCCTTCCATTCAATCACACACTGCTGTACTTCCGGACTCACTAACAAGGCCACACCTTCTCTTGCCCTTCCTCTATCAACACCTCCACACCTTCTCTTGCCCTTCCTCTATCAACACCTGACAATCTTCAATTCACACTTCCAAACATAGATTCCCCCTTCCCTTTCATCTTCGATTCACTCAAAGCTAACACATCCAACTTTCTTCTCACAAACATTCTCCCAATCTCCTCCCTTTTAGCCTCAATCGTACTACATCCACGCACATTCATAGACCCAATCTTCAGGGTACGGGGATAACTCCATCCCCCATCCCTTTCTCTGGCCTGTCTCTTTTTAGGAACTAAAAAACAGAGGAGGGGGTCCCTAGTCCCCTCACCCCGCCCCTTTTAGTCGCCTTTTACGACACACAGGGAATACGGTGGCAGTATTCTTCCTAACACAACCTGGCCGCAGAGTAGTAGTACCACCCCATAGTGCGGCCAGGTTGTGTCCCCCCCGCCACAGGGGGAAAATAAAAGGGAAGTAAAAAGCATTTTTTTTTTTTAATCAAACAATTCTATGCGTGTTTCATCGAATATTTCTAAATGGATCAAAACCGACCATAACTAAATCATTACTGTACTTAGATTTTGATTATTTTGTAATTTCCTGAAGAATAAAGGCTGGGCGGTATATTTCAACCTGAATCCTACTGCAGGCGTGTAGGAACAGTCTTGATAAGGGTGCAGCTTAGTGCAACAAAACTGTAAAATGTTCAAATTATTAAACTTAGTCAAAGTTGATCTGAAGTTCAGATTGGCAGAAAGTGAGGCCTTTTATTCAAACACCCAACTCCATCACAAAACATACATGCCTCATTAAACATCAACTTTTAAGGAAAATCAAACTGAAAAATATCTGGTGGTCTGCAAACTTATGCATATCGAAAATAATTTTAAATTTGTAGTAAAGAGGTATATGCATACTGTCTAGCCCCTCCCCCCCAAAAAAAAAAATCTGAAAATTAAGGGACTGTTCATGCACTGCAGTGGTGACAGTACAATAAGATAGAAATGTGATGCCGACATTTGACAAGCCTATTATCAAGAGAGGTATTAGAGAAGGAAGCCTTCATGATGTGGCATCGATATAATTGGGCAGTTCCATTGCCTTCCTATAAATGTCCCTTAACCCGACGTGTCCCGTTGACGTATGGATTTGTCACCACATTTCGTTCCAGTGACACCCGATGACGTATCCATACGTTTTGCAATTGCGAGGTCCATCATTTGCAAATTTTTAAAGTTTCGCAGGTGACTTTTGGTAGGCATATGTGGGAGACCTTCCTTTACCCACCTTCAAGTGGGAATACTGCCTGGCCCCACTTGACCCCCCTTCCCCCCAAACACCTTTTCCTTGGCAACTCACCTGTTAGCAATGACTTGGCCAGTAAAGACATGTCACGCCACTGTCTCTTCGATGACGAAATTCAAAGCAAAAGAGATTCCCCAGGTGAAGGACAAAAGAAGAAACAAGCCAGAGGAAGAAACAAGCAGAAGTGTTTAGGCGGTAATGTCGTAAAGGAAGGTGCTGTATGATGATGTGTTTGATGAGTGAATAACGCTTATATCGCCTATATTATTGTGTGAAAACCAATATACTCTTGTACTACATATAAATTCGTAACAAATAAATATTTACCTATTCTGACTGGTTTGGAATAGTTACCCCTCCCATAGCAAACATCTTCTCTGAAGCCTGGCCTGAGAGAACACGGTACCAAGGTGAGGGTACTGTCACCTGTACCGGCATTTCTAAACTCAACTGAGCACTTTCTGAATTTTTGATGTTTCTCATAAAATGCAGATTTTTTTGCCCCCCCCCCAAAAAAAAAGAAAATCTGCCAGGATTCGGGGGGGGGGGGGTCATTGGTGAAAAATTTGCCGGGACGTGGCGGGTTAACACCCTGTCCCCTAAAATGGTGATGCTGGATCTCAAGAAAAGGACAACCTTAAAATTCAGTCTACTGAATTCATATTCATATGAACCTGAGGCAACAACAAAAATAAAAGCAAAATCATCACCACCACCATCAACAACAACAGCAGTAGCAATAAAGCAGATGGTTCTGTTAAAGCTATCAAGTATTTCAGAAACTTTTGTTCAACTCTTAAACATACAAGTAACTAGTGCCAGTGTGCCTCACGACAAAGCACGAGGAACCTTACCTACAGTACTTGACAAATTCAAAAGTATTAAACTTATGGACTATACGGGATTTTGCTAAAGTCAAATACCATGTAGAGATTCGCAGAAATTAATAACTCATGTGATAAATCCTTAGGGGGCTACACTGAAACATCACATGGGGTTTAATAATGCTGAGCTCCTTGCATATGAAAATCCTTAGTCAATAAAATGAAGCACTATATCAAGCTTCATTAGAATAAATCACCTTGAGTGTAAAAATCCTTAGTAGTGACTGATTTACTAGATAGTTCCACGTTTCGTAAGGGCAATGACCGTCCAGCAAGCTTAAAATCTGTAGTGCACAATCATGATCACTAGTAAAGGCACAAGGAGGATGCCAGTAGCCCCCCAGTCAACAAAAATTTTGTCCCATACAAAAAAATATCTGTTACCCATGTCTTTTTGCATGCAGAATCTAAATACTGAAAGTTTTTCGAATTTCTCTATTGCTCACAGTTTTTTTTTTTTTTTCAACATACAAATCATTACATATAGTATGTATGTACCACTTCTCTATGGGGCATAGAGCCAATTGTTTTGAAAAAGTGTTCCCCTGAACTTGCCTCTGTCCTAGCTAAATTATTCAGGCTATGCATACGTACTTCTTTATTCCCAAATTCATGGAAAGAAGCCAATATCCACCCAGTTCCGAAGAAAGGAAGTTCGTCTGACCCCTCCAATTACAGACCAATAGCTGTCACATCTTCTCTTGGTAAGGCATTTGAAACTTTAATTAATAAGCACATTGTTAAACATCTTGAATCCAACAACTTAATTAGTGATAGACAATATGGTTTTCGCCACGAAAGATCCACCATTGACATACTCAGTCTCTTAACTCATACCATTCATCAATCAATTGATCTTTTTGGAGAAACTCATGCAGTAGCTCTTGATATCTCTAAAGCTTTTGACAGAGTATGACACCGTTCCCTCCTGTCCAAACTCCCTTGCTATGGACTAACGTCTTTTGTTCCTTTGATTTCTTCGTATCTTAATGACAGGAAAATAAGAGTAAAAGTAGATGATGTATATTCCAATTTCCACTCAATTAATGCCGGCGTGCCGCAGGGATCAGTTCTGGCGCCAACCCTGTTTCTGGTTCATATTGATGATCTCTTATCTGTCACCCACAATCCCATTCACTCATATGCAGATGACTCAACACTAAATAATTCATTCACACTCAGACATCCATTTACAAAGTCCAATATCTCCACCTCTCAAGTCAGTACAGCCATCTCCATAAATCAAGATCTCTCTACAATCAGAGAATGGGGACAAATCAACCTTGTCTCTTTTAATGCTAGTAAAATTAAATATATACAGTTTACTATAGACAGATATTGCCAGATTCGTACATTATCTTCAGTGCTACTAATATTCCCATCTCCAAAAGTATTGAAATTCTTGGCGTCTCACTTAACAATGCCCTCAGCGGGACCTCTCATGTCAGATCACTTGCTAAAACCGCCTCAAAGAAACTTCGATTATTGTATAGAGTCCGTAACTTCTTCACCGATGAGCAGTTAGCTATAATTTATAAGAGTCATGTGCATTCTCAGCTTGAATATTGCTCACCCTTGTGGAATGGTTGGGGAGAGATTGCATTAAGACAACTAGAAAAAATTCAGAACAAAGCTGTTAGAATCATTAACAACCCTGCCATTACATATAAACTACCTCCCCTGCAAGTAAGAAGGAATGTTGCCTCCCTTGCATTATTTTACAGATATTTTTTTGGCAAGTGCTCAGACGAAGTTGCGTCCATGGTGCCATCTCTCCATACCTTCCCTCGTGGTACACGGGCATTTGGTAGCGCTCATGACTGGAATGTCACTCAGCCATATTGCAGAACATCTGCCTATCAGAATTCTTTCATTCCCCGAACTGCATCTCTCTGGAACTCGCTTCCCCAGAGTTGTTTCCCTCCAAATTTCAATCCACAACTGTTCAAGTCTAACTGTTACAGATATTTTATGAACAGAGGACACCAGTAATCTGGTGTATGGATTATTTTTTTTTTACTCATTTGTTTTTCCTTCCTCCGTTCTGTTATTTAAAAAAAAAAAAAAAATTAACAAACACAGCTAATTTCATTGTTTGTGAAGTGCAGTAGCTTCTCTTTGAATGTACAAGCCAAGTTAAATGAGTCACCAGGGGCCTACAGAAACACCGCTGGACATGTTGGGACATTCAAACAGTGCCCATTCATGAGCAGCGGTTCTTTGTCAGTTGCAGGCTGGAACTCAATGTGTAAACAGTGTCTTTTCCGCTCTGTTGACAGATTGTGCGTTTGTGTATTCAAGTGTTGTGCTGATACCCCATCGATCATTATAATGCCGAGGAACTGTGTAAATAGTCCGAATTGTTTATGCTACATCTGAGTTGAACTGACATGCATATCGCAAGAACGTTCTTTCACACCCGTCATTAAAAAATGCTAAGAATATTATTTTGGTTGTGTACAGGCTGAAAATAAATGTCAGTAATATTTTTGCACCTTGCCCTGTAATATCCCATGTTTTTATACATTTTTATGATAATGTTGTGGATTCTCTACATCGATTCAGAATTTATTTTTTTCAGTTGAACGATGACACTTGAGGCTTATATGTTATCAGTGAGTTCCCACATATTTTGTGATACTGTATTTATCCACACTCCTAAATATATATATATATATATATATATATATATATATATATATATATATATATATATATCATAGCAGTTTAAAAGCTCTTTTTATCACAAGGATCCCTAAGGGGAGCCAACGTGGGAGAGGAAAACGAGATGCGAGGTCTTTTTCTGTTTTGATTTCCTCATTTTTAGTATCACAGCCTCCTGCCTGGAAGTTTTCTTTCTCCTAACGCTAAAAATTTTGATTGTATTGTACTTATGTTAGTAATGTTTTGAAAGTGAAATCTGCCTTGGAAATTGTTAGATATGAGAAGAGTACAGAACAGCTTTGTAAGGAGAGGCAGAAAATAGCTGTTGTCAGCATTTTGATGCCCTGGGGTAAGACCAGCCAGTCACGTACACCACCGTGATACTAAAATCTGTTTTTATTATTATGAAATAAGGTGACAAATTCTTATCCTATGTAGTATCAGTCTAACACCTATAGGTTAGGGTCGTCGAAGGTTGGCTGCAAAGTGTAATTCCTTCAAATATTCCTATGAAAAGTTTTATTTTTTTCACATTAAAGTATAATAGTTTTATCTTTTTACTTTGCTTGAAATTACCTGGAAGTTCTAACACTTTCAGGGGAACGAGTCTTGATGCAAGTCTTGGAGCAGGTCTTGGTGCAAGGCTGAATATAAGTCTGGGAGTGGACTTTAACCAAGTTCTGGCAGAGTATTTTATTTCTGACACTGGGTCCAGCATGGCTGTTGCCTGGTTTTTAAGCAGTTTACAAGCCTTGCCCAGACCTGGAACAAGTCCAACTTCCCTCTTGTAATCTAGCATGAGTGGAGAAGCTGTACATGAATAAAGGACATTAGGGTGTTTCGTCAACCTCCTACATGACCCTACCCTTCTTTAAGTCAAAGTGTGGACACTCCTTTATGTTAGGACAATTGATTATTCTGTTTTAAAACTACTGTTAATAACAGTTTCTTATATATTTCATATACTTATAAACGTCTTTAATTTAAATGTACTGGTCACTCATTATTATTTGTAAGTGGATTTTGGTGGCTATTTTTCCATCAATACAGAATGGTGGCCAGTACAGTTGTAAAGTGACTGACCAGGATAAAAGTTGGGCCCCCCTTATTTGTTTTGTCACATGAGTCAGGCTTCTCACAGCGTGGGCACAAAGTTCACGCTGAATGCCTTTTGCCATTCCTGTGGGTTGGAGAGAACCCAAAAATCACTCTTCGGATTGCTATTTCTGCCTGACAAATATAAGTGGTCTCTCTCTCTCTCTCTCTCTCTCTCTCTCTCTCTCTCTCTCTCTCTCTCTCTCTCTCTTACCAGACTCCTTAATCTCGTAAAGAGTGGCCACAAACAAATCGCCTCCATGTCGCCCTTTCCAATGCAATTTCACTGCCCTGCTCCCAGCTTACACTCCTCTGTCATATAATTCTCCACTCCATCCCTCCATCACATTCTTGGCATTCCCCTCACTCTTCCCCCCACCTCCACCTTACTCACATACACTCTCCTCGTTAGTCTGTCGCTCTCCATCCTCTCCACATGGCCAAACCATCCCAGTGTATTTCTCCCAACTCTTTCTGTCACATCCACATCTACACCATAACGCTCCTTCGTTTCCTCATTTGTCACTCTGTCTATCCATGTGACTCCACATGCTCCTCTCAGATTACTCGCCTCCACTGCTCTCATTCTTGACTTGTGTCCTTCCAATAAGGTCCAAGCTTCACTTCCATACGTTAGAGGTGGTATCACAAGACTGTCATGCAGCGACTTTTTTTTTTTTTTTTTCACCTCCATGCTCACTTCAGTGTTTCTTATCACCAACAACGTTTCTTCCCTGTTGTGCCCTTTCAAGCACTTCACCCTCCAAATTTCCATCCTTACTCATCACACTACTCAAGTACTTAAATGCAATTACATTTTCCATTTCCTCATCATCCAACATCACTGTAAATTCAGTGACTTCATTTCTCTCGAAGGCAATACCTTTACTCCTCCCTACATTCACCTCTAGATTCCGCTTCTTACTCACTCTTCCAAACTCATTCACCAGCCCTTTCAGTTCCCCTTCGTCGTCACTTAACAATACAATACCATCTGCAAACAGCAGTACAGGGAGTTTCCAAACGTTGCCCTCACTCATTAAAACCGCACCAAAATCCACTTCCCTACCTTGTATTACTTTTATAACCCCATCCATATATATAACAACCATGGAGACATGACATATCCCGATTCAGTCCAACATTCAAATAGAAAATTTCATTCAATTCACTAACCACACGCACTGCAGCCTTAGCACCCTCATCCATGCTCTTCATGGCAGTCAACAACTTTTCATTTACTCCACACATTCTTAATATTTCCCACATTCCTTATCTATCCACCCTATCATATGCTTTCTCCAGATCAATGAAGGCTACATACAGCTTCTTCCCTTCTCCATAAACTTTTCCACTAATGACCTAAGAATGAATATCTATTCTATGCAACATCTTCCCTTCCTAAAACCTCCCTGCTCTTCACCAACTAATTAATATGATATTTTCCTCATTCTGTCAAAAAGTATCCTACCATACACTTTCCCTATTACATTAAGAAGACAAATGCCCCTATGATTACACAAACAGAATAACTACAACTTTGGAGGAAAACCAACCTCGTGAACAGGCAGGATTCCGATGCTGGTATTCGACCACTGATCATCTGCACACAATGAATCAGTTAATTGAGAAAACTACAGAATATAATAAACCACTGTGCTTAGGTTTTGTTGATTACGAAAAGGCTTTTTACTCAGTGGAACACATAGCAATTATAAATTCATAGCGAGACCAAGGAGTGAATGAGAACATTGTAAAACTGCTCGAAAACATATATAAAGAGGGAACTGCTACAGTTAAATTACATAAGGACTCAGAGAAAATTAAGATTGAGAAGGGCGTGCGTCAGAGAGATAAAATTTCACCAAAGTTATTTACAGCATGCCTAGAAAGTATTTTCAGAAAGCTAGACTGGGAAAACAAAGGAGTGAACATTGATGGAGAAAATCTAAACCATTTAAGATTTGCAGATGACATTGTCCTTATCTCAGAAACAGCAGAGACGCTGCAAGAAATGTTAAATGACCTGAACAGAGAAAGTCTCAAAGTATGGCTAAAGATGAACCAGAGTAAAACTAAAGTAATTTTAAATCCTCAAACACCAAAGAGCGTCATAAGAATAAGTGGAGAAATTCTTGAAGAAGTTGAGGAGTACAATTACCTGGGACAAATACTAAAACTAACGAAAGATAATGACAGCGAAGTAAAAAGACGCATTACAATTGGATGGAAAGCTTTCGGTAAACATAGAGACATTATGAAAAGTAGCTTGCCAGTTTGTATGAAACGAAAAGTATATAACGAATGTATGATTCCAGCTATGACGTATGGTTGTGAGACCTGGAAACTGACAAAATCGATGGAAAATAAACTAATTCGTTCTCAGAGAGCAATGGAAAGGTCAATGTTGGGAATATCTTTAAGAGACTTTAGTCTGGGTGAGAGAGCAGACTAAAGTCAAAGATATTATAGAAGTTATATAAGAACAGAAATGGAGGTGGGCAGGCCATGTAGCAAGAACAAGGGATAATCGATGGAGCAAGAGGTTGACTGACTGGACACCAAGAGATGGTAAGCGTAGCAGAAAAAGGCCAGACAGGAGGTGGAGAGATGAGATTGAGAAATTTGCAGGGAAAACGTGGCAAAGATTGGCTCAGCCAAGGAATTCGTGGAGAAGGTTTGGGGAGGCCTTTGTTCAGCAGTGGACTTATAATGGTTGATGATGATGATGATGATGATCATGATGATGATGATTATATATATATATATATATATATATATATATATATATATATATATATATATATATATATATATATATATATATATATATATATATATATATATATATATATATATATATATTAGATCATTAGACCAGAATCCACGATTTGTACCGCTGCAGAGAGGGTTGCTAAAAGTATCGATATCAACGCATTCAGGCTCGTGTGACTTACTGTCACGCGAATAAAATTGTCTGGGGTGTGCCAGAATACAATACTTGAACTGTTACAACTCTGAGAGGACGAAAGACGTATTAGCCCAGTCAGGGTCTTATGGCTCACTCTGATCGGAATATAAATTGTGACTTTTGCTAGAATGAATTGTATGGTCTCTCCTCCCTGTAAGATGTATAATGCTTTCAGAACTACACATTAACAGGTTCTTATATTCACTTTCACTTGAAGAAAATCATCTACCGTTTGCCGGAATAGAAAACTAGAGCATTTTTCCAACTGGGAGAGGGATAATGGTGCCCGTATTTACGCTTTCGGGCTCTTATAACTTCCTCAGATTTTATCAGTCTGTTATTAGCTGGAACAGAGGATTGTTCTTTTGCCAACCATGTGAGAGTAAAGTGGACTCAGGCCATTATGACCCACTCTGAACTAACTAAAATCGTCTGAGTTAACTGAAAGGGAACAATACACTTGTATTTATACTTTCACTCTCCTGTGATTCTTTTTCCCCCCATCGGAAATGTAGGGGCCAGGGGCTAGGCTACCCAGTCCCACGATTAAGGGTGAGGATGACCACCTCGCTTGCCCGTGAGTGGGCTTATGTGAACAATAAACTCTACACATTCCTCACATGAAACACTTATGGGTCCCATTCGATTGGAGCACCTTAATGCATTCAACCACCAAATGCTATCTGGTTACATGACTACCGCCCAGCGTAGACAATGATTCCCCGGTTCAAAGGAAATCATTCACTGTGTCACTCAGTGTAGAAGCACCTGTAGGTAGCAATACATCGAGTGAATGGATGATGGGCAATACGACCTACTGGGAAGAACCTATTTTCAATTGAGTAATATCGTCTGACATCAGCTGCAATAATATACGACAAAAGACCCGACAATGAGGATCAACATCAAGGTACTCTTTAAACTGAAGGTGTTGAATATAACCCACATGACCATGGCTCTTCTAGCACCGCGATATATTTTGATTTCTCCATTTTACTATTGACTTGCATTCTGCCTATGTGACTGCAATATGGATATGGATCGCAGAAATAACATAAATATATTACTATGATAATTAGGTGTAGGAGTAAACCAGTAAGCAAGAAGTGTCTTAAGCTTCCAAACCGCACTGGTTCTTAACGTATTCTCGTCAGGTTATGAATTTTCATAGCATCTCTTCCACAACTATTTGCTTTCCTTATAATTTATCTCTTTACACTGTCAACACAGACTGTATATATAACGTACAAAAGAACAGACACGTGAGCTGTGCAGAAATAACTTATGAAGAAGTGATGCTAATAAACTCCCAAACAGGGGTGAATATGTACATTATTCGTGCGTCGCACGGATCCTATGTCGCAGGCACACCCGGCGACGCTGGGTCAGGTTTCCTGTAGTCCGCGAAACAGACATGGGTCCATGCGGTTTATAAGCTTATGAACACCTCTTTCTTACTGGTTTACTACTGCAGCTATTTGGTACAGTAATATATTTATGTTATTTTTGCGGTCAATATTCATAATTGGGATTTGGTGAGAACGTCTCATAAACAGAAGAGCTAGCAGAAAGCTGCAGTGTACTGTTCCTTGCATGGATTGTATAGATAAAAGGATTGTACATACCCGGGGTATATACAAAAGGATTGTACAGACACGGGGTTTAAAGAAAAAAGATAACTGAACACAATTACAGTATGATGTGAAAAGATTAAACTTAAACAATGGGACAGGGAGTCACAGATGGGACATTAATCGTTGAATTAACAGGAAACAGTTCATAATATATGGAAAAACGTAACATACTGGTATCCACTATCCTTTATATCATCATCATCATCATCATCCGGACCTCCTTTCCCACCCAAGGGCAGGGTGAGGAGTAATGTCCAGACAGCTCAAAATTGCCCAATCCAATGGGCCACGCTTCCATTCACTCATCATTCAAGCCCCCGGAATTCTGGCTCTATCGGATACGCCAAAAACATTCACCACGTTCTGTAGCTTCACATATCGTATCCGACAAAGTCAATCCAGATGCTGCCACGTTAAAAAGGGGTGCCAAAAATCCCCGATCATGCACATCTCCTCACAAAATTCATCCAGCCAGCTCGATCTCCTGTCAGTTCCATAGCCTCACCGACTTCCAAACCTCTCCCTCACTCATTCATCCACCATATCTCTCCACCTTCTCCTTGGGCTACCTCGCCTCCTCCCTCCTTCGAATTCACTCAGATATACTTTCTTCACCACTCTATTGTTATCCATTCTCTCCACATGACCATACCATTTCAGTACACTCTCTTCAGTTCTGGTCCACCGGCTTCCTCACTCCGCATCTTTCACGAATCACATTATTTCGTATCCTATCCACCCTCTGTACTCCACATACATTCCTCAGCAGTCCCATCTCCACTGCTCTTACTCCTGACTTCTCATTTTCATGCCACACCATAGTCTCACATCCATATGTTAAAGTTGGCACTAACACTCCTTCATGTAAGCCTCGTGCAGCTGCAACACTCAAGCCCCTGTTTCTTATCAAGGCCTTCATTGCACCAGCTACTTTTCTTCCTTGTGTCACTCTACTTTCAACTTCTTTTGCACATTTTCCTCTCTTTTCTATCACTGTACCCAAGTATTTGAACTCTCTCACCAATTCCAGTCTCTCTCCATTCACTGTTACATTGCACTTGGAATCACCTTCTCTCTCAATAATCATCACTTTACTCTTTTCTACATTTACTCTCAAGGAACGACGCTTACAGACATCAGCAAAACTCTGCACTAGCCTACAAAGCTCTTGTCCGGTATTTGCAAGCAGTACTGCATCATCAGCATACAACAAATTTGAGATATTCCATCCATCACCATTCATTACCAATGCCATCCCTCTCTCATGGAGAGAGGAGTAATGTCTGGACATTACTCCTCACCCTGCCCTTGGGTGGGAAAGGAGGTCCGGATGATGATGATGATGATGATATAAAGGATAGTGGATACCAGTATGTTACGTTTTTCCATATATTATGAACTGTTTCCTGTTAATTCAACGATTAATATCCCATCTGTGACTCCCTGTCCCATTGTTTAAGTTTAATCTTTTCACATCATACTGTAATTGTGTTCAGTTATCTTTTTTCTTTAAACCCCGTGTCTGTACAATCCTTTTGTATATACCCCGTGTATGTACAATCCTTTTATCTATACAATCCATGCAAGGAACAGTACACTGCAGCTTTCTGCTAGCTCTTCTGTTTATGAGACGTTCTCACCAAATCCCAATTATGAATATTGACCGCAAAAATAACATAAATATGTTACCGTACCAAATAGCTGCAGTAGTAAACCAGTAAGAAAGAGGTGTTCATAAGCTTATAAACCGCATGGACCCTTGTCTGTTTCGCGGACTACAGGAAACCTGACCCAGCGTCGCCGGGTGTGCCTGCGACATAGGATCCGTGCGACGCACGAATAATGTACATATTCACCCCTGTTTGGGAGTTTATTAGCATCACTTCTTCATAAGTTATTTCTGCACAGCTCACGTGTCTGTTCTTTTGTACGTTATATATACAGTCTGTGTTGACAGTGTAAAGAGATAAATTAAAAGGAAAGCAAATAGTTGTGGAAGAGATGCTATGAAAATTCATAACCTGACGAGAATAAGTTAAGAACCCGTGCGGTTTGGAAGCTTAAGACACTTCTTGCTTACTGGTTTACTCCTACACCTAATTATCACAGTAATATATTTATGTTATTTCTGCGATCCATATCCATATTGCAGTCACATAGGCAGAATGCAAGTCAATAGTAAAATGGAGAAATCAAAATATATCGCGGTGCTAGAAGAGCCATGGTCATGTGGGTTATATTCAACACCTTCAGTTTAAAGAGTACCTTGATGTTGACCCTCATTGTCGCGTCTTTTGTCGTATATTATTGCAGCTGATGTCAGACGATATTACTCAATTGAAAATAGGTTCTTCCTAGTAGGTGGTATTGCCCATCATCCATTCACTCGATGTATTGCTACCTACAGGTGCTTCTACACTGAGTGACACAGTGAATGATTTCCTTTGAACCGGGGAATCATTGTCTACGCTGGGCGGTAGTCATGTAACCAGATAGCATTTGGTGGTTGAATGCATTAAGGTGCTCCAATCGAATGGGACCCATAAGAGTTTCATGTGAGGAATGTGTGGAGTTTATTGTTCACATAATGCCACTCACGGGCAAGCGAGGTGGTCATCCTCACCCTTAATCGTGGGACTGGGTAGCCTAGCCCCTGGCCCCTACATTTCCGATGGGGGGAAAAAGAATCACAGGAGAGTGAAAGTATAAATACAAGTGTATTGTTCCCTTTCAGTTAACTCAGACGATTTTAGTTAGTTCAGAGTGGGTCATAATGGCCTGAGTCCACTTTACTCTCACCTGGTTGGCAAAAGAACAATCCTCTGTTCCAGCTAATAACAGACTGATAAAATCTGAGGAAGTTATAAGAGCCCGAAAGCGTAAATACGGGCACCATTATCCCTCTCCCAGTTGGAAAAATGCTCTAGTTTTCTATTCCGGCAAACGGTAGATGATTTTCTTCAAGTGAAAGTGAATATAAGAACCTGTAATGTGTAGTTCTGAAAGCATTATACATCTTACAGGGAGGAGAGACCATACAATTCATTCTAGCAAAAGTCACAATTTATATTCCGATCAGAGTGAGCCATAAGACCCTGACTGGGCTAATACGTCTTTCGTCCTCTCAGAGTTGTAACAGTTCAAATATTGTATTCTGGCACACCCCAGACAATTTTATTCGCGTGACAGTAAGTCACACGAGCCTGAATGCGTTGATATCGATACTTTTAGCAACCCTCTCTGCAGCGGTACAAATCGTGGATTCTGGTCTAATGATCTAATATATATATATATATATATATATATATATATATATATATATATATATATATATATATATATATATATATATATATATATATATATATATATATATATATATATATATATATATATATATATATTATATATATATATATATATATATATATATATATATATATTGAGCCTCTGTGGTACAGTTGTAGAGTGTGCGTTTCATACACGGGTGAACCAGGGTTCGCGCCCCACCAAGGTAATAAACTTTGGGAGTGTTCACCCGGCCACGTACTGCATTGGCGGACATCAGGGGTGCTGTGGTTCAACCAGTGTCGCCTACTATAAAGTATGCTTGCACCCAGTCGGCTTGCACGGGCCGATTACACTTGGTTCACAGATCACACATACGTCCAAAGCCACTCCAGCACTACAGTTACACTTACAAGCACTTCTCACCGTACATACAATCTCTGCCAGACAGCATAAGACACTTGGTAGAGATACATTGGCTGTATCATCCCGACTTCGATCGGGATAGGCCGGTCCTGCAGAGGATACTCAAACGGCTGCTGCTGCTGATGATGATATACATCTCTCTCTCTCTCTCTCTCTCTTTCTTATATATATATATATATATATATATATAGATATATATATATATATATATATATATATATATATATATATATATATTGTTACGGAACAGAGAAAGATAATGTACACTTTAAGTGAGAATACTAAAAATCACTACTGTCCCGTAAAGTTCCAGGTTCAAAACAAAAGAGTTAGGTAAAATTACAAGTTAAAGTTTAATGCTCAAACTAACAACAAAACATCCAGGACTCATAAGGATAATGTAATGGCAAAAAACAGGTTAAATATATGGTTAACTGCAATAGCCTCTATTAACATGAAATTAGCAAGAGTAAATTTACCTAAGTCAGCCCTGATAAAATGAAAATACACTGGGTAATGCTCAGTTAATGCAAGATAAATTATTACAGATACAAAATAATATTAAAACTGGCTGACAAAATGAATCCTACATAAATTACAAAAAAAACTCACTAGGCCCACAAATCAACACCCCATGCTACACAGTACAAGGAAAAATGCAACAACAGTTATACTCAAATTACACAGCAGCTAGATGGTTGGAGACTTCCGGAGCACTCACAATAATAATAACTGTACAGGGGACAGAGATGTGAACAAAATGAGGAATAGATCTAAGTGGCAATGATGTAGAGACTGAGCTCATTATATAGGGGCCGGCAGAGCTTGATACAACTTGTAAGAAGGACGCGCAAATGAAGCCATGGGGACAAAGAGTTGACAATCCCGCTCTGAACAACAGAGAGGACGACTTACTCTACTATAACGGTAGAAGGGGGGGACTGAGGCAGAACACGCTCGTGATCAAACATGTAGCATAGTGTGCGTTAGAATTACACAAAGGATGATGAAATCATAGGCTATGTAACACCTCCCCACAAAGAAAAAGAAATTTACAAAGGAAATTTCTTATTACTCTAAAACAATCTGTCTAAAGTCTAGATAAGCAATCTGCAATAATATTTTCTTTCCCCTTGACATGTTGTATGTCTAATGAATACTCCTGAAGAAGTAGACTCCATCTTGTCAATCTCTGATTTTTATCTTTAAACTTACTAAGGAATTTCAGTGGGTTATGATCTGTATAAATGACTATGGGGTCAAAACCAGAACACAAATAAAATGAAAAATGCTCTAAACCCAAAATCAAGGCCAAAAGCTCTTTCTCAATAGTGGAGTAGTTCTTTTGAGGTGGAGTAAACTTCTTACTGTAATATGATACAGGGTGTTCAGTACCCTGATCATCCTCTTGCAGCAAAACAGCCCCAGCTTCTGTATCACTTGCATCAACAGACATCTTGAAAGGCTTAGCAAAATTTGGAGTAGCGAGCACTGGCTGACTTAATAGGATAGCTTTAAGTTTGTTGAAAGAGGATTCACAGTTATCGGTCCAGACAAATTTAACTCCCTTTTTCAGTAGGTCTGTAAGTGGTGATACAAGAATAGAAAAGTTAAGAACAAATCTCCTGTAATAACCTACCATTCCCAAAAATCTTTGTAGCTCTTTCCTACTTTAAGGTCTGGGAAGATCACTTATAACCTGAACCTTAGCTCCTGGTGGTGCACCATGTCCATCACCAATTACATACCCAAGGTACTGAACTTTAGCTTGACCAAACTCACACTTTGATGAATTAGCTACAAGATTAGCATGAACTAAACGGTCAAGAAATTTACTGACATGGCATAGGTGATCTTTCCAGTTGTCACTGAAGATTAATACATCATCAATATAAACAACACACCCTGCCAAACCCTCTGTTACAACATTCATGAGCTTCTGAAATGTGGCTGGTGCATTCTTCATACCATATGGCATTACGGAACATGCAAAAGTCTTTCCTAGTGTTACAAAACATGAGATCTCCCTAGCACGTTCAGTCATAGGTACTTGCCAGTATCCCTTTAACAAATCAAACTTAATTATGTACCTAGCCTTTCCGATCTTGTCTATGCAATCTTCCACACGAGGGAGAGGGTAAGTGTCTCTTTTGGTTATCTGATTAACACGTCTGTAGACAATGCAAAGCCGCTGTGAACCACCTGGCTTAGGGACTAGAGTGACAGGAGAACTCCACTCGCTCTGACAGGGCTCAATCATCTTGTGGTCCAACAGGTAGCCAAGCTCCTTCTGGATGAGAGGAACTTTCACTGGGTTCACACGGTAAGGAGGCAGTTTAATTGGCTTTGCGTCTCCAACATCGACATCATGCATCAACACAGTGGTTCTTCCTGGAGTGGCACGGAACACTTGCGGGTACTCCTGCAGTAATGCCGAAAACTCCTGCCTTTCCTCGGGAGGTAGATGAGAAAGCTTAGTCTGGAGATCATTCATGATATCAGGATTCTTCCCCAAACTATCACTCAGGCTCATACTGCATGGGAGAGCTTCACTTGCAGACTCGGGTGGAACAGCTACAGTGCAGACTGGATTATTTTTGTCCCGCCTGTGATATAACTTTATCATGTTGATGTGACAAAGTTGCTTGTTCTTTCTACGATCTGGTGTGGCGATGACATAGTTGACATCATTGAGTTTCTTCTCCACGAAATAAGGACCACTAAACTTGGCTTGAAGAGGTTGCCCATGAACCGGTAGCAGAATCAAAACCTGATCTCCTGGCTGAAAGTGGCGTAACCTGGACTTCTTATCATACCAAGTCTTCATCTTCTCCTGAGCAGCTCCTAAATTCTCTCTCGCCAGCTGTAAAGCAGTGGACAGCCGTTCTTTTGAACTTCATCATATACTCCAGCAGGTTGACGTCATCTTCCTCCGACAGCCAGCATTCCTTGAGTAGCTTAAGGGGTCCTCTTACTTCATGGCCAAACAGTAGTTCAAAAGGTGAGAAGCCCAGTGATTCATTTGGAGATTCTATTGCGGCAAACACAACGAATGGAAGACCTTTATCCCAGTCTTTCTGATGTTCCAAACAGTATTTCTTGAGCATCGATTTGAGTGTTTGATGATATCTCTCCAACGCTCCTTGGGTCTGGGGATGGTAAGCTGAAGACGTGATCTGGGTGATGCCCAACTCTTTCAGAGACTGCTTGAAAACATTTGACATGAAATTACTTCCCCGGTCTGACTGTACCTCCTTGGGCACACCAAACTTTGTGAAGAACCCCAGCATTTCCTTAACCACGTTCTTTGCTGAGATATTTCTAAGTGGAATGGCTTCAGGATAACGAGTAGCCATATCAATCAGGGTCAACACATAAGAAAATCCTGAAGAAGTCTTAGGAAGAGGGCCCACAATATCCACCAACACACGGGTGAAAGGCGCCTCAAAAGGAGGAATGGGAACTAGAGGTGCAACCTTTTCGGTCTGATTACACTTCCCCACAAGATATAGGCTTACATCTTTATTTATACACCTTTTGAAGTCCTCCAGCAAAATCATCTGCTTAAATTTACCAAAATCAGAATCCACATTCTTAGAATTTAACCACTGCTCTAACAGACCTTCTTTGATTTTTGCATACTCAACATGGGATTGCTTATCTTCCTTGTAAGTTGTCCTAAATTTTACTCTATAGGCTTCAGGAACAAGCTCATAGGCCTTAAGAATCAAGCTCTTAACTACATCATAATTATCAGATTGATCCTGAGAAAAAGATGCATAAGTTACTTGAGCTTTACCGGTGAGAACAGTTTGAAGGAGTACTGGCCAATACTTTTTGGGCCAATTAAAACCTGTAGCTACCCTCTCAAACAACTGAAAATACTTGGTTAAATCAGATTCATTAAAAGGAGGGACAAGTTTAACATTTTTAGCCACATCAAAATCATCAGAGCTAGATGATCCAGTTCCACCTTGTTTCATGCGATACTCATGGTCTGCCTGAATCCTAGCAATTTCAACTTGTGCCTCAGCCTCCTTAGAACGGGCCTGAAATTCAGCCTCCTTAGCACTTGCTTGAAATTCAGCCTCCTTAGCACGAGACTCCGCCTCCTTAGCCTGAGCCTCCTGCAGGGCTAGCTGTAACTTAGCTAATTCAATCTGTGTTCGCTCATTTGGAGGAGTTACATTAAACAAGCTTTCATTAATCATGTCAACAATTTGATCTTTAGAATGATGAGAGCGAACAGCAATTCCCAATTGTTGAGCAACAAGCTCAAGTTCATTCTTTGTTCTGTTTTCTACATCACACACTGTTTGCACATTTGACAAAAAATCTTTGGCTTCATCAAGTGTAGTAATAGTAGACATCATGAATAAATCACAGTCACAAAATATCAAGCAATATCCTTATGATAATATCCTGAATATCCTGATATGAGGTCGCCAAATTTATGTTACGGAACAGAGAAAGATAATGTACACTTTAAGTGAGAATACTAAAAATCACTACTGTCCCGTAAAGTTCCAGGTTCAAAACAAAAGAGTTAGGTAAAATTACAAGTTAAAGTTTAATGCTCAAACTAACAACAAAACATTCAGGACTCATAAGGATAATGTAATGGCAAAAAACAGGTTAAATATATGGTTAACTGCAATAGCCTCTATTAACATGAAATTAGCAAGAGTAAATTTACCTAAGTCAGCCCTGATAAAATGAAAATACACTGGGGAATGCTCAGTTAATGCAAGATAAATTATTACAGATACAAAATACTATTAAAACTGGCTGACAAAATGAATCCTACATAAATTACAAAAAAACCTCACTAGGCCCACAAATCAACACCCCATGCTACACGGTACAAGGAAAAATGCAACAACAGTTATACTTAAATTACACAGCAGCTAGATGGTTGGAGACTTCCGGAGCACTCACAATAATAATAACTGTACAGGGGACAGAGATGTGAACAAAATGAGGAGTAGATCTAAGTGGCAATAATGTAGAGACTGAGCTCATTATATAGGGGCCGGCAGAGCTTGATACAACTTGGAAGAAGGACGCGCAAATGAAGCCATGGGGACAAAGAGTTGACAATCCCGCTCTGAACAACAGAAAGGACGACTTACTCTACTATAACGGTAGAAGGGGGGGACTGAGGCAGAACACGCTCGTGATCAAACATGTAGCATAGTGTGCATTAGAATTACACAAAGGATGATGAAATCATAGGCTATGTAACAATATATATATATATATATATATATATATATATATATATATATATATATATATTCAGGTGAAAGTGAGTTATAGAAGCCTAGGTGTTAGTGGGTAAACTGCCCTAAGGAAGGCGACGTTTATTTTCAAAATACTTTGACAGCCTTTTGAGCTGATTTGCCAATTATGCTGTGCCAAACTATATTGATGTTCGGATGATTACATTAAAATCTATCTATCTATCTATTGCCAAACGCCATAATCCCGTAAGGGGTGGCCATTTGACTTTGAGTTATTTGTTTTACGGGGAGCGGCACTAACCCTCCATTAACCCACTTGTTGACACGTATGGAGCACGTATGGTTTGGTTATATGGTTACCACCCAGCTTTGTAAATGGTTTCTTGGCTTACAGGAAACCATTTGGCTTGTCACTCAATGTAAAGCCACCTGTAAAGGAAAGAAAAGCAATAAGGAGTAACAGGAAAGGTGGGAGAAATAGGAAGAGAGGAGGGCAGGTACATAAAAAGAATGATAAAGGCTAAGGAAGTAGTAGGCAGCACTACTCATTAATGAGAATATAAATCACCGAATACCAAGAACGCGTTTTTTTTTATTCTTGTACGTCGACGATATTGCTATGATTAGTAGAGGCCTTTGTCAATTGGCAGCTTTCGTTATAGCTCTTTTTTTTTTTCTACCTGTTCTCCAAAAAGATTCTCGTAAGATAAATTATCTGTGAACAGCAAGAGTAAATTGAAAACTCATGGTACGTCATTTTTGTTTTATTTATGCTATTCTTAGAGGTTAAGGACATTTTCAGCTGGAACACTTAACTATCTCGTACGCTCATCACTTTACTTCGAGAGGCCTTTTCCTAACTTATATTGATTCGTCTGTATTAGGAAGAGTCAAACAAAAAATTATTATATTCAAGGAATTGATGTAAAATGATATAAAAATTTTCACCTTTGATACGGCAAAAATGAACTAAATATGAAAAATCCGCAGGACTGAAGAGAATAAGCCCTTCGCTGCAATGAAGCATTTTTTACGTTTTTTTTTTTTTTACACCCGGTCACGATATGCCCATAATTAGTTTAGAAAGGACCTCAAATAATGGAACTAATGAAGGCTCTATGTAACCCACCAGTTCGACGTCTATAGAACGTTGAATAAAACTGTAGGTAGCACGAATGCACTACTGAAGGACGCCATCATATTGAACAGAGTAAGAAGACACACACTAGTCACAAATATACTCAAAGGAATACTCTTAGGCTGAATAAATATCGCCCTGAGTTTGAAAGAAAGAACGTAAAAAAAGCAGAGACTTATGAAGTGCAGAAATTGCACACATAGTCGGAACAACAGTATTCTATCTTAGCTAACTCCAGACAGTTTTATTCAGCCGTGGGATATAGTTACTAAAGCAAAAAAAAAGGAAAATGCAAATCTTGTCATCATTATCCCTCTCATGGTAAGAACAGCTGTGAAAACGATGTTATTTAACTGAGGCACAGAAGCCTGACTCAGTACTACATACAAAAATCCTGAGATCCTCGTCGGGTGTCTATTATCTGAGTAAAATCGTCTGGAGGCAGCAAGCATAATAGAAAGACGTCAACGCGTTAAACAGGTTGATACGGTGAGCACAACGAATTCCACATTTTTTTTTTTTTAATAACAGAACGGAGGAAGGAAAAACAAATGAAGCTGAATATGATCGTTTGGAAATAAAGATTTAAGTTATACATTTGGTAAAGTACTGAATGTATTATTAAATCAAATCATTAGAGTTCCCTATCGGGGCTTCTCTCTTAAGTATAGAAGACTGTCTAGAGGTAGCAAGAAAAACACAAAAAAGACATAGGTAAGAAATCAATGCTGCGTGCAATAATAACAAACCCCTACGTTTTCCTCGAGCATGCCCAGTGTAGAGCAGTGAGACATCAAGTGCGACGTGGGGGTGGCGTGGGAAACCCCGCCCAACATCCACATAGGGATTATATTGAACCGGATGCAAGTGATACCGCTCAGTGGCTGAACTTCCTACACCTTGGTCATCGTAGGTAAGCGTCTGAGACCACTTTGTTGCTTAATTCTCACTACAAAGTGTGGTGGTGGAGAGGGACACCTTCATGTGGTACCACTTATATAGCCGATCTCATCCACTGCCCGATTATGTAAATATCCTTCATTTGCGTACCTAGTGTGTTAATACAAGGAGACGCAATCAGTCAAGTTATTCACCGTATGGCAAAAGAACACCCAAAAAGTCTCACTGATGTGAGAATGGATTTTACGTAATTGGGGAGCAACTGAAATGAATACTCATAGATCACCCTGAGTCAGGTGTGAAACTAAAATATATGATAGGTAACCTAAGCAGGGAGAATCTGAAGATTGGCTTGAAAATGAGCATGAAGAAAACGAAAATTAGGTTCATGAGATTATGTTCGTTCCCGTCTTGTAAAAATACGTGAAGAACTCCCATGTGTTGAGGAATAAATATAATTAGGGCTGGCAGTTCAGGCTGACTGATTTCTTGGTAATGAAATCAATCAAAAAATAGTAGTGGGAGGAAGGGCCTTTGGTAAACTGAGTAACTACATGAAGGATAAGCAACTGACCTTATCCGAGGAGACGATTATATAATCAATAGGTTCTTTCTGCTGTAACTTTCAGATCGAAAACGTCGAGTCTAAAAAAATCTTTAGAGCGGAAAATTAGGTGTGCTCAAGGAGGAATGGATAGGATCGTGTCACAAGGAGATATAAAAGGAAAGCCTCCAGGACGAAAGAATTATCGAAAGTGATTATTACATTAACTTCAGAAAAAAAACATAAATGGATTTGGGCAGGTCACATCCTTCGCAGAATAAATAAAATGAACTACCAGGTTAATTGAGTGGTAGTCCAGAGATGGAATGAGAGGAAGAGTCAGACAGGGAACGAGATGGTGAGATGAGATTAGGAGATTCACTGGGAGAGAACAGAACAGGCCAACAACCAACAGGTCAGAGTGAACAGAGGCAAGAGAGGTTCTTCTCCAGCAATAGGCTGACTCTGGCTGATTATGATGATGATGATGATGATCATGAATATCAGATGTTTATTTTAAATCAAAGTAATCAATGACCATCCAGGGGGATCAAGACCTATTTTACTGAACTCCTTCGTGGAAAAGCACTTACTGTGCTTAAACTGATTCCTACTACTACTACTACTACCAGACGGTAATATATGAGATTATCACTAACCATCGGCATGACACGAGTATATGGTGTACTTTATGAACCACTGGACAAGGACGGAACGTGACTGGCCTCTGCGTCTCGTCGGAGAAAGAACTGTACATTGTGGTAAACTGCTTGGTCAGATCTAATCACTGAATGCGTTTTATAAAGTTAGGCCCAAAAATTACTGTTCATTCTCCCCTCCACCCCAATTCTCTCTCTCTCTCTCTCCCTCTAAGTTTTAAGCGTACAGTCATTAACCTTCTAAGATGTTAGGGCAGTAGTTGTTATTAATTGCTCCAGTCGCACCCACCCTCCTCACTGTGAAGTAGACCTTTGATTTCTTTTCACACTACTATTCAGGTATGCTGACAAATACTGCCGTCGTTTTCATTTATGTGGAATAAGTAGATGGATAGAAAGATAGAGTAAGAGATAAAGTAGTCAAAGCAAAGTACTCTCACATTAGGCACAATTAATAATCTTGCATAATACACCTTGCTGTATCCCTAAGTCATCATAACCTTTGAATCGACGATCACATTTGAATTATGTCATCCTTGTAAACTGCTTTATCAGTAAAATTTTATTAACCCAAGTCTGGAAATGTTTAGAAAATAGAGAAAATCTGGCTAGGACACAGTATGTGAGCGAGGTGGATGGAAGTCAGAGAGGGACTGAGGATGAGGTCCAGAGATGGAGTGTGAGTTCTGTAATATTACTATCAAATAAGGTGGTACCTCGGATTGCCACCACAGGCAGGGTAGGGCTGGCGGCACAGGGTCCTTCCGCTCGCCATCAAGCGACTGTGCCAGCAGCTATTTCCAGGAATGCTCGTCGGCGAAGAAGTGAAAGTTCGGCCTTATTTTTCACCAACATCCGCGGCCTTACCACAAATTTAAACTCAGTTCATTTTTTCCTTCAGTCCATATCCCCTCTGGCCCTTTTCCTCATAGAACCACAAATCTCGCCCTCTACTGATATATCCCCAGTTTGTTTTCCCGGTTACCTTACAAACTTCCGTAACAAGGGCGGCACCTGTTGTTATGTCCAATCGCAATATGCAGTTGACACTATTTTAAACTTCACTTCATCCAGTTTTGATTACTCATTATATAAATTAAATTGTCAAAATACAGTGGGGCACCAATTTTCGCGCCAAATTGGGTCCAAAAATAATGCGCGAAAGTGGAATTAGCGAAAGTTGGGGCATTGTCTTTATGGCAAAAAGGCTAATTGGTTCCCGGTTATCCTAAAGTAACATCAGATTTTCATTTTCACTTGCAATACAGTACATCAAATCACTATTGTACATTGCATTGTGAGATACAAACAATAAAAACTGTACAGTACACATTATATGAGGAGAAACATACCACAGAGACCAGGTTACTCTCTTTTAGCCTTGGCCTTTCCTCCCGACTTTGAATGTCCCGGCCACTTTTTATCACCACCACTGCCTCCCGGCCCTCCCCCTACACCACCAGGCTCTCCCCCCACACCACCAGGCCCTTTCCCCACACTACCAGGTATAGTAGAGGCCATTGAACCGTGAGAATCCAACACAATGGAGCTAGCACGCTCGTACACAATGGCGGGAATGGGTGGACAGAGTGTTGACATGACGTCATTCAAGATGGCGGTGGGTTGCGGGCGGGCAGTGCAGGAAATTCAGAGTTCAAAATATTGTCCCAAACCCAAAATTTGTGCGCGAAAATCGATTTTTTTCAAGCGAAAGTGGAAGTTAGGGAATATTTGGTGCATGCCGCGAAAGTGGATTCCGCGAATCCTGCTGTAGCGAAAGTTGGTGCACTACTGTATTACCAAATATATGTGTAGTTTATCGCTCCCCCAATGCTTCTTCGGAACCCAGTATATTTGATTCCATATCCAAACAGTTGAGTAACCTTTACCTTGCCCTTAGCACCGAAATTATCATTTTGGGTGATTTTAACATACATAATGTTGAATGGCTATTGCATTCTGCCAGAACTGACGACGCTGATCTAGAGTGCAAGCTGTTTGCGGAATCATTTGATCTCACCCAGCTGGTAAAGCAACCAACCAGAATACCTGATAATCCCGATCATAATGCCAATCTCTTGGATTTATTCTTGACAAATAATCCAGATTAATACAGGATAGAGGTACTGTCACCACTTGGATCCTCTGACCACAATCTCATCAAAGCCTCATTAGTTAACCCTCCCACACCTCCCCATTCTGAACCTGTCAGGGTGACCCGATGGCACTTTGATAGGGCAGACTGGGATGGATTTAGAAGCTATCTCGCTGACATTACATGGCAGTCTTTCTTCTCTAGTGATCGTAATTCTACCCAGTCCCACATTTGCAACCTAATACTAGCTGGCATGGATTTATTCATACCAAGTCAACAGTTCAATAAAAGATCGAACTCTCCAAAATAGTTTGATGGAAATTGTGCCAGAGCAACAGCCCAAAAGTCATTAGCATATAACTCTTACTTAAAATATAAAACATCTGAATCTCTCTCTCAATTTAAGATTGCTAGAAATCATGCAAAAGCTGTATTAAATCTAGCTAAATCAAACTTTCTTCAAAAGTAAGCATCAAAACTACTTAACAACCCTAATGACAATAGAATATTCTGGTCAACTCTTAATTCTTTCAATACTAACTTTAACAAGTAATTTTCCATTCCCCCACTAAAATCTTCAGATGGCAACATTACAAATGACCCGCGTTGGAAAGCGGATATTTTTGCCAGTACATTTTCCAGAAACTCAACCATAGACGATACCAGGCAGAATGTCCCAGAACTAGAACTTGACTCTCCCGAAATTGCCCCACTTAAAATACAGACAAGATGCTTAAAATCCATCCTAGACAATTTACCTACCAACAAAGCTCCAGGCCTAGATGGAATTCCGCCAATTGTTTTGAAAAAGTGTTCCCCTGAACTTGCCTCTGTTCTTGTTAAACTATTCAGACTATGCATACGTACTTCTTTATTCTCAAATTCATGGAAAGAAGCCAATATCCACCCAATTCCTCTGACCCATCTGATTACAGACCAATACCTGTCACATCTTCTCTTCATAAGGTATTTGAAACTTTAATTAATAAGCACATTGTTAAACATCTTCAATCCAACAACTTAATTGGTGACAAACAATATGGTTTTCGACACGAAAGATCCACCATTGACATACTCAATCTCCTAACTCATACCATCCATCAATCAATTGATCTACATGGAGAAATTCATGCAGTAGCTCTTGATATCTCTAAAGCTTTCGATAGAGTATGGCACCGTTCCCTGCTGTCAAAACTCCGTTGCTATGGACGAACATGTTTTGTTCCTTTGATTTCTTCATATCTTAGTGACAGGAAAATAAGAATAAAAGTAGATGATGTATATTCCAATTTATACTCAATTAACGCTGGCGTGCCGCAGGGGTCAGTTCTGGCGCCAACCCTATTCCTGTTTCATATTAATGATCTCTTATCTGTCACCCACAATCCCATCCATTCATATGCAGATGACTCAACACTACATTGTTCATTCACACTCAGACACCCATTTACAAAGTCTAATATCTCTACCTCTCAAGTCAGTACAGCCATCTCCATAAATCAAGACCTATCTACGATCAGTGAATGGGGACAAAACAACCTTGTCTCTTTTAATGCTAGTAGAACTAAATATATACAATTTACTATTAGACTTATATTGCCAGATTCGTACATTACCTTTAGTGCTACTAATATTCCCATCTCCTAAAGTATTGAAATTCTTGGCGTCTCACTTAACAATGCCCTCAGCTGGACCTCTCATGTTAGATCACTTGCTAAAATCGCCTCAAAGAAAC
This sequence comes from Coenobita brevimanus, assembly GCF_032717465.1. Lineage (NCBI taxonomy): Eukaryota > Metazoa > Arthropoda > Malacostraca > Decapoda > Coenobitidae > Coenobita > Coenobita brevimanus. The sequence goes on from NC_136986.1 coordinate 21,450,798, forward strand.
TTGTATTATTGTACAGAGTCCGTAACTTCTTCGCTGATGAGCAGTTAGCTATAATTTATAAGAGTCACGTGCGCTCTCAGCTTGAATACTGCTCACCCTTGTGGAATGATTGTGGAGAAGTTGCATTAAAACAACTAGACAAAATTCAGAACAAAGCTGTTAGAATTATTAACAACCATGTCATTACAAATAAACTACCTCCCCTGCAAGTAAGAAAGAATGTTGCCTCCCTTGCATTATTTTACATAAATTTTTTTGGGGCAAATGCTCAGACGAAGTTGCGTCCATGGTGCCACCTCTCCACGCCTTCCCTCGTGCTACACGGGCATCTGGTAGCGCTTATGACTGGAATGTCACTCAGCCATATTGCAGAACTTCTGCCTACCAGATTTCTTTCATTCCCCGAACTGCATCTCTCTGGAACTTGCTTCCCCAGAAGTATTTCCCTCCAAATTTCAACCCACAGGTGTTCAAGCCTAACTGTTACAGATATTTTATGAACGGAGGACACCAGTAATCTTGAGTATGGATTTTTTTTTTTATTCATTTGTTTTTCCTTCCTCCGTTCTGTTATTAAAAAAAAGTGGGGGGAGGGAGTGAGCTGCAGAGAGGGCAGCCTGTTGGTGGACGACAGAGTGGCAAGGAGTAGATTCGTACATGGTCACTCCTAGCGGATTTAAGGTAGCTGGCGATCTCTCTCTCTCTCTCTCTCTCTCTCTCTCTCTCTCTCTCTCTCTCTCTCTCTGTTTATATATGTATACCAATCAAAATATATGGCATGCTCTAAGTTTTTGGCACAGAATAAAATTTTCGTTTAATAGTGTTTCTGTGATTGGCGCATTCTTGATTGAATTCTAACTGTTGTTGGACGATTTTATTCAGCTGGGAGAAACCATCAATTCCATCAATTTATGTTTGTCTCCATAGCTGTCAAAGCTGATGGTGGACCAAAAATCATGCCCCCAAATATTCTCCAAATTCATAATATCTTAGTTCACTGACTGTACCTCAACCCCTACTTTATTCTCACTCTCCATCAGTCCTGATTTTGTTTCAGACCCATCCAAGTCAGACAATTAAAGGGTAGCAGTAGTACGTTTGTTCATATTTCTCATATGTTAGCACCGTGCCAAGATTCCCTTGATGACATTACTTTCTTTCATTAACAAAAACAGGAGCTAAAACACAGTTTCTACATGCACATATCTCCCCAGTCTCAAAGTGAATTTCATACCTATATCGTGTGCTCAAGTCACTTCTCCAGTAGCAAACTCGTGGTGTTCTGCCCCACGGATCGGTTGCCCTTTAAGGTGCGTTAAACATGGTTTGACCGTTCATAGCAGAGCCGCCTGCCATTGCCAGGCGCCTGCTAAATCGCAGACTACAATGATTATATATATCTGATGCTACTTTGTTTACACCTTGGCACTACACGCTTGTAATGAAATTCACAATAGGCATGCCGCCTATCACACCTCCGTCGTCTGTGCTGGAATGGCACAGAACATTGTTTGCAGTACCATACCTGCGATTGTATATCAGAGTCAACTATATGATAAAGGTGTAAGGAACTAAAAAAAATAATATAAATAAATAGACAGAAATCGAAGTAGCAATGTGGGTTCTTAGTTCTTCACAATACATAATACGAAAAACAGTGTAAGACTAATACTCGCGTATTCCTTGCATGTTGTAAAACGTATGAACCTTTTTCACTTCACTGACCATTTTTAATGTTACTGTTGTCATTTTAGACTATTTATTGCAGCTTACACAGGTTTTCATACAGGCAGGGTTTGAAAACTGCCTCCATCAACCAGATTAATATGAGTGGTCTTCAAAGCCGTTTTTTACAACATATGCTGCCCCTTCATGTCCCTCGCAGCTGGTATCCATCCGCACCTTTCCACTCAAGCAATACAATCCTGAAAGGCCTGCCTCAGTGTACTGAAAACATTCCTACTAATAGGGCCGAATACTAATACACGCCTCAGTAAGCAAGACGTGAAAGAATCTGTATTCACCTGACCTCCACTCCTGCTCATCCCACCCTCCCAACTACCTACATACAACTGATGTTGGTTTTGTGTAGTTCATACCACAATAATGACTGCCTTGACTAACATTCGACCTACAACACCCAACTTCACATATTATGCTGCTTATATAGTTTGTTTTTTGACATTTGACACCATCCCAGCCCAACAAACCCAGTCATGTTGTTGTGGTGGTGGTCCCAGGCGAATCAGAAATTTGAATTCGGTGGACTGCAGGCCTATTTTGCTCTTTTCCTGAAGTCCACCGTCCTCCATTTTTGGTACAGAGAAGAAGTTGAGAGACGTTTGTATAACCAAGCAGCTGTGCCTTCCTGTTAAATCGCTGTCACCACATGAAGGCGTGCCCTTCCACGACTCAGTCATGGAAGACCTGAGTCAACATCTCAAAACGCATTGCAGTGATGAGGCTGATTTTCACTCTTAACCTTCATTATGACATTCATAAATCTGTACCGATCGAAGGTGAGATGCACCTGCAGTGATACGATAGTACTTATACTGGTTAAATTAACTGTACAATGAAAGAAAAGCATTCGTGAACCATATACTAATGGCCCGCCAGAATATGCTGTTGGCCGAGTTACAAGCTAACTACAAACCAAATGTTAAGCCTTGTACACACCAACTTACAAAGTAGAGCAACATTGTCTCTGGACTGTCTCGCATCAGTCTTAGAAATATCTATATTTGTCTTGCAACAGTCTCTAGATACTGTCTCTGGATCACGTACACCCCAAGATGCTTTATCCAGCAAAAGTCGCGTGACAGTATCATTAGAATATTAAGTGACTGTCGCAGGAAAATCTAAATCTGTCGCTGGACAGTCCAGAGACAATATTTCGGTTGTATCTTGTCTCCCACTAGATATGGGAGACAAGATACAAGATGCTCGGTGCGGAAGAATTTGGCAACGGATGACGGATTGTTTTTTTTTTTTCTCTCTCTCTCTCTCTCTCTTTAAAGGTTCTCATTTACAAATGCACGCCTCCTGCTATGAGGCGTAATATTCATATATTTTTACATTATTTAAGCATATCAGTTGTACATACATTGAATAACCATATATATATGATTCTATCCTAAGTAATTATAGAGTATAATTATATACTCTAATTTTGCATAAAAGTTATACATCATCGTTTAAAGATTTTACTGTTGTATATGGGTCTGTCCTAATAACAATTATGGTATATTTACACGTTTTCCACACATTGTTGAAAAATTATGTGTATGTATATGGTTCAATCATGACATAATTAATAGCTTTAGTGATTCCACTGTTGGTTTCGGCAACTACTCATACACACACACACACACATATATATATATATATATATATATATATATATATATATATATATATATATATATATATATATATATATATATATATATATATATATATATATATATATATATATATATACATTACTGTACAGTATACTGTATATATATATGTATATATATATATATATATATATATATATATATATATATATATATATATATATATATATATATATATATATATATACATTACTGTACAGTATATATATATATATATATATATATATATATATATATATATATATATATATATATATATATATATATATACCATGTATTCGTCCTTAAATGTACATCTTCACATGTACATTTTCCCTGTGACTGGAATATCACTTCTTGAGTTTAATATGACAAATGTTGGTTGTAAACTCATTCTGCAAAGTCGCTGGGCTGTCTCTCAATTGTCTAGCAACAGTCCACCGAGAAAGTAGCAGAAATGTCTAGCAAGCATCTCGCAACAGTCTCTAGAGACAAAGTTACCTTGTCTCCAAAGTGTCTCTGGACTGTCGCCCATCTGTATTTGGATTGTCTCGCAACAGGCAAGATACATAGTTGCTTGACTGTCTCTAGAGTTTGTATCTTGGTGTGTACAAGGCTTAGAAAATTCGAACAACTCTACAGAATTAAGTCACTGCGTTTCAAGAAAAGCCAATTCATAATAAAACTAGTTGACCTTTGGCAGCCATTTTGGTGACCTTGACCCCGAGAGCACATTTTCGAACTCGTCCAAAATTTTGGCCATATCTTGATACCTTGAAGGTTTCATGTTGATAGCTCATGCCGTTCATAAGATATTGTGGTAACAGAAAATCTACATGAAAACTAGTTGAAATTTGGCAGCCATTTTGGTGACCTTGGCCTCGACCCCAAGTGTCCATTTTCAATGTTGTCCAAGCTTTTAGCCATATCTTGATACTAGGAAGATTTCATGTTGATAGCTCAAGCCATTCATGGGATATAATGGTAACACACACACACACACACACACACACACACACACACACACACACACACACACACACACACACACACACACACACACACACACACACACACACACACACACACACACACACACACACACACATCATGTATCATACACCTCTACATGTCACCACTTTGGCACTAACACCCACCGTCCATACTGAATACATGCTAGGGCTGTCTCATACAGGGCCGGCGTATTAGTATTAGCATTTTTTTTTCTGAGACATCAGGAATGTGTGCTTTGATGAATTTCAAATCCTTAAACTGTTCCCTGCCCCAGCCTTATATTCGAAGCTGCATCCATTGGAAAAGCAGACCACCTCACTACTGACTTCACCACCACTCCACCTCCCCCTGTGGTTTGAATTTATTTGAAAGCCAAGAATAAATCAAAAATCTATTTCAGTAGATGTCAATGGACTTAAGTTTATTTGATTTATACTCTGTTCACTTTAACTAGACGTAAAGTCGCCTTTTCTCTGTCTTTAACCTGCCCCGTGCCAGTGCCGTTTTAAAATGGCGTTATGCAACTGCGCGCTCAGTGCCATTGCCGTTTTAAAACATCATTTTTTTTTTCCCCCAAATCATGGAGAGCGCAATTTTCAAACTAGGCACGCAAAAATTGGTGAGGATGTATGTCAACTCTTCCACCACCTTGCCTCAGGCTCTCAGGCCTATACACTCACGAGCTGAGTCATCGCTCTTGCTCTGCCTCACTCTGCTTGTACCACTCATACTGTACAGTCATGTCTCGCTGCGGTCTCTCTGATGAGGAGATTCAGGAACTCCTGAAGGTGCCCTACACTGGTGAAAGCTACGTTGAAGATGACGTGCAAGATAAGGATTATTTGCAACCGGAAGATGAAAGTACTAATGAGGAGGAAATACACACACCAAGGAAATCCAGGTATGTGGGGTATGCTAGTACCCAAGGGATGAGGCCATCAGCATGTCGTTGCCTAGCCATAGGTGATGAGGAGGAGGATTCAGAGGAGGAAGGTGAGGCTTCTAGTATTTCTGGGTGGCTGGGGAAGCCGAGGATTTCCCGACGTGGGGTTGGAGGTGTTAGGAGGAAGAGAGGGGGATTTGGGAATATTCCTCTGGCTGGAGACACGGGTGAGTCATCTTGCCCACGCTATCCCTCACATCCAAGTGACCCAGCCCGCCCTAGTACCTTAGGACAAGGTGTTCCCCCATTCCCCACACCCAGCACATCCACAGAAAGTGTTCCCCAATTCCCCACACCCAGCACATCTCGTGAAAGTGTTCCTCCATTTGCTACATTTCCCAGCACATCGAGGGAAAGTGTTCCCCTATCCCCCACACTTCCCAGCACCTCCAGTGAGCCGTTTCCCTCCTTCCCCACACTTCCCCAGGCTTCCCCACGGCCCTTAGATGAGGGAGGTGATGATGGGGATGAGGAGGAACTGACGTGTGAGTAGGAAGATGGGAGTGACATTGTTCCAGAAATAGGCTACACCTGTTCACTTATGAGCATGTTGCTGGGTGTACTGTACCTGAACTAACCCAACTTGAAGTAGGGTGGATTTCTTCAGAAATTTCTTTACTGTGGACTTTGTATTGAGAATTGTTGCCCTAACTAACGCCTTTGGTGGGTTTGAGCGTGCAGTGAGACACTCACAGTGTGACACTTAGAAATACTCTTACAGTGTCTCTGTATACTGAAGGCATGTTGTAAATAATTTACCGTAAGTGTAAGTGCGGTACACAGTGAAGTAAAGTTGTACGTAATTACCGTAACTGTAATATGAAGGATGCAGTGAGAGAGATAAGTGGCAGGTGTTGCAGTACTAAATGATTTATATGGGAAAAAAAGATGTTTTCTGTATGATATCCAGTGAAAAAAAATATTTTATGCATATTAGATGAACTGAAAAGTGTAAAAAACATTCCTAGACCTTCCTAGAGTAACGTTGGCCAGAATACCTGAGTTTACTTCATAGAAAACGAAGTTTTCTCTCACCACTGCAGCTCTTCTGGGAAACCACACCTGAGGGACGGACCGGGGACTTCCAGAAAATGCACTTGTAGCCTCCGGTGAGTCTTTTTAATGGTCATATTCGTTTTTTTTTTTTTCACATAAAAATCTCTCATTTTAGTCTTAGAGAAAAAAAAAAAACGATAATTGGCCGGCACTGGTGTGCCATTTTATGTCTGGGGTGTCCGGCACTCAGCGGGTTAATGCTGAGCTGGACCAAAAGAAATCCAGTAGGCTGTGGTGCTAGGCACAAAGAAGTCCTTTGGAAATGATGTTTAGCTTCATCGTCTTACTCTGCCACTGAACCACGGGAAAAAAAATGCATATCGACTAAAATCGCCTAGTTGAAATGAAAGCCTTGTTGTCCGAATGATGAATGTTATTGGTTGTGAAGAGCCCTGTAAAACCCAGACGACTAGCCTACACTGCCCTAACTGAAACTGAATTAATGTGAAGGATTTGAATGAATCTAAAGTGCCTGAATGAATCGAATCAGTCATGATTAGACAGAAATGAATCTAGTAAGCGTATACAAAATGTTATACCGTGAGTGTCACTCGGCGCTAATTGATATGGTTAAAGAAAATGTGGAATCCACATTAGTGCGATCTTTTAGTGTCATAAACACATGGAAAAAAATGTGAAACACATAAAAGGTCTTTCACAATCGTTTTCATTTACAAAATGGGTATTGAAATAATATTAAGCTGCTCTTTTCGTACCTTCATACTAATAATATCACCACATTGCACAGTTGTGATTAAATACACAGAATAACTGTGAACACCGCTTCTGGTGCAATGCTCGAGTTATTGTTGAAGCATACAACCACAGATTCCACCGATATAACGTCAGTTACTGGAAATGGAATGACAACGATGAATTTGATGTTGTTATTATTGTTGTTGTTCAGTGGTTCTCAAACTTTTTGTCAGCGACCCACCAAAGAGTGTTCCAAAGGCTCGCTATCTTCGCACTTTCCCAGATCTTTAAGACAGACAGACAGATAGCCAAATATATGTGTGAGTGCTTTAAAGCATGCATCAACACCAGGAAAAGTCGAAAAAAAATGATCCCATAATTAGTTATCAACTTTAAAGAGTGTGCCAACCTGGCCAAGAGTAATAACGGAGCATAATAATAATAAAAAGTCCTGAAAGGGTTATAATGATGGTGATGGTAACAACCGGTGGGTAGGGAGGGGAAGAAAAGCGTTGCTCTCGAAATATTTAAGTTATAGCTTCCGGCTGCACATCCTCATGTAATGAGTAATCAGTACACGACCTATCTTCGGTATAATTATTATACTGATAGTGAAGCAATGATATTTATTAACAATGAAATCTGTAAAATACAATGAAAGCTTCAGATCTATTCCATGTCTCTGTGACCCAAGTTTGAGAACCATTGTTGCTGTGGATTCAGGCTCATCCAAATGTAAACCAAGTCCACTCAGCGCTAACGTTGTCATTCTCGATGGATAAGAAGGAAGTTGCGGGACTTTTGTATAGCCGAGCTGCTAGTTACATCGACGCAGTTGTGTGTAGGCATCCCTTATCAAAACACTGATGATCCTATATGCACTGCATTAGTTTCGGTTTTGCATTACTAGTCATTACTTACCTCAGATTAATTTGACTTGGCAGGACTGTACGTAAAGGAAGACGGTGAAAATTAATAGCACAAAACTGGCTGAAATAACCAGAATATTCTTAAATGGCAGGTGGTGGCGACCATCATCCACACACTAGAGATGGTGCTGCCTACTTCTTCCTTAGCCTTTATCATTCTTTTTCTGTGCCTGCCCTTCTCTCTTCTTATTTCTCCATCTTTCCTGTCACCTCTTATTGCTTTTATTTCCTTTCAGGTGGCTTTACGTTGAGTGACAAGCCAAATGGTTTTCTGTAAGCCAAGAAACCATTTACAACGCTGGGTGGTAACCATATAACCAAACAATACGTGCTCCCTACGTGTCAACAAGTGGGTTGGTGGAGGGTTAGTGCCCCTCCCCATAAAACAAATAACTCAAAGTCAAATGGCCACCTCTTACAGGATTATGGCGTCTGGCAATAGATAGATAGATAGATAGTGTGTTTGTTTCCATGTGAGGGAACTGGGCCAGTCTCACAGCTTGAATACTAAATCGTGGTGGCAAGAGATGCGACAACCTTTATTTGTGAGGTACGAATGAGTGTGCTTGGTTATTGCTCAAATTTACCCGCTAGTATGAATACACGTGGCCATCACCCGAGCTGAAATGGGTTAAGGATCTTATTCAGGTCAGAGTAAAATAATGTGCTTTAACCTCAACCAGCTGTGATGGGCTGACTGAACCTTAAGTGTCACTGTTAGACATGAACTGAACTAACTGCTACTTAATGGACCTAAAGTTGTCATATATGACCCTGAGTGAAGCTGTATTGAACTATTGATCTGACTGAGCCATATTACAGAATATGAAACATGTAAAAACATAAACAGCCTGAAACGACCGAATTAAATCTGAAAGGCCATGAACTTATCTTAAAGAAGAGAAGAATATACAGTACGTTAGGGTCTGCTGCAGGACAAAACTTCCCTATACTGGAGAGTTACAACCAGGAAACCTTCCCACAGTGGGTTAGGTCAAGTTGGGAAAGGGTGTGCAGAGATGTGAAGTTTTTTTTTTTTTTAAGCGAGGAAGAAGGAACCAAAGGCCATGAGCCCGCAGTAACAGTTCCCTCCAAGAGAAAAACAAAATACAATAGAGAGCCAAATTCAAGATCCGATCATTTTGAGATGCCTGGACACACTACGTTTGAAAGACTGGAGATCATAGGCAGCAGGAAATACAGACAGAGGGAGACAGTTCCAGAGCTGACCTGTTGCATAAATTAAAGACTGGGAGTAACGGTTAACTCTTGCATTAGAGAGTTGGGCAGAAAAGGGATGAGAGTTTGCTGCCAGACGGGTGCTACGCGCCCGTCGTAGAGGTGGAGGAATGCAAGCAGACAGTTCAGAGGAGCAGTGACCATTAAAGTAGCGATAGAAAAGAGATAAAAATGCAACAGTGCGGCGAAGAGACAGAGGTTGAAGGGAGTCAGTAAGAGGAGGAGAGTTAATGAGACGAAAAGCCTTTGACTCCACCCTATTGAGAAGAGCTGTATGTGGGGAGCCTCCCCACACATGAGAGTTGTACTCCACACAGGGGCGGATAAAACCTCTGTATAGAGTCAACAATTGTGCAGGGGTAAAGAAAGAGCGGAGTCGGCTTAGCACACCCAATCTCTTGGAAGCAGATTTTACAAGAGAAGTAATATGATCTTTCCAAGATAAGTACATATGACATAGTTGGCGCCATATTTATGTACGTGAGTTTGTTCTTCCCTCAGGCAGTCGATTTACATCCAGATACCTACTTGCTGCTAGGTGACCTGGCAAGTGGGAGTTTAAGAACAATGTCCAGAATTTCCACCGATTAGAGAATGTAGCCTAACCCAGGTCCTTTCACTTGTGAAGAAAGCATGCTAATGCTTCACCATCGGATCTCTGACCTGATCTTAATTCTTGCGGAATGGCAAAACCATAAATACTAAAAATATTTTTTAATTATTATTTTCGCTGGCTGTAAACATGACTGATCTGACAGAAAACACTCGAAGTATCAGTATCTGTAATCAAACTTCATCTATGCAAAGTTTAATGATTTTTAAGAATATGTAATTGTTAATGCTTCCTATATAGGCTACTGCTCTTTCAATAAAGTTTAGAATTTCATAATTTTTTACTAGAAATAATATTCTCTCTTCCATTTTCCCTCTTCATTTTTAATTCCAACATTTCTCTACTGAATCAGCAATGGATATGAATCAGTTTATTTACTTTACCCCTACTTCATTGTTTGTCCAATAGAAACGCTGATCAAAGAATGGAACGGGGTCTTGCCAACAGTCCAGCTGTGGTTGCTGAGAGAGCCAGAGTTGTTCGTCTGTGGCTCAGTGGCGCCTCCGCTAAAACAATCCATAGTAGGACGGGTGCCAGTCTATCCACCATTTATCGCTGGATACGTCGCTGGCAAGAAGAATATTCCATCAAGACCCGACCACATCACAAGCGACTATGGAAACATTCTTGGGGTGGTGAGAGAACCTTGACAACATCTAACGTGGCGAATTCGTGTTCCTCACCAGCAGGACTGAAGCAGCAGTTAAAATCAACAACCAGAGCATCTGAGCCCTTATCAAGTGTGGCAATGCATCCGACGCCCAAAATGTCTCTTTCGCCTGATCACCAGCTTCAAGTGGCCGCATTCGGGTACAGTCCACCATATTATGTCGACCCATATTACCAATTAATTCACCACTGTCTTGCACATTATACGCCCCATGGCTCAGTTCCAGTAACATCACCATAAGGGGATAGTAGTAATATTGGCATTGTATTATGATCTGTCTCGGATAACATGGGATTGTATTTTTCATTTATATTAATTATATTAATTATGTATTTATCAAATACTGAATTTGTGTGTATTTTTTATATATTTGTTGCAAGTTGAAGTCATATCTGTGCAGGTATTGATTCAGATGGACTAACGTTATTCCACTGTCATTAACACCAGTCTGTTTATGGTGCATTATATATTGTAATGGCAACAAGATCAGACTCTTTCATTATGCTTCATCTCACTGATTTACAACATAAGCAAAATACTTGATAATATCTTGCAGACAGTAAATTTTTACCTTATTAGTAAGCATATATGCAAGTCTACTGCAACGTAAAGATGAACTATGTGAAATAACAGTGCAAAAAGCTACACAGACATTGGATGTGGGTTCGTATCCTGGCTAGGGCAGGGAACAGTTTAACCCGGCCTGTACCAGCAACTTACATGTATGTCGGCCCCAATATGCGTGGACAGTGCCAGTGATGTACATGTACATCAAAAATTTGATATATGCACCAAAATTCGAACATTTAAATTACGTGACAAAAAATTGGCTGGGATATTCCCGCGCCTCTTTAGGCCTCATCCGCAAGGTATGAGTCATCACCACACGATTGGGCCCGCATGGGAGCCTGCCACATCAGTCTGATTTTGACAGTGAGTGAGTGAGGACGACGGCACGTCGCAGCCTAGCCCAGCACAAGGTTGGCACTCTCCTGAGGTGTCTTATGATAGGGAATGACGATGTGACTGACAGGGATTACACTCAGCCAGACTCAGAATCTAGCAATGATGAAGAAATACCATCCCCCAGGAAGGCCAAATATATGAAAGTGATGATGGTATCCTCACAGGCAGCCCCACCACCACCACCCCTTCTCACCACCCACTGCCACCCTCTATCCTATGATGATTCCTCTAGTGAGTGCTACATACAGTCTGCCAAAGTGGGTAGGATCCCTCTGTAAAGGGTTGAAGGCCAGGGAGGATGTACAGACAAAAAAAATACAAGGTCAGTAACACTTTCTTTTACTCACGTGGGGCGAGGAGGACTGCCCCACCACTGACCTCACAAAGGCCTGATTCACCTCAGCCCAGCACCTCTGGCACATGTGATCTTCCCCATGGAAATTCCCTACCTCATTTTAGTGCTTCCTCCTCCCCTATTGGTAGCATAGGGGTGAAACGAAAGAGGAAGGGGAAAGGAAAAGGGAAAGGTAGTGGGGAAATAGGGTGATAGTTGGAAGTAAGGCGAGGAAGAGGAAAATATTCCCCAGGTGACTTCTGGTTTTCCTCCCCATCCTGACAACAGGGACGGTGGTGGTGATGGTGGAGATGGTGAAGCAGAGGATGATGTCGTGGGAATGGGAGGATGGGGACAATTTTGTTCCCATTCGCCAACAATTTACTCGTGGGGACATGGCAGGCTGTACTGTTCCCAAGTTGAATCAATCCTCTAGGAGGATCGATTTCTTTAAAAACTTTTTCACTAGAGAGTTGGTTCTCAGAATCTGCATACTTTCTAACATGTATGCTGCATTCTGCTGTGGCACAGACCCACAAACACCCCATAGCCGGCTGTTTGATGCTGACAAATGTGTTGATGAGTTGTACCTGTTCCTGAACTTAGTTTTCTTGATGAGACTGCTAAAAAAATAATTTGTTACCTTTGTACTGGACTGTTTTTTTTTTTTTTTTTTTTATGTGTCCGACTCTGGGCAAAGGCTTCATGGCCTATATCTCAGGGGCAGTAGCCTATCCCAAGGCCCAGTAGTCCTCCTACACCTCCACATGTCACCACTTCGGCGCTAACACCCACCGTCCATACTGAATACATGCTAGGGCTGTCTCATACAGGACTGGTTTTTTGATATTAGCGGGGGGGGTTTTACGACATGTCGGCGGGTCATCTGGTAGATCGGAAAGTCTGCCTTTTATGAAATTCAAATCCTTAAACTGTTCCCTGCCCCAGCCGGGATTCGAACCTGGGTCCATCAGGACTGCAGGCCGCCTCTCTACCGATTCAGCCACGCCTCCCCCTTATATCAACACCCTCCTTTGGAAGAGTTTTGGGGAGAAACAGATTCCAGTACATTCTCAGCCGGCTCCATTTTTACAATAATGAGGACCCCAGCAATGTAGGCAATACTGACAGGAGGCACTGAATTCGCCTAGTGTTTGATCACCTGAGGGCATGAGTCCCATCCTCTATCTCTCCTTACAGAGACCTGGTCATAGACGAGAATCTCGTGTTATGGAGGGGGAACATTGCCTTCAGGCAATATATCCAAAGCAAAAGACACCACTTTGGGTTCAAAATTTTTGTCATGTGTGACTGCAGGACCGGGTATGTGCAGGACATAGTCCTGCACACCGGTGTACAGATGGAAATTTCAGAAGATAGGTCTGCCAGTTTGTCTGGTGCAGTTGTGAAGACAATGATGCAGCTGTATATTCATCGTGGGCACATCCTGTACCTGAACAACTGGTACACTAGCCCACTTATCTCTCGGTACTTGCAGCAGCAATAGACTAGTATCTGCGGTACAGTGAAGAAAACCAGGTGCCACATGGTACAGGTGGGCAGCAGACTGCACAGGAAGGAGGTAGTGTTTTTTCAAGCAAATAATATCCTCGCCACTATGTGGCACCACAGCCGTGAGGTAAACCTCCTTTAGACGTTTCATTGCCCCCTGATGTATATCACAAAGACCATCGATTACCACAGTGAGAAACGTGTGCACATTTGGAAGCCTGAGGCTCTAATTGATTCCAATATCAACAAGCATCAGGTGGAACAGTCGGATGCAATGATATCGAATGTTGAGTGTGCCTGGCCCACGATGAAGTGGTACAAGAAACTGTTCTTTCACCTGCTGGATGTAACAATTTTGAATGTTCACCTCCTCCACACCACCACCACAGGATCCAGTGAGACTTTTGAGAACTTCATAAAGGAGCTGTGCAGGGAGCTGATTGGCACCCATGATTATGATCTAGAAAACATTCAACAGTCGACCCTAGAAAACATTCAACTGGTGGTGAAAATCCCCTTCGCCTCACCATACATCATTTCCCTGTGTTAGTGACGGCACCAGGTGTGAAGAGGAATCCCCAGCGCAGGTGTCACGTGTACCAACACAGCACAGTATGGCCAGGAAAACAACGAATGGACACGGATTACCAGTGTGTGGAGTGTGATGTGTGGCTGTGCCTTACACCCTGCTTCATAGAATACCACACCCTACTCCACTTCTGAACTACATGGTGTGTGTAATAAAAAACGCAGTTGAAATGTATATAACTGTAAATAATATGTAATGATAACTATCTCATAAGTAAGTGTAATGTGATAAGGAGCTAGTGTTAGTGATTTTATAATAGTAAGTGAAGTAAAATAAGTTATGTATGTATGTGTGTGTGTGCAAGAAAATATGCTAAGTAAAAGGACACGGCGCGAATATCTTACTGTGTGAGAAAAGAGAACGGTAGTGCATTGAGTGTGAGAAAAAACACACCACGAGTGCATAGACTATGAAAAATTATAAGTTATGTGGAAAACAAATATAATGTACTGTATAATATGTGTGGACACAGACTTGCTACCTCAGAAATGTAGCATAAGAACTATTACGAACATTATATGGGCAATCCAGCTAACTCACTCGCTTGTCATAATGTGTCAGTATATATAACAATGCTTGGGGACACTTCCTATATCATCTATATACCCAACAAGAGTGTCCTTGGCTTGAATAGCATAGATACCGATGAAGAACATACTGAGCTTCTGCTTTTTCTTGCTCTGTGGCGTCGGCGGGTGGTGAAGTCTATGGGTGTTACTCTGAAGTTTTCAGCCGCCTGCCAAGGGAGAATCGACCTCTAAATCGACCTAAATGGCTTCTGTGAGTACTTTCATCGTTGTTCTCCATGTTTTCTCATCATTTCTAACCTGTCTAGCAAAAATAAATAGAGGAGTAGACTGTAGCACCAGTCGAGCAGGGCAGTACCCCCGAGGTGGATGGAAAGCTGATGACAGGGAGTGCTGGAGCTCCCGTTTCATCAGCCCTCAGGACTAGTTCCTGACCATCCCCCTTTGCTGAACTTTTTGAGTGTCTCAGTTACACAGAGAGTAGGCCAGCATGCTCTCCAGTACAAATTTCTCTATCTACACCAAACTACATGCACAGTACACAGTACACTTCCTTTTCCAAAATTCAAAAAATTATGGCGTCTCATCACCCAGCCTCGGAGTCCCCAGGGGGGGGGGACCATAAATGCCCCCACCATCCACCCCACTCCCAGTGATTCGAGGTGCCTGGAACCACTGTCTGACTTTCTTCTTCCTTTCTGCAACATTCGCAGCCTTTCCTCTAACTTTCGCTCTGTTGAGCACCACCTCTCCTCCTCTAAACCTCACCTTCTTTTTCTAACTGAGACTCAGCTGTCTGAGGCAACTGACAGCAAACCCTTTTCTGTATCCTCCTACTTTCTCTATACTCATTTTAAAGCCAAAGGTGGCTGTTGTGTATATATACGCAACGACTTATCTTGCTCTTGTGTTCCTGAACTCGATTCTTCCGAATTCTCTACACTCTGGCTTCGGCTTTCCTGTCATTCTCTGACTAAATATATCTGTGCTGTTTACTTATCCCCTAATTCTACTGACTACCAAAAATTCTTTGACTATCTTACTTCTACGATGGAACACATTCTATCCATTTCTCCTTTCTCTGAAATCTCCATTCTAGGAGATTTCAATGTTCACCACCACCTTTGGCTCTCCTCTCCTTTCACTGATCCACCTGGTGAACAAGCCTACATCTTTTCTATCCTTAATGACCTAGAGCAGCTTGTACAGCACCCTACCCGTATCCCTGACTGCCTTGGAGAGAGCTCCAACATACTTGACCTCTTCCTCACAACTAATCCTTCTGCTTACTCTGTTAATCTTTTCTCTCCGTTGGGCTCCTCCGATCACAACCTTATCACCTTAACCTGTCCTATACTTCGGTACGGCCTGTGGACCCTCCAGGGAAACGTCGTCTGTGGCATTTTGGAGCCGCGGACCGGGTGGCCCTCAGGCAGTACTTCTTTGATTTTCCCTGGAATGATTATTGCTTCCATGGCCGTGAGCCATCTGAGTGTGCCTTGCGCATTACGGAGGTTATCCTCTTGGGCATGGAAGCATACATTCCTTTCTCATATCCTTTGACTAAAGCAAGAAAGCCTTGGTTTAATCACGCTTGTTCTAATGCTGTCCGCAACAAGGAGAGGGCCTACAAAAGGTACCGGAGCCAACCCACCCCTGAATCACATCATCTTTACGTTTCTGCCCGAAATCATGCTAAGTTTGTTCTTCGCTCTGCTAAAAATAATTTCATCCATACTAAATGCTCTCAACTCTCCAACTCGAATTCTTCCCGCTCCTTCTGGCACCTTGCCAAAAACCTTTCTAACAACTTTACCTCATCATCCTTCCCTCCTCTTTTCTACTCTGATGGTTCTGTAGCTATTTCTTCTACTGATAAAGCAGATCTCTTCACACAGACTTTCTCCTCCAATTCCACCTTAGACGATTCCGGTGCTGCTCCTCCATCACTTCCCCCCTCTGACTTCCTCATGGCTGGCATTAAAATTTCTTCAGCTGATGTATTTTCTGCCATCACTGGCCTCAGTACTAATAATGCATATGGGCCTGATGGGGTCCCTCCTGTTGTTCTCAAGAACTGTGCTTCTGTGCTTACACCCTGCCTAGGCAAACTCTTTTGCCTTTGTCTGTCAACTTGTACCTTTCCTTCTTGCTGGAAGTTTGCTCTCATTCAGCCAGTCCCAAAGAAGGGTGACCACTCCCAACCCTCCAACTAGCGTTCAATTGCTTTAACGTCCTGTATTTCAAAAGTTTTCGAGTCAATTCTCAATAGAAAAATTTTAAGGCATCTTTCCTATCACAACCTTCTTTCCGATCGTCAGTACGGGTTCCGTCAGGGACGCTCCACTGGCGATCTTCTCACCTACCTTTCAGACTCCTGGTCATCCTCCTTTCGGTACTTTGGTGAAAGCTTTGCCATTGCACTTGACATCTCAAAGGCTTTCGATCGAGTCTGGCATAAATCTTTAATTTCCAAACTGCCCTCCTACGCTTTCTATCCTTCTATCTGTGCCTTCTTCGCTAGCTTCCTTTCTGGTCGTTCTATAGCCGTTGTTGTAGACGGCCACTGTTCTTCTCCTAGATCTATCAACAGTGGTGTTCCTCAGGGCTCTGTCCTATCACCAACTCTCTTAATTTTATTCATCAATGACCTTCTAAGCTGTACATCTAACCCTATCCACTCATACGCTGATGACTCCACCCTTCACCTTTCCATTCGGTTCCCGCAACGCCCATCTCAGCAGTTACTTCAACAAACAAGGGATGAGGCTATGGCACACCTAATGTCTGACTTGGCTCGTATCTCTGACTGGGGTAAAAATAATATGGTTGTTTTTAATGCATCGAAGACTCAGTTCTTACACCTATCAACCCGACAAAATCTTCCACAGGTATACCCACTAATGTTTAATAATATTCAGCTTAATCCTGCATCATCCTTGAACATGCTTGGGGTTTCATTTACTCGGGACTTATCTTGGAAAGATCATATTACATCTCTTGTAAAATCTGCTTCTGAGAGATTGGGTGTGCTAAGCCGGCTCCGCTCTTTCTTTACCCCTGCACAATTGTTGACTCTATACAGGAGTTTTATCCACCCCTGTGTGGAGTACAACTCTCATGTGTGGGGAGGCTCCCCACATACAGCTCTTCTCAATAGGGTGGAGTCAAAGGCTTTTCATCTCATTAACTCTCCTCCTCTTACTGACTCCCTTCAACCTCTGTCTCTTCGCCGCACTGTTGCATCTTTATCTCTTTTCTATCGCTACTTTAATGGTCACTGCTCCTCTGAACTGTCTGCTTGCATTCCTCCACCTTTACGACGGGCGCGTAGCACCTGTCTGGCAGCAAACTCTCATCCCTTTTCTGTCCAACTCTCTAATGCAAGAGTTAACCGTTACTCCCAGTCTTTCATTTATGCAACAGGTCAACTCTGGAACTGTCTCCCTCTGTCTGTATTTCCTGCTGCCTATGATCTCCAATCTTTCAAACGCAGTGTGTCCAGGCATCTCAAAATGATCGGATCTTGAATTTGGCTCTCTATTGTATTTTCTTTTTCTCTTGGAGGGAACTGTTACTGCGGGCTCATGGCCTGTTTCCTTCTTCCTCGCCAAAAAAAAAAAAAAAATTGGCCAGCACCATGGCTCCATGAGGGTCCAAAGTCTGCCAGCATGTGGCGGGTTTGATTTTTGTTAAACTATACTTTACTAATTTACCACATACCCACCAATATGTCATAAACATTCCCTTGTTAATACCAGTAAACTAGCCGTGTATGAGACGGTGCTAGCATGTATTAATCCTCCTCAAGTTAACCTGGGTGTGACAGACCTGGTCGATTTGTTCAGTGCTGTAGTTCAGTAACTTATACAGTAGATGCCTGGAATCACTATGTTTTTGCATAATATCACTCAGAATTGCATGTGGGGTATGTGAGATCCAGTTGTACCTTAGGAGGAGGGGTATTTTTTTCTCCTAGTTTGCAGGTTGTTTCTATGTTGTGTGGAGTCCACTATGCTCATCATGAAGGACCCCAGGTTGACACAAGTGCTAGGCTCATAGTGTTCTTTGTTTTCTTGTATGGCTACTGCAAAAAAAATGACAGTTTAAAGACAAAATAAAAATATGTAGAGTTAAGTGAATCAAAACTTATTTGCATAATTTTGTAACTGATAAAACCTAATACACTGCAGGATGTTCAGAAGGTTTATCCATTACATCACTCAGAATTGCATGTCAGATCTGTGAGACCCAGATGTACAGTACCTGAGGAGGAGAGGTATTTTTCTCCTAGTTTGCAGGTTGTTTTTATGCTGTGTGGGATCCACTATGCCCATCATGTGGACCTACAAGTTCTAGGCTCATAGTGTTCTTTGCTTTCGTGTATGCCTACTGACAAAAAAAAATGTATGGCCTTCTTTTTATATGTAGAGTTAAGTGAATCAAAACTGATTTGCATAATTTTGTAACTGATAAGACCTTATACATTGCAGGATATTCAGGAATTCATTATATGAAACATGTGTGACACTACAGCATTTTTATTATGCTGGGTCTGACAGACCCAGGTGTACATGAGTTGAATGCGAAACTGTACGTTACCTGAGGAGGGTTAACCATACATGGTGAGCAATTGTGCCAAATGGTAACATGTGGAAGTGTATGGTACATAGGAGGACTGTTGTGTCTAAGGGAGTGGGCTGTTTATCCTATGCCCAGATTTGTGTACATAGAAAAAATGCAGCAATCAAAAGTTGACTGTTCCTCATTTGCCAACCCCCCATTTAGTGGGGGTACTGGCCATTGCCCAAATAAAACTTTCTTATCGTGCATACCTGCATTTCCTGGAGCCCTTGATGGCCATTCCCCCCCCTATGGG
This sequence comes from Coenobita brevimanus, assembly GCF_032717465.1. Taxonomy (NCBI): domain Eukaryota; kingdom Metazoa; phylum Arthropoda; class Malacostraca; order Decapoda; family Coenobitidae; genus Coenobita; species Coenobita brevimanus. Next base: position 21,470,148 of record NC_136986.1, read on the forward strand.
TGAAAGGCCCAGGGGTCCCATTTTACACACTGAACCTATGTTGCTCCTTGGTCCCATATCCTTAGGGATATATTCCTCTTGGACCTATTCCTACTATGGACCTATTTTCCCATTACCCACCCAGCCACAAACCTTGCCCACCCACCTCACCAATCCATCCACCCACTCTACCCTCTGAAAGTAATAATGATATGGTTGTAGATGCAATAAACTTAACGGTAATTACCTACCATATTTTCCTCATGTCGAATTGATTATTATTGCCTGCCTTAACCCGAGGCGTCCTGTCGACGTATGACTATGTCGCAACATTATGTAACTGCCAGTCCCGTCGATGCACCGGTATGTTGTGCAATTGCAAGGATCATAATCTGCACAATTTTCAAATCTCGTGCTTGATTTTGGGTACATGGGGTCGTGCGACCTTCCCCTACCTGCCACCAGGCGGGGACACCTGGCAACCCAGCGCGACCCGCGCTCACTCTCGGCTCGGTCACTCACCTGTTAGCAGTGACCCAAGTCAGACATGGCGCACAGAGGTCTCTCGGAGGAGGAAATTCAAGCCGCCCTGGATGCCTTCACAGGTGACAGTGATTCGCCACTAGATGACAAGGTGGGGGACAAGAATTATGTCCAACCACAGGAGGAGGAAAGAAACAGTAGTGATAAGGAGGTTCTCCCGAGGAAGCAGCGCTATGTTTTTTTTTTTTAATTCGAGGAAGAAGGAACCAAAGGCCATGAGCCCGCAATAACAGTTCCCTCCAAGAAAAAAAAAATACAATAGGGACCCAAATTCAGGATCCATTCATTTCGAGTTCCCTGGACACACTGCGTTTGAAAGACTGGAGATCATAGGCAGCAGGAAATACAGGAGGGAAACAGTTCCAGAATAGACCTGTTACATAAATGAAGGACTGGGAGTAACAGTTAACTCTTGCATTGGAGAGCTGGGCAGTTTGGAAATTAAAGATTTATGACAGACTCTATCGAAAGCCTTTAAGATGTCAAGTGCAATGGCAAAGCTTTCGCCAAAGTCCCGAAAGGAGGATGACCAGGAGTCTGAAAGGTGGGCGAGAAGATCACCAGTGGAGCGTCCCTGACGGAATCCGTGCTGACGATCAGATAGAAGGTTGTGATAGGAAAGATCCCTTAAAAATTTTCTATTTAGAATTGACTCAAAAACTTTTGAAATACAGGACGTTAAAGCAATTGGACGATATTTGAAGGGTTGGGAATGGTCACCCTTCTTTGGAACTGCTTAATGAGGGCAAACTTCCAGCAAGAAGGAAAGGTTCAAGTTGACAGAGAAAGGCGAAAGAGTTTGGCTAGGCAGGGTGTAAGCACAGAAGCACAGTTCTTGAGAACAACAGGAGGGACTCCATCAGGCCCATATGCCTTGTTAGTATTGAGGCCAGTGATGGCAGAAAATACACCACCTGAAGAAATTTTTATATCAGCCATGAGGAAGTCAGAGGGGGGAAGTGATGGAGGAACAGTACCGGAATCGTCTAAGTTGGAATTGGAGGAAAAAGTCTGTGCGAAGGAATCTGCTTTATCAGTAGAAGGAATAGCTGCAGAACCATCAGAGTAGTAAAGAGGAGGGAAGGATGATGAGGTATAGTTGTTAGAAAGGTTTTTGGCAGGTGCCAGAAGAAGCGGGAAGAATACGAGTTGGAGAGTTGAGAACATTTTGTACGGATAAAATTATTTTTAGCAGAGCAAAGAACAGACTTAGCACAATTCCGGGCAGAAACGTAAATATGATGTGATTCAGGGGTGGATTGGCTCCGGTACCTTTTGTAGGCCCTCTCCTTGTTGCAGACAGCATTAGAACAAGCGTGATTAAACCAAGGCTTTCTTGCATTAGACAAAGGATACAAGAAAGGAATGTATGCTTCCATGCCCGGGAGAATAATCTCCATAATGCGCAAGGCACATTCAGATGGCTCCCGGCCATGGAAGCAATAATCATTCCAGGGAAAATCAAAGAAGTACTGCCTGAGGGTCTCCCAATCCGCAGCTCCAAAATGCCACAGAAGACGTTTCCCTGGAGGGTCCAAAGGCCATACCGTAGTGATAGGACAGGTCAAGGTGGTAAGGTTGTGATTGGAGGAGCCCATCGGAGAGAATAGATTAACAGTGTAAGTGGAAGGATTAGTTGTAAGCAAGAGGTCAAGTATGTTGGAGCTCTCTCAAAGGCGGTCTGGGATATGGGTAGGGTGCTATACAAGCTGCTCTAGGTCATTAAGGACAGAAAAGATGTAGGCTTGTTCACCAGGTGGATCAGTGAAAGGAGGAGAGCCAAAGGTGGTGTTGAACTCCTAAAATGGAGATTTCAGAGAAAGAATAAATGGATCGAATGTGTTCCATCGTAGAAGTAAGATAGTCGAAGAAATTTTGACAGTCAGTAGAATTGGGGGATAAGTAAACAGCACAAATATTTAGTCATTTAGACAGAGAATGACAGGCAAGCCGAAGCCAGAGTGTAGAGAATTCAGAATAATCGAGTTCAGGAACACAAGAGCAAGATAAGTAGTTGCATATATATACACAACAGCCACCTTTGGCTTTGAAATGAGTATAGAGAAAGTAGGAGGATACAGAAAAGGGTTTGTTGTCAGTTGCCTCAGACAGCTGAGTCTCAGTTAGAAAGAGAAGGAGAGGTTTAGAGGAGGAGAGGTGGTGCTCAACAGAGCAAAAGTTAGAGGAAAGGCCGCGAATGTTGCAGAAATGAAGAAGTGAGTCAGACAGTGGTTCCAGGCAGCTCAAGTCATTTCCGGGAGAGGGGCGGAAGGTGGGGGCATTTATGGTCCCCCCCCTGGGAACTCCGAGGCTGAGTGTTGAGACGCCATTAATTTTGTTGAGTTTTGGAAGAGGAAGTGTAGCGTGTGCTGTGCATGTAGTTTGGTGTAGATAGTTAAAGAAATTTGTATTGGAGAGCATGCTGGCCTACTCTCTGTGTAACTGAGACACTGAAAAAGTTCAGCAAAGGGGGATGGTCAGGAACTAGTCCTGAGGGCTGATGAAATGGGAGCTCCAGCACTCCCTGTCATCAGCTTTCCTTCCACCTCGGGAGTACTGCCCTGCTCAGCTGGTGCTACAGTCTACTCCTATCGTGCCGCTAGAGAGGGCCAGCCTGCACCAAAACATCGTGCAACCACCTCTTGGCAGCCCCTACGTCATGTGGAGCCCGAAATCGAGGACGAGGACGAGAACGAGGATGAGGACGGAACCGTGGGATGTGCTGCCATGTGGTAGGGCCTCGAAATTATCACACATCGCAGCCCCGAGCGCACAGCACTTCGTACTAGCAGGTATGGGCCTAGTCTTTTGTTTGGGGAGGGCGGAAGTGGCGTGGAGGGAGTGGGGAGTGAAATGGAAAGTGTATGGGCGAGCATTGAAAGTGAGAGTGGTGGGAGTGAGTCATCGCTCTCCCGTGGTGGTGTGAGGCAGCAGAGCATATCACATAGGGCAGTAAGGATGCATGGTGAATCACGTGGTGTGGTGATGGAGCGGGGAGGTGAGGAGGAGCCACTCCCCAGCACGTCTTATGCTTCCCAATATTCCCAGACTTCCTTCTGAGAGCCCCCTGATGTTCCCCAAGGCCGTAAGGTAAGGGAAAGGGGAAGGGTAAAGGCAGAGGGAAGAGGAGTGAGAGTGGGGAAGCCCTCTGCACTCCTCCTCCCCAACCTTCCCCACCAGCATCTCCTCCCCACCCCGACGAAGGCGACGATGGGGGCGAGGGTAATGTGATTTGGAATTGGGAAGATGGCAGTGATTTTTTTCCCATCATTCACCCCTTTACTGAGCATGGGCGCGCTGGCTGCACGGCTCCAGGAATTCACCGTTGTTCCACCAGGCTGGATTTTTTCCACCTGTTCTTCGGTGAGGGTTTTGTGGAGCAGATAGTGGAACAAACTAACCGTTTTGCTAGCAGCCAGCGCCGTGAGAGTGAACGACTGGGGCCAAGGAACAGGCATTCCATCATGTATGATTACCCTGTCTCCCTTGCAGAAATGTTTTTATTTATTGCCCTGGTACATTTGATGGGTATTGTACGTAAAAACAGAATTCTGGCATACTGGACAAGGGACCCTATCATACAGACACCAATACTTGGCAAGATCATGAGTCGTAATCGGTTTCAGCAAATTCCAAGCCGCCTCCACTTTTATGATGCTGATGATCCTGCCAATGCAAATGACAGTGATAAGATGAGGCGAATTAGGTTGGGTTTTGATCACTTACGGCAAACATTCCGTTCCTCATTTTATCCCTACAGAGACCTTGTCATAGACGAGAGTCTCGTGTTGTGGAGAGGCAATATTTCCTTCCAGCAGTACATACCCAGCAAAAGGCACCGTTATGGATTCAAGATCTTTGTTATGTGTGACTGTAGGACTGGTAATGTGCAAGACATAGTCTTGTACACCAGTGCACAGATAGAGATAATATCGGAGTATTGGACTGTCTGGAGCAGTGGTAAAGACAGTGACTGGAGACTAACTTCATCGTGGTCACGTCCTTTACCTGGGTTACTGGTACACTAACCCTCTTCTCACTCGTTATCTACACCTGCATGACACGGGACTCTATGGTACCATCAAGGTGAACCGGCGTCACATGGTGAAGGTGGGGCGGAAACTAGAAAAAAATTAGGTGGTCTTCTTCCAGGCTAACAACATCCTAGCTACAGTGTGGAACCATAACAGAGAAGTCAGCCTGTTGTCCACGGTTCACCGCCCATTGATGCACCGTACAGAGTCTGTGGATTACCGCAGTGAAAGGAGGTGCAACATCTGGAAACCTGAGTGTGTGCTTGATTATAACATCAACATGCGCCTGGTGGACCAGTCAGACTCCATGATATCCACTGTCGAGTGTGCCAGGACCACGATGAAGTGGTAAAAGAAGCTCTTCTTTCACCTGCTAGACATAACTACCCTCAATTGCCACCACCTGCATGCCATGACAACAGGAGTGCAGGAAACCTTTGAAGGGTTTGTGAGGGAGCTTACACGTGAGATTTTTGCCAGGTATGCTGTCAAGAGGCCCCAACAATGCACACACACTGCCCCTACTGCCCAAACTCCCCTGAGAATATCCACCAGCCATTTTCCCGCTCCTCTACCTCCCCAGCCAAATAGACCTAGACCCCAACGCTGGTGTCGTGTGTGGTAATTCCCGTGTGAGACCCACCACTCAGAGAAAAGACACCTGCTATGAGTGTGTTGAGTGTGACGTGGGTCTCTGCATTCACCCTTCTTTCAGTGAATATCACACCTTGATGCATTTCTGATATGGTGTGAATGCAATATGACGCTCATACTCAGGAAGAAAAGCGACGTACAGACGCTCAGTGTAATTATAAGGCCCATAAATATGTAAATAGTAGTATAAAAGTGGAAATGGGTGTAAGTGGAAAATTATTATGTCTATCTATCTATCTATCTATCTATAGCCCGGCGCCCTAATCCCGCAAAGGGTGGCCGCAGACAAAACGCCTCCAAGTCGCTCTGTCACCACCATTTGACTACTCTCCCCACAACTCACCCCCCCCTCCCTCATATACCTCTCAACTCCATCCCTCCACCTCATCCTCGGTCTACCCCTCCCTCTCCTTCCCTCCACCTCACCTACATACACCCTCTTAGTCAGTCTTTCATTCTCCATTCTCTCCATATCTCGAAACCACCTCAGTGTATTTCTCCTAATCTTCTCAACCACATCCACATCTATCCCACAACGTTCCTTCACTTCTTTATTCGTCAACCTGTCCCTCCACGTCACTCCACATGCTTCTCTCAAGTAACTCATTTCCATTGCTCTCACTCTTGACTTGCTCCCCTCTTGCAAGGTCCACGCCTTGCTTCCATACGTCATGGTAGGGATCACAATACTCTCATGCAGTGACTTCTTAACTTGCATACGCACCTCCCTATTTCTCATCACTGCTTTCAGTGTACCAACAACCTTCCTTCCCTGCTGTACCCTTTCACGCACTTCATCCCCCAAAGTTCCATCCTTACTCATCACACTACCCAAGTACTTGAATGCACTCGCATTCTCCATATCCTCACCGTCCAGCCTCACTGCACACTCTGTGACTTCATTTCTCTCAAACACCATAACTTTACTTTTGTTTACATTAACTTTCAGATTCCTCCTCATACACACTGTCCCAAATTCATTCACCAAACCTTGCAATTCCCATTCATCTTCACTCAACAATACTGAATCATCAGCAAACAGCAACACTGGAAGCTTCCAAATCTCACCCTCATTCATTAGGGCCAGCCCCACATCCACTACCCTACCTTGCACCTCCTTTACAACCCCTTCCATGTATATATTAAACAGCCACGGAGACATCACACAACCTTGTTTCAGTCCCACATTGAGATCAAAGAACTCACTCAGCTCACCATCCACTCGCACCGAAGCCCTAGCTCCCTCGTACATACTTTTCACAGCACTCAACAATTTCCCCTCCACTCCGTATATTCTTAATACCTTCCACATATCTTGCCTATCTATTCTGTCATAAGCTTTCTCCAAGTCCATGAAGGCAGCATACACTTTCCTTCCCTTCTGTAGATACCTCTCCACTAAACATCTTAGAACAAATATCTGATCTATACGCCCGTTTCCCTTCCTAAATCCCCCTTGTTCTTCTCCAACTAGCTCCTCTGTCATATGCCTAACCCTATCAATGAGTATTCTACCATATATGTTATCAGTCACACTAAGAAGGCAAATACCCCTATGGTTACCACATACTTCTCCCTCCCCTTTTCCTTTGTATAAAGGAACAATTATACCTGATTTCCAGTCCTCTGGAACCCTTCCCTCTTCCCAAGCCAATCTACACAACTTCCATATCAACTCCACAACAATCTCACCCCCATACCTAAGCATTTCACCACACACAATTCCTGGGGCCTTTCCCGGCTTAATCTTCTTCATCGCTTCCAATACTTCCGCCCTACTGATCTCTTCCTCCCTCCTCTCATCTCTTCTTCTCCCAGCGATTCCACAACCACTTAAACTCACACTGCTCTCACTCTCTACATTCAACAAATCCTCAAAATGCTCCTTCCATCTCCTCAATTTCTCTCTCTTCTCCACCAGCAATCTATTATTCCTATCTTTCACTCCCATACTATTTCCCCTTTCACACTGCCCTACTTTCTTTACCTCTTTCCAAAACAATTTCTTACTCTCCCTCCATTTCACACTCAGATTCCTCCCAAACTCTTCATCCACTTTCTTCTTACTTTCCTTCACCAGTCTCTTAATCTCCCTTCTCCTGCTCCCATATACCTCTCTCTTCTCTCTCTCATCTTCTCCCCTACCTCTACTTGCTAACCATTCACTATATGCCTTCTTCTTTTGTTCCACAGCTCGTTTCACCTCATCATTCCACCATGCTGTCCCTTGCACACCCTTGCATCTCCTCCTCACTCCACAAACCGCCTCACACGCTGCGCCTATCTCTTCCGTGAATATCTTACATACGTCTTCCACCCCTTCCATCTGCTCTAGCTCATACCTTCCCAATCTTTCTTCCACTATGCTCTTATACTCTGTCATTTTCTCACTATCTTGCAATTTCTCCACTCTTCTCACAGGAGCTGCTTCCTCCTGTCTTCCCCTTTGTCTCCTCAACCACTTTCTTTGCATCTCTACCTTGGCCATCACTAAGTGATGGTCCGAGACTCCATTCCCCCACCCTCTCCACACTCTTGCTTCCTCTTGTCTTCTCATTCGCTCATCCACACACACGTAGTCTACCATTGCTTTTCATTCAACAAGTTCACCATCCATCCTCCTCATTACTCTCCATGTATACCGATGGATCATCTTATGACGAAAGTAGGTGTTGGCTATTGCCAACCCCTTACAAGCACAGATGTCCACCAAAGCACTACCATTCCCATCTACTTCAGCTGGCACACCCCACTGACCAACCACTCCATCCACTCGTACATTCCCAACTTTGCCATTCATGTCTCCAATCAACAGCACTCTCTCGCTCCTCTCAAACTTGTCCATACATGCTTCTGCTCTCGTCCAAAACTCATCTTTCACTCTTTCCACTCAATCCTCTGTTGGGGCATACACACATACAATCGCCCATGCTTGTATACCTACTTTCATCCTCACCCATACAATCCTTGCACCCACTGTTCCATACTCTCTTATATTCTCCTTCCACTTCTTGCTTGTCATCGGACATACTCCCTCTCTTGCCCTCTCATTCTCATTGACTCCCGCACATATACCAACACTATATTCCCATTCTCTCACCCTTTCACCTCACCATTTAGTTTCAGTCAATCCACATATATCCACTTTTGCATCCTCAAGCACCTGAGCAATCTCTCTCTCTTTCACTTCATCATTCACTCCTCTCACATTCCATGTTCCCACCCTAAGAATATCCTTTGTCCGTTCCTTAGTCGTCAACGTATGGTCTGTCCAGGTCTGAGGCGCTTTATTCGCTTTTTTACTTAGTTCTTTTTATGGGGTGGGGCACTAACCCACCACCAACACTTTTAGTCGCCTCGTACGACAAGCAGGGATACTGGAGGAGTATTCTTGAAACCCCCCTACCCCCGGGGTAAATTATTATGTAAGTGCATAAATATATTCAAAGTCGAAACACTCCTAGCAAGTGTACAGTATATAGATGCGATATTCCGACGCTCAGTGGAATAAATAAGGCCCGTAAATATTTAAATAGTTGTATAAAGTGGAAACGGGTGTAATGTAAGTGGAAAATTATTATGTAAGTGAATAAATTTAATCTAAGTTGAAACATTCTTAGCGAGGGTATATTCATGCGATATGCAGACGCTCAGTGGAATAAATAAGGCCCGTAAATATGTAAATAGTAGTATAAGGTGGAAACGGGTGTAATGTAAGTGGGGAAGTATATCTGAAGTGAAGAAAAAAAGTATAAGTTGAAACACGAGTGGTAGCGAGTGTGCTTGCTACGTGAATATGCGCTTGTATTTCGCTAAATACCCTCGTAAGGAATGTAAATAAGTGAAAACATTTACGTTGGTTGAAAAATGGTACCATGTCATAAAAACAATAATATACAAGTAAAAAAATATATAATGTATGTTGAGAGAAGGGTCATAGCGAGTGCACTGAGTAAGCAGATGTGCACAATAGATGTGCTAAATATCATCGTAATGATTGTAAAGAGCTGAAAACATTTACATAAAGTCATTCATTCATTCATTCATTGCCAGACGCCATGTATCCCAAACGGGGTGGCCAAAGGCTTAGAGTTAACTGTTTTACAGGGAGGGGCACTAATCCTCCACCAACCCCACTTGACACAGTATTATGCACATAGAAAAAATGATATGTTTACTGAAACAAGAAACTTAGCAACTAGCGTGTAACCATTATGACCAAACTCGCTATGCTCACGCAATGGAACAATGCTTATTTTTCCTATATATATAATTGAAAACCATTATATTGTTGTTGTGATTGTTTATTAGTTCAATATCAATAAATGTAGATGTGTTCTTTGTTGTTTCTCCCAAAATTACCTACTATAGAAAACGTGAGAACCTGACACATCAGTGACACATCAGTGACGCGGGGTGCCTCACCTGTTCTGACCACTTATGGACCCCGGTAAGCCCTTTCTTGGTGATTTTCCTTTGTTTCTCAGCAAAAGCGGAGGTTTTAGCGAAAAAAAAAAAAAAATCCAAAATAGCTCGGGATTGGGGGGTATCGGAGGTGGGAAATCGGTCTGGACATGGTTAAGGCGGAGTGATAATGTTTTGCCAGCGTCTGTGTGTGTGTGTGTGTAATTACCGGGTCGGTCAGGATCACTTGATGGTCGTGATCGTCAGCTTTTTACTCTCCCGGAAGGGAGCTGAGAGCTAATATAGTCCGATCTAAGGGCAAGGCTGTGACCTTCACACACGCACACACCCGTCCCCTTGCTCAAGGGGGACAGTAACCACTCACTTCGTCAGTGAAACTTTTCGCAACCTGAGCGAGGCACGAACTCCCGTCCACCAGTTGGCAAGCGAGAGCGTTACCACTGCACCAGCAAGCGGTCTGTGTGTGTGTGTGTGTGTGTGTGTGTGTGTGTGTGTGTGTGTGTGTACCTGCTACCATTATTTTTCATGAATGGCTTGAGCTATCGACATGAAACTTTCAGGGTATCATGATATGGCCAAAATCTTGGAAAACTTCAAAAATGGGCACTCGAGGTCAAGGTCAAGGTCAGCAAAATGGCCACCAAAGGTCAGTGTCTGTCTGTCGGTAAGTGTGTGTATGTATCTGTTATCACTGTATCTCATGAATGGCTGCCAAAGGTCAATGTCTGGCTGTCGGTGTGTGTGTGTGTGTGTGTGTGTGTGTGTGTGTGTGTGTGTGTGTGTGTGTGTGTGTGTGTGTGTGTGTGTGTGTGTGTGTGTGTGTGTGTGTGTGTGTGTGTGTGTGTGTGTGTGTGTGTGTGTGTGTGTGTGTGTGTGTGTGTGTGTGTTGATGTTACCATTATATCTCATGAACGGCTTGAGCTATTAACATGAAACCTTCAGGGTATTAATGTGGTCAAAATCTTGGACGAGTTCAAAAATGAGCATTCGGGGTCGAGGTCAAGGTCACCAAAATGGCTGCCAAAAGCCAACTAGTTTTTTTATGGATTGTCTTTTTGTGAAACGTTGACTGAATTCCGTAGAATGTTGCGAATATTCTCCACATTTGGTTTGTAAGTGGCTTGTAACTCGGCCAACAGCATATTCTAGAGGGCGATTAGCATTCGGCTCCCGAATGCTTTCCTTTCTAATTAATTTAATGTTGGCCAGCAAAAGCACCATTTTAGAAACTGTAATGTACACATTTATTACAGTATATTCGTTGTAGAAGGTTACTCCTGTTAAAGCTGTTTACAGACTTCTAAATGCACCCTCCTCGATTTCCATAGACGACAAACAGACCAACAAACACTTTCTTATATATATATATATATATATATATATATATATATATATATATATATATATATATATAGATAGATAGATAGATAGGTAAATGATAGATAAAAAGAGAGAGAGAGAGAGAGAGAGAGAGAGAGAGAAAGACATAAATGTGTGTGTGTGTGTGTGTGTGTGTGTGTGTGTGTGTGTGTGTGTGCAGACGGCTTAATAGTTTACAAAATTCAACTTTGGTCACAGTAAATAGCAAAGGATGAATGATTATTTTATGGGCGAATTGACTTAGTTCTTACTGAGTCATTTCTGATTACTGTGTACGTGCATAAGTGTCTTAAGCGGAATGACACCGCTGCACATCTCTTGTTGCCCTCCTCCTGCACCCTGCATCCTCCTGTAGGAACATAGAGAGGGAAGTGAAGGACAGTTATTGGTAAAAGTCAGAGTTAACCTGTTGTAAAAAGTTGAGCTGCACAGTGAAAAAAAATGTTCAATGCAGTGTAATGGCATAACTAATATATTAAATTATCGAGAACCACATGGGACACACAAGTTGTACCTATATAGGGTTGTGGAGTGCGGCACCTTCCCATAAAGGCACTTTTAAAACCAGGCCGTTGCCTCACTGTACAAACGTCCTTCATCTCCTTCCCTGTCCCCCGACATGAGAAAGGTGGACGGCAGAAGTAGAGAAGCTTAAGCATGAGGTCCACCAACCCTCATTTAGATGATCCTTGGTCCCCAGCATCAGTACCAACCTATGCAGTGCTACCAACCACTATGAAATAAAAGATTTCATACTGATATGTTATTTAAGTCGATTATAAATACAATACACTGGTTAAAAGGCAGTCAATATTAAGGAGTCATATAACGTTTGCTTAAAGGTATAGAAGAATAATTCGGATGACAGAATTTTGGTAATTACATCATCTTATTTTGATCATTCAGACTTAATTATACAAAACAATGTTCCAAGATGAAACAAATAGTGCGTTTTGTCTCTCCCAAATTAATAAGTTGTGGGCATGTACACGTTAAACAATTAGTGCACACACACACACACACACACACACACACACACACACACACACACACACACACACACACACACACACACACATATACATACACACTGAGAATGGATGTCTCGTAACATCTAAAAACAAGATGGGGGTCACTGCGGAATCTCCACTCACGCAACCGCATTAGAAAATGAAACAATGCCATTTATTTCCGAGTGTATGCAAAGGAAATTATTATTTGTGCACAGTTGTGTGATATTAATTTACCTCTTCAGTGAGAAATATTTACTGAACCAAAGAAAAGTGTCTGAGGTAAGATCTCCACTGACCCCAAGGAAAGCATCTGTGGTTGCAACGTGAATTACAAAAGACGTAACTGTACTAAAGGTAGGGACAGATTCAAGATTTTTAATCAACCACTGGTAAATTAATAAATATTAATGACTATGTACAGTCACACCAAAAAGTATCACGCAGGTAGGGTGCAATGATATCCGAATGACCATTATAGCTCATGAATTTTCGGTAAGATTTATTTGTAACCACTTTGTTGTACATATAATAACAATAAGGACTAGAAAATATCGTAAACAAGCCATATATTGCGTCCTTGAGAATGCAAGTTAATCAGCAAGGGGAATAAATCGAGTTCAGTTCTCAGTAACCATCATCTGGTGTCTCAAATTGCTTTGCGTCAAGTGTGCACCGATACTTTTTGGTGTGAGTGTACAGTCGTCAGCACAAATTCGCTGAAAGCCTGCTCATGTGATGTGGTCGTTTTGTCTGGCAACAGCGTATGGGAACTAGTACCACCACGTGCCAGCTATTTCTAGCCCTATGGGTCACTCCAATGCCGGCCATTTCTCAACCTATTTTTTTGTTGGTTAAAATGCTAGATTTTGATGTGGAAACAACGAATTTCGCCATTAAAATGCTCACCGAGGCTCGGAAATGAGTTTTATTGAGTCCTGTATACTTGTGTACAGGTATAGCTGCTCTCTCACGCTCACCACATACGTGAGAGAAAGCCGTTTTCTATGTAAAGTTTACTCAGATATTTATGCTGGGAAGGTATAGCAATCTTCAGTACACTTTTCTGATTACTTATTACTTCAGCATCTATCACAATTTGCATGTCTTTCTCACTGTGAATGCATTATCTTACACTTACTTGAAGATAGGTACACCCTGACTTCATTACGTACAGTCCTGGCACTTTCAAGAAGGTATTTACAACTTGACTTCATTATATAGTCCTTACACTTAAAAGAAAATATTTACAACTTACACCTACATGAAAATATTTACTAAATGCCTTCACTATGTAAAGCACTGGGTGAGGCACACAGGCAGGGTGAGGCAGAGCAAGCGTGAGGGGGGGGAGCGAGTGAGTGTATGGCCTTGGCAGCCTCGGGTATGGTAGAGGAACAGTTACCTTACATGCCTGCCAATTTTTACCAGCGAATCTTGAAAAATGCAGTCACAGTGAAGTTTTTTATTTTAAACCATTTTAAAACGGCACTGGCACTGGCCGCAGAATTGTGTCAGACCGTTTTAAAACAGCACTGGCACGCAGCGGGTTAAAGACGTGGTTGTAGGAATTGGTACTATAAACTGCACAGAATGCAATATTCTTTTCATATGATTAGCATAAAAATGTGCAAAAGATGACAGATGATTATCATGGAATGATGAAACTCCCTCTCTCTCCCCTGTACCCCTCCCAGTGACCTTCCTCACCCAACCTCTCACCTCACTTCCCCCTCCCCCCTTCCCTCCTCATCTCCACTCACCTCTCTCCCTGTCCTGTCTACCTAATATTATCCACGACGCTAATACACGTAATGAACTGCACTCTTCTCTGTCTCTTGTCTATTCCTGTAACCTTTTTGCACCTCTACAGTCAAGAGTTTCTTGCCATGCAAGTGTTTTTCTCCCACTCTCTACTCCAAACATGATGCAGCAATTAGAAATATTATGATTCTCATACTGCTTCAAGAATCAGTGAACAGTGGAGAATGGGAACATTTTCCCTGGAAAGAGAGCTAGACAAGTAGGAGGAATGGGAACAAGTGTTTGTTTAATTCCGCCTGCTGAAATAATAGCCACCGACTGCCAGGCTCACCCAGACAAACACCAGTAAGGAATACATCACAAGAGCGAGACCTCAGTGTTCCTGTATCTCCCGCCTGTTGGTAGTGACGAAGGGTGGAGAAAACAAAGACAACTGAAATAAAGTAAGTGGGAAGGAGACAGGGAGGGACAGAATGGGACTGGAACAAGAGTAAATAATAATAATGAATTTGGATGTAGCTGGTAGTGTTGGAGCAACTGGGAATAGGGTAGGATGGGTTTAGTAAACAGTCAAGAGAGAATTACGTTGTGCCAATCGAGTTAGTACTGTGGATAAATGAATGAACGTAAAGAGGGTGGGGAGAAGAGAAAGTGGAGAGGCATGAACGTGTGGGGGGGGCTAGGAGGGAAAGGGAGGGATAGGGGGGGAATATCAGAAGGAATATGGGGGAGAGAGGGGAAGGGAATTTAGACACTGTTATAACAAGGAATGAGAGAGTATTACGCTCATACGTCATTTCATAATATTCTGTCAACTCTTGCACCTTTTTATACTAGTCAAATACGATATATAGAATATTGTACTCTAGGCAGTCACTAGTACCCCTTCTTAAAAACACGTCTTTAAAGTGCATTAAAGTCTATGTAGCAACTAGTTCCCTTACAGTGTTGCCAGACAAAAGGACTAACATCACACAAGTAGACTTAAAGCGAATTTATGCTGACGACTGTACATTGTTTTCAGTGTAAAAAAAAATCGAATTATTATCCTGTCTGAAAATAGTACTCTGACCTAAAACTACGAATTTCCACAATAAAGGTGGAATAATGCTGACTGTTTTGCTAGACCTGTGCTAAGGCCTTGACTACATCCAGTTACAAAACTGTATCTGGAAAGGCCTTTCCCTAAAAATATGAAAAGTGTATTAATCACATGGGAAGATTGAATAAATGAATGAACAATCGAGTTAATGCCAGGCAACAAAAGCCACGTGGTACTAGGGTAGAAAATGATAACAGCAGTGAGAAAGTGATCATAACAAGGTTAATTACATATTATAAGTGTAGATGAGTGGACATGAACTGTTAACTGGAAAATACACTCTGAGACTAAAGTCCTCGTACTTAGTACATTTTCAATCAACAGATGGCGCTTCATTCGTTGCTAAGAAAGTGACGGAGTTAGGAAGTGGGAGGAGGGTGAGTGTGATGGGGAAGAATGGGGTGGGTGGGTAGTGGGTGAAGAGTTGGGGCTCGTGTTCATTGGTTCAAACTTGTGTGTCGACCAAGCTGTGAAGCTGAATATTACTGAGGCAGGTTTGGTGCATAGAACAATTTAGCCAGAAATCGCAGTTGAATGATGGGGAAAATAATCACTTAAAAGCAAGTAGCATTCAGAGAAAATTTATAGAATTTAAATTTCGTATTGTAGGAGCTTTCTCATGAGAGAAATCGTGTGGAGGAAGTCTGGATGATGTTACTCATGTTTCTGGAGTTCAGTCCCTGTAAAAATTATTTGTAAAAATGTATTTCTTTACTGACGTTTCAGTGTATATGTCCCTGAGTTAAGTGTTCTTTTTATATATTTATTTATTTGTGCATTTCACTGACATTGTTTATACCATATCAATTACAATGATGTACAGTCCCTCGTTAGGAAAGGAGTTATTAGCATTTTGACTGGTATGAGTATCACTGTGAACGATACTTGGGTTGTCATATCGTTTGATGTTAAGACAGTTTCTCCCTGTTCATCCACGTCACCCATCTGCCAATCATTCTATCCACCTAGCCACCAAGCTTGGACCATCACAAGATGACGCAGAGTCACACACACACACACACACACACACACACACACACACACACACACACAGGAAGGGCTGGTTTTACTCTTATAGTACAGATTGTTGTGCTTCAAACCACACCATCATCTCAACTTTACCGCATCCAAACCACTCATCACCCCAGAGATTCAAGGATTCGTGGGAGCTTAATTTCAGACTTCATTCCCTTTGTTTATTTTAATCTTATTAATATCCATTTTGGTTCATTTTCGTCGCAAAGAGTATACTTGTGATTTTTCAGTCACTTTTCTCCTATATATAGGAGAAACTTTGTGCAAAAATATATAATGATTAGGCTACAAAAATTATTATTTGTTCTTCAAAACTGTCAGCTTCAAAATTATCCTGTATAACAAACCTGTTTGTTCCATCGTCTTTCGCGTGAGATCCTATTACCAAAGCTATAGGAAAATGTTCATACATTTTTTAAAAGCGATACAGCGTGCAGGGGATTCAGCGGCTTTTCTCCTGTTATTACATACAGTTTACTCCTCGGTAGCAGTTGGTGTCTGATGTAATGCTGATGTTGATGTAATGCTGACCAGTTCTTCCCTCACATTTATATACTCTTTTCTGTGTCTGCCCTCCTGTATTCCTACATCTCTTATCATTACTGTCATTTTTAATTTATCATGCTTCCATTTAACGTGGCCTGGGACTGCCTGACAAACTTCAGTGCTTTCTTGAAACCAAGGAAACCGTTTACAACATTGGGTGGTAAACATACACACAAATAAATGGATGATGTGCACACACCCACACACTCACACCCAAACCCACCCACTCACCCACTCACACACACACACACACACACACACACACACACACACACACACACACACACACATACACACACACACACACACATATATATATATATATATATATATATATATATATATATATATATTAGGGTTATAACTTTTTGACTTTTCAAATAAAAAGGTAGCCTGTATTATAAATTGATGACATTTTGTTTTAAAACAAAGTAAAAAGCCCTTATTTCTTTCAGTAAAAAAAAAAAAAGTCACGCCCAAATAAAAAAATGGAATACCATATACTTAACGTTACCACACGAAAGTTTTATCAGTTTCTTAATCTTTATATAGATATTTTATAACTTTATAGACTTGCACAGAAGATTTTAGAACTGTTTAGTATTTTCTAGAACAGTTTGTAACGTCCTAGTATGGTTTATCATTGTTTAGAACATTCTAGAGTAATCTAAATATTATAAAACGGGACGCAGTTTTCAGCATCTAACAGTTATATTCCCAGTTTGCAGGTGAACAGTCCGCAAAATAATTGCTTAATGTGTTACTGTTATATATTAAATATTTTTGTTTTTCAGATAAGCATGATGTCGAACAAAAGAAGTGATATTATCGTGCAGAAGAACAAGGCTGTCTGGACCAATAATTTGGTGTGGTTCCAGCAGTCACATAGAAGAAGATGGATTGTGCCTTTAGAAGGATCTTCATTAGAAGTAATATGCAGAATGCCAAACCAAATGCAAGTTGTTGGATGTTGCCAGTTTCTTGGAGCCAAAATCAAATTATGAAAAGAACGAATAGTCGAAATTTCCAAAGAAGTTACAAAATTATGGGAGAATAAATTGAACTTTCCACATGTGTCAGATCAAGCAATACAAGCAAAGCTTGACAAGGTGTTAAAATCTTACGATGAATATGTCAGGAGGGGAAAATATGATGCCCTAAATAAACTTTTTGATATCACAATGTTAGGACTCCATATTATAATTACAAATCATAATAGATAGATAGATAAATAGATAGATAGAGAGACAGATAAAGCAGGAAGTCAGATGATGAGAAGGTACTGTGTCTGCAAGAATCGAGCAATGCTAAACATGCTTACACACTCTTAACTCAAGGAATTCTTTATAGGCACACGACAGCACCTAGTGACCATACACACACATACACACATACTCACACACAGGCTTCTAGAACTTTCCAACCACAGTGAACACACGTGACACGACTCCTGTTTCACCAGAATTTAGGAAAGAGAGCTCAGAAGGAGACAGGCCATAGAACAGGCAGGTAGTAGGGAGAAGGGCTTAGCAACATGGAGAGAGAGAGAGAGCGAGACAGGGAGGTAGCTAGCGGGACTCTACTTTATACTTCGCTCTGTGTGAGAGACTTGTTAATATTTCCAAGACAAATAAAAATAGTCCCATACTATTCTTTACCTCTCCTGTCAGTGCATGACAAAAAGGGAACCAAGATTATCTACTTACAAACAACTCAAGTATAACAACCGCTCGTCCACAAGTCTAATATATATAACTTTTCTACAAGTAACGACAAAGTCTTTTTATGACATTTGGTAGCAGCGAACGTATACGAACCTCGTCTACGAATCAACAGTGAATTCCTACAAAATATCAAGATTGAAAACAAGAATACCTCTCACAACCAACAACTCACAACTAGCTCCTGATAGTATTCTCTCCAACCAGCCCCTTCCGTCTCCCCGATCGTCACGCTGATGTAGAGGTGAAGAGATCACAGGACGCCTTGCAAGTAGTTTAACAAAGTACTGATACAAACAATCTTGCAATTTCTACGACGAACCAACGAACTACAACCATCTACAATCAACTACAAGTAACAACTCTACGAGTCGTCTGTATAATCTTCTACACGCACCTACAAGTAGCGGCAGTCTTCATCCCACAACGAGTAAATAACAAGAGAAAAGGACCGAGAAAACAATGACAAAGAAAAACAAAGCAAACAAACGAAGAATGAGACACGACTCATAACTTACAACTACCAGACCTCACCCTCCTCTCTCTGCTACATCCACCCAACCTCCACCGCTGACGCAGGAGTGAAGAGGTCAAGACGACGAAGCAAATACCAAGTCCATATTCACAACTCATCCTACTCACTCATCTTCACTCAAGTTACTCATCGCTACTCATTTACTCACCACAGCTACCAGTGTGGGAAGTCGACGTCATCATGCGTGCTTGCTGAAAAGACGCCACGTCAGTCAACTCACCACCTGCACCATCACTAACACCATTCCCACCACGGTAATAATTAGTGAGTTACATAGTTACTTCATTTATACAATACACAGTGATAGACAATAAGTTTCTGCACAAACATATAAAACGTGCTGTATAGTTACAGCTTAAATACACATACTTACTTCAGTTATCTGCATAACTCAAACACTAAATAATCACCAACAATAAATATTCTACACTGTATATATTCATTCATTTATTATAACATTTATTTACTACCAATGAGTGTTACCATTTATACCTACATAAAATACGTGTTTCATACATACGGCTATACATTATTATATCTACAAAGTGATAAAGAAAATATACCATCACAGTTACTCAGTGAGCGATTAAAAGAACTGTATTAAACATTTATTAATTAAAGCTACCTAGTGGAAACATATAAATTAAATTATAAGGAAAACCAGGAAAGAAAAAAATGGCCAACACAAATGACGTTAGCAAAAGTGAACATCTTCAACACAATCGTGAAGACAATGATTTCCACACAGTGCTGACACACATGTTACCCACGATAGGTACAAGTGAACAACAAGTCAGTGTATATAGTTAATACTGTATATAGTGTATATATATATATATATATATATATATATATATATATATATATATATATATATATATATATACCTAGGCTGCTTCCCCCAAGGAAAGGGAGGTAGCCGAGACAGGACGACTCACTCTCCATTTACTCATCCATTCAAACACATTCATTGGCATCTTAGCCCCAAAGGGGAGAACGGACAGATCCTCACCGCATCACACCGCACAAGGGTCAACTGCGCAATGCAATCAGTGACATCCGCAGCAGGGCCCGACAGCAGAACTGGTTTACCCCTGCCACATCATAACAGACCCATCCCCTTACCCGCACCTGACCTGACTAGCTGATCAGACCAAACGCGGAAGAATATAGTCCCATATTTTGATATTTTATATATATATATATATATATATATATATATATATATATATATATATATATATATATATATATATTTATAAAATATCAAAATATGGGACTATATAATATCATTTTCAGTAATATCTGTGCAATATAAACTAAACCTTAAAAAAGGGTCCCAAGGGATTTACCCAGCAATTATGCAACCATGAATAACACAGAAAAAGCGTAGACAAACGAAGAAAAACAAACTATAGAAAATCAATACATAAAAAAGAAAGAAAGAAAGAAAAAGTAAGAAAGAAAAAAGAGAGAAATAGAGTAAGATCACATAACAAACAAATGAAAATAAGTGTAAGTGTTACTACAAATGCCAAAATACCACATAAACTCCTTCTATAAGTGAAACAAAAAAAATGACTCCACAAGCAAGTGGCATGGCACATCATCACATAAACTCCTTCTATAAGTGAAACAAAAAGCAAATTGTTGTCTCCACGAGCCAGTGGCATGTCACATCATCACTATCATCGACTGCACCATGACCGGATTCAATGTTAGGACTGCAATTATTACAATTATGTAACTAAAAACGATATGTAACAATTATGTAACGACAAACGATTGCATTATGTTACACTTGCTACAATTATGTAACTACAAACAATATGTACCATTTATATAACAGTTGCATTAACAAGATGTAACTTTTATGTAACTTTAACTACAATTATGTAACTACAAACGATATGTAACAATTATGTAACGACAAACGATTGCATTATGTTACACTTTGCCAATTATGTAACAGTTGCATTAACAAGATGTAACTTTTATGTAACTTTAACTACAATTATAAGGCCAAGACACTTATGTAACAGTTGCATTAACAAAATGTAACTACAATTATAAGGCCAACACAATTATGCATTACCACAATATTTTGTAACAATTCATAAAATGTTACAATTATGTATTACCACAATGCTACTACAATGTTATAAGTCATACAACTATACCACAATTCTGTATTACCAGTATCATCATACAAGTTAGGTGAAATATTAGACATTACTAAAGGGATAACTCAATATGTAATGTATAACCTAGCAGTATTACCATTGCACAATTATATGCGTATGTCTGTTATACATACACATTTTACAAAATGTTATACAACAACCTTTGCATTTATTCAAATATGTATACAACTTGTTTAAAATGTAATATTACTGGATAATTGCTATTTACTATGAATGTTATATGTATACAATATTATAATCAATATTATATACTAATAGATTAGCATATGTCAATGATAATTGCTGTCGGAGGACCTCCAGCTGCGTGTGCCGAGCATATGTTAGGACTCCATATTATAAATACAAATCATAATAGATAGATAGATAAATAGATAGATAGAGAGACAGATATAAGCAGGAAGTCAGATGATGAGAAGGTACTGTGTCTGCAAGAATCGAGCAATGCTAAACATGCTTACACACTCTTAACTCAAGGAATGCTTTATAGGCACACGACAGCGCCTAGTGACCATACAAACACATACACACATACTCACACACAGGCTTCTAGAACTTTCCAACCACAGTGAACACACGTGACACGACTCCTGTTTCACCAGAATTTAGGAAAGAGAGCTCAGAAGGAGACAGGCCATAGAACAGGCAGGTAGTAGGGAGAAGGGCTTAGCAACATGGAGAGAGAGAGAGAGAGAGAGAGAGAGAGAGAGAGAGAGAGAGAGAGAGACAGGGAGGTAGCTAGCGGGACTCTACTTTATACTTCGCTCTGTGTGAGAGACTTGTTAATATTTCCAAGACAAATAAAAATAGTCCCATACTATTCTTTACCTCTCCTGTCAGTGCATGACAAAAAGGGAACCAAGATTATCTACTTACAAACAACTCAAGTATAACAACCGCTCGTCCACAAGTCTAATATATATAACTTTTCTACAAGTAACTACAAAGTCTTTTTATGACAACAAAAGTAAATGTTCAATAGTTATCCACCGAAGATAAACAACTCAATCACCTACAAGTACAAAGCAAAGGAGAAGTGAGGTACTCAACAGGTCAAATTGCAAGTAAGGAAACCAGTCATCAACCAAAAAGACGAAAACTGCCTGATGAACCTATATTACCATCTACATCTTATGATCTTTCATCTAGTGGTAGTTGCACTGAATCTGATGACAGTGAATATAAGGATGAAGATAAGACTAATCATCCACCAACTAGAAAACACAACAGAAGTAAAGTTGCAACTAACTTGGTGACATCCGCTGGAGTATGGACAAATAAAACTGCTGAAATATGCAAACAATTGTCACATGATGGTACTGGCATTCCAGCTGCAAGTCAAGCAGCAATTTGCCAGACAATATACAAAGAAGCTGCTACACTGAAGGAAATGATTGAAAAGTTACAGTTGGAAACATGGTCTTTACATTTCGATGGAAAGTGGATTGATGAAAATGAGTACCAGGTAGTACTACTTAAAACTCAAAGAACCGAAATAAAAGTGGATGCATTGCGTTTGGAAAATGGCAAGGCAGAAACTATTGCTGAAGGAATTGCAAAAGTTATTGAAGAATACAACTTATGGTACGCTATAATAATGATCATTGCTGATACAACTTGCGTTAACACTGAGAAAAAGAGTGGAGTTTAGATTACAACAAATGTTCTCGGATAAGAGTTTCAACAAACCTCAATTTAACGGTCATCAGCATCACATTCTGGACAGGATTCTCCGTTTGGTGATGGACAAAGAACTTGGCGCTAACAGTAATCCTCCAGACATCGAATATCCATTTGCGTCTCAACCAATAAAGAATTATGAAAAACTAAAATCACAGTTTGTTCATGGAGCAGAAGAGATGCTCGATAAGTCAGGATGAAGAGACGACATGAAGTTTTTGTACCATTTAACACGAGTGTTTAGATTCTTTGAAGGAAAGGGGCAGTTTCCTTTGACTAACTTTCACGAAATTCCAAATATGAGTAATGCGAGGTGGAATTCAAGAGCAATTCTCGCTATCCTTGCATTCATTCTTTTACCTACAACAAGGAAGACTTTGGAGAAGATATGCAGAATGGGAGTACTGGTTTACTAATCAGATGTACAATGAAAATGACTTCAAGAACTTGTCAGAAATATTGTAACCTTACAAAAAAGCACTAAACTCATTGCAGAATCACTGGAAGCAGTAGCCATCCTTACTCAAGATACCAAGAAGTAATCAGTGTGCAGAACGTACAATCAGAGTGATGCAGGAACTTTATGCTGCCTGCAGAAATAAAGCCAAACTGCAACTCAGATTTATTCTGGGTATTAAACAGTGATTTTATGTATTAATGCATTTGTATAAGCTCTTTTGTTTTTTTCGTATTATTATACATGTAAATATCTATCTATCTATCTATATACCTAGGCTGCTTCCCCCATGGAAAGGGAAGTAGCCGAGACAGGACGACACACTCCCCATTTCCTCATCCATTCAGACACAGTCATTAGCATCTTATCCCTAAAGGGGAGAAGGGACAGATCCTCACCGCACCACACCACACATGGGTCAACTGCGTAGTGCAATCAGTGACATCCGCAGCAGGGCCCGACAGCAGAGCTGGTTTACCCCTGCCACATCATAATAGACCCATCCCCTTACTCGCACCTGACCTGACTAGCTAATCAGACCAAATGCAGGAGAACATCCCCTCAGGGCTGCGTCATTCATTCACAATTTCTCTCCATTTATATCCGTTACGCACAGCCAATCTTCCTTGCTCAACAAACATCCCTCTCGTGTCCAGCGCTCTCTTCACACTGTCCATCCATCCTATTCGTGGTCTCCTTCTCAGCCTTACACCTCTCACATCAGATCTAGTTATTTTTTTCACCAATCGCTCATTATCCATTCTCTCCATATGCCCAAACCATCGCAACACCCTCTGCTCAACTCTACCAGCCATCTCCCGAACAACTCCACTTCTCCTTCGCACTTCATCATTTCGCACTTGATCCATACACGTCACTCCACATATACTCCTCAGACACCTCATCGCCATTACATTCAAACTTTTCCTCTCTGCTACACCCATATTCCATGTTTCAGCCCCATATAACGCAGTCGGTACCACAACACCCTCATACAGCCTTCTCTTTACATCCATTCTAAGCGAACAACATCTAAACACTTTTTTCATTCCTCCCCTCACCTTCCCTACTTCATTTATTCTAAACTTCACTTCTGCATCTATTCTTCCATCCATAGCAACATGCAACCCTAAATATTTAAAACACTCCACCTCCTTAAGCAACTCACCATTCAAAACTATATTCATCCCCCTACCATCTACCAATCTCGTACACTTCATCACTTTACTCTTATTCTCATTTACTTTCAATTTCCTCCTTTCACACACCCTTCCAAACTCCTCTTCCAACTGTCTCAATCTCTCCTCTGAATCAGCCACCAGTGCAGTATCATCTGCAAACAGCAGCTGCTTAAGATTCCACTCTCCACCATCGACATTCACCAGACTCAGACCTCCACCTAAAACACTTGCATTCACCTCTCTTACAACACCATCCATATAAATATTAAACAACCAAGGCGACATCACACATCCCTGTCGCAGCCCCACTCTCACGGGAAACCAATCACTCACAGCATTTCCCACTCTTACACACGCTCTACTATATAGATAAAAACTTTTCACCCCTTTTAGTAACGTACCATCAAGTCCATACAATCTTAAAACAGTCCACAAAGCCTCCCTATCAATTCTGTCATACTCTTTCTCTAAATCCATGAATGCTCAAAACACATCCTTGCCTTTCGCTAAATACTTTTCATACACTTGTCTCACAGCAAACACCTGATCCACGCATCCCCTCCCTCTCCTAAAGCCACACTGCTCATCACCAATTACTCCCTCTGTACCCTCTCTAACTTTCATAATTAACACTCTACCATACACCTTCCCTACAACACTCAACAGACTTATACCCCTAAAGCTAGTACATTCATACTTATCACCCTTGCCTTTATACAAAGGGACCACACACGCACTTGCCCAATCAAGTGGCACGATACCTTTCACAAAGCACACATTCAACAATCTTACTAACCAGTCAACAATAGTCACTCCACCACCCTTCAGGCATTCAACAGCACACCCATCCATACCTGCAGCTTTCCCTGTTTTCATCTCCTTTACTGCCTTCTCCACTTCCTCCTTCGTGATCAAAGAATCATTCAACTCTCCCAACACATATATTCCTTGCACCCTTCCATCCGCCACAATCTCAGCCACCCTTTCCTCCTCTACATTTAACAATCTTTCAAAATACCCTGCCCATCTCTTCCTTACTGCATCAATCTCAATTAACATCCTTCCATCCTCTGCTTTTATTCGCTCTTCCTTCCCCGACTCTCCCTTTCGCACCCTTTTCACCTCCTTTCAAAATATTTTCTTATTCTGTTGAAAATTCTCAGTCAGCCGCCTACCCCACATCTCATCTTGCAAAAATCGATTCTTTTATTTCGTGGTGACCTTTTTTTTTTTGTTCAACTGAGAAAAATAAGGGCATTTAATCTTTATTTTTAAGCAAAAGGTCATCAACTTGAGGTACAGGAACATAAGGTTATAAAAATGTTATAACCCTGAGATATATATATATATATATATATATATATATATATATATATATATATATATATATATATATATATATATATGTGTGTGTGTGTGTGTGTGTGTGTGTGTGTGTGTGTGTTCATATAATATTTAATGGGACTGTGGGCATTAAGTAATTGAACTAGGTGGAGGGAAGTACCCGTATATAATGACTCGATTACACTTCAGTCAGAAGTGTTACAGCCATAAATTATTTCAAAAAGTTCTTTCGTAAGGTGACACCACAACCCTCTGAATGGTTTCTTATGGATGAGTGAGCAGGAATGTGACACGGGAGGTCCGTCTTTTTCAACTGTCACCTTGTGTACAACACTGGAATCGTGTGCCTCTGAGGTATTGTGCTTGTGATGTACTCAGGCTGGCAACTGGGTCACGTGTATATGTAAACTGGGAATGGGTGCAGGTCAGTCGGCCGCCGGCATTTAAAGTTCAAAAATTATTTGATCAGAAAATTAACGGAAAGAAATCTGAAGTTAATCTTTATTTAAATATCGTATGATTTTCTGAGCAGTGACTGAATTCTGTTGGTGACATGACCTGTAGGGACAGAGTGCTTAGGCCTTCTCCCACTTAAATTTACAGTGTTAAACCAGCAAAATATCCGGTTATCAACTATGCAAGTATGGAGGCTGCTTACTGTGGTAGCTGTGGTTGTAGTGAGGGCCTGGAGCGTGGGTTTGGGTGTGGGTGAGGTGGGCTTGGAGCAAGTGGGCGAGATGGTGGGTCAGGTGGTGAAGCAGTACCTCATTGGCTGTCACCTGGTCCTCCTGACAACCACACCACATTCAACTGGTGTATCAGCGATTGTCAGGTAAGGATTTGATCAGTAATGCAGTACTGATATTCCCACAAGGGGTTACACTTTGAGTAACGAACCTGAGTTAAAAGCTTAGGGTACTACGTCATGCACATTATTTTGACAATATGGTAGACTTTATTACTGATATGCATTCGTTACTTTTAAGGGTGACTCTGAGTTTAGGAATTACATTAGATGCCACACTAACTCTCCATTCTTTTTAATTTACTCTGACAACACATTTATAAGAGACAGATACAAGTCATGGTGGGTGCCTGTGAATGGAGTGTGCAAGGAATCCAGAACCACACACAGTAGCATTGTACCTCACATTGCAAAGTCATTTTTCATGGTCTACAGTCTACAGTCCAAGATTAGGGTCCATGGATATTCATATAATTAATTTTCGTATCTTCACATTTATTTGCCCACATTAAGATATTCGTTTCGAACTATAAATGTTAGATTCTAGCCTTCAATAACCCTTACACTATTAGGATGCTCTCCTTAACTGAATATGGCCCTCTGCAAACAGTAATAGAATGCCTGTATTACTTCCTTGCTCTGAATGAAGAATCCGTCAACACAATCATTTTAGATGCAACTCCAGAAGGCTGTCTCATTCACTACTACTGTAACTCTCATCTCTGGATTTTGCAAGAATAAAAAGGTGTCGTCACTGAAGAGGATAAAATGATAGGGCTATATAAAGGTGAAACACAGTAATGGTTTATCACACACAGTAATGATTTATCACCACCAAATATCCCCTATATTTGTAATCCTGCCAGACACTTCGTTTAATTTCTGACTATTCGTGGGGCCATATTCTCGCTGGAACAGGAAACTTTTGGCAGCTGTTATTAACAAATCAACCTGCATATTTCACATAATTTCTTGTCGACCTTTTGGTTAGCGTAATTAGTAATGAAATGTATGCGAGAAAGTAGTCTTGGCTGAAGGAAATTTGTCTTATTAACTCAAAGATGAATTGTGTTCCTCAGGCATGTTGGTGTTGGTGTGGTGGTGGTGGTGACAGGGTCAGTTAGGCAGAAGGGCTTTCCCCAGTGGCTGTGGGGCGACACCAAGGCCAACTGCCGGGCACTCATCATACACCTCAACAACATCAACAACGACATCACCATCAGCAACAACAACAGGGACACCAATACTATCTTTAGGTACTGTCATTACTGTAGCATCATCATCATCATCATCATCATCATAACAACAACAACAACAACAGTAACAGTAGTAGCAGTAGTAGTAGTAGTAGTAGCAGTAGTAATAGTAGTAGTAGTTGTTGTTGTTGTTGTTGTTGTTGTTGTTGTAGGTACCGTATTATGCAAAAATTATCATTACCATAAGAGAAAATATTAGAATATATCAGAATGCCTGATGAGTGCCGAACAGGGTGACATTCAAAAGTGGTAGACGATGTGTAAATTAAATATCTGCAGTGAGAAAGTTAGTGGAGAAGCTTTGAGAGAAGGACTATTATGTATTTAAAGCACTTGTGGGTTTGGAAATAGCGTACGACAATGTAAACAGATAAGGTATAGTGATGTTTTGCGTATGCATAGCGTAGATTAGTCCTTTCCAACCTGGGGATTCGCTCCCCTAGGGGGACATAAGCAATTTCCAAAGGGACCGTGAAAACTCAGAGAAAAAAGTGAATGGCTTAAACAAGTGTGTGTGTGTGTGTGTGTGTGTGTGTGTGTGTGTGTGTGTGTGTGTGTGTGTGTGTGTGTGTGTGTGTGTGTGTGTGTGTGTGTGTGTGTGTGTGTCATGATAAATTATTAACTTATATATTCAGTATTCATATTCTGTCTGCTTCAGGCTTCAAAGCACATTCTTCTTTGAACCCGTGCCGAAAGTTGGTTTCTTTCCTCCATGTCTCGTCTGTTCACCTTCTTGCAAGATACAGTAGATCAAACCCTAGCTAAGTGATACACGTCCCTCAGCTTTACCTGACTGGGTATGTTTAATGAACTGCAGAAGGGTTAGTCTAGACTGTATTCAGCTGGGTTAACCTCCACTTGAACCTGCGTCAAATAATAATAATATTAATCTATCTATCTATCTATATACCTAGGCTGCTTCCCCCAAGGAAAGGGAGGTAGCCGAGACAGGACGACACACTCCCCATTTACTCATCCATTCAAACACATTCATTCGCATCTTAGCCCCAAAGGGGAGAACGGACAGATCCTCACCGCACCACAACCACAACAACAATAATACTAATTTAGGAGTAAGTTGTAGAGTTAGCTGATGAAGGAAGCGAATGAGGGGAGAGAGGAGGCATGGATATGTTGACCATGGCTAGGGGAGGACGCTTGAGTATGTGAACCAAGGCCAAGTGAAGCGCGACCCGAAAAAGGTTGAGAGCTCCTGGTGTCGATGGTAAACTGCCGAATGTAGTAATAAGTTTTTCTGAAAGTAGTAAAGTGTTCGTAAGGTAGATTGGCATCAAAGTGAACTGTTCAAGATCTCTGTTGATCGTGAGACAACGTTGCATGACGTCTCCATGTCAAGGCATAAGCTACCTCAGAGGCACTGGATACAGAAGATCCAAGAAATTCAAGTACAGAGGGGGGGGGGAGAAGGCGATTATTTACTTATTTTCCTCTTTCTTCCAAACAAATGGTAAAGAAGTGAACGAAGTGACAGACGAGACACAAGTTTTCCACGATGTGTGATGTAAGTTTTTCGGGACCCACTGGTAACGGACACGAGCTTTTTTAAACTGAAAAAAAAAAAAAGGCATCGTTATTCCTCCTACATCTCCTACTAGCAGTTTTGTAAGACTCTTTGCCAAAGCACACTTCTCATTCCACCAAGGCACATATGTCCTGCAAAACTTTCCAGACGTTCCAAGAATATAAAAAAGACCAATCTGATATACAGTAGATGTGAAATGGTGTCCCGCAACATCAACACTCTGAAAGTCAGGAACACTACAGCCAAGATTACAGTGTTCCACAAACTTTGCCCAGCCAGCATTACCCAAACACCAGCAAGGGGTATGCTCCACCGGCACAGAGCTGCATGCTTTGACCCTAATATGGTAATGATCATTACAAATCAGGAAAGCCTTACATGAAAGGTCCAACGGACAGTCGGGAGAAAAAAAAATATATATAAGTAAAAGACAGAGTTCTAGTTTGTACATGAAAATGCGTTGTGTCACCTGTAGTCAGAAGAACCAAGTACTATAAGTCCTCAATCAAAGATGCTAGATCACCATGGGAAAATACAGAGTATCAGTCCATAAAGCATGACACCCATTTAGGTCACTTAGAACAAATGGCCTAGCAGGTTGATGAATGAGTTCGTCAAGATCGGTACATAAAACAGGTACTGAGGGAGATAAAAAAAGGCAACAGAGTATATAACTCCTCTCCTGGTGTTACAGAACAGCTACAACCAGCAAGGGGGACTGGGTAGAAAAAGAGGTGAATGAAGTATCTGCTCGGCACAAAATAGCAGAGTTATCTGGAGAACTATAGTCCACAGGAGGTGGTGAGTGGAAAGCTGTATATCCTCTTGGAGCAAGAAGATGCCTCTCTTCAACAGTAGTTTCCTGAAGGCAAGCACATAAAGGGTGAAACTCGACAAGGAGCAGTTATAGCTCCTACAAATTGCTGTAACATCTCAACAGTTTCACTGCAGAGCAGTGTTTACTGGACCAGGCATAGTTGATTTCCTTAACCCCTTAGTGGGTGGGAGGGGCACTTGTCCCACCTGTACTAGGAACTCTTGATGGGGGTCGTACAGGTTGTTTAATAGTATGGCTCTTTTTATTAGATCAAGCAGGATTGCATCTAGGATTCAGTAGAACAGGTCGAGCACCATCGTTACTTAGAGGAAGTGAGGGAGGGTGCAGGAAACCCGCAACAGCGACCTTTATCACATCCATAGCAGAAGAACCCTCAGAAGCAGCGGTGTTAAGCTGCCTCTGTCTGACCGCCCTGGCAGAATTTTCTTGGGGGATTGTCCACCTTGAGCAACTCTGAGGACTCCCTACCACGTTTTTGTGTGATGGAAGAATCTGCTTGTGCAGCAAAAATAGACTTAGCAGGTAAAGTAATACCCGATCTTCCTAGCTGAGCAGATCTGGATACTGCTTCTGATAATGTGACTTCCCAGTGTTGTATGGCGAGCAGAAGATGGTCAGTCCGCATAGAAGAAATGGTGCTGGGATGATGGTGATGATGCGTGAGGATTGGCATGCAGCAACATAAATGACAGGAAAGGATGTTGTAGAGGTCAAACCAACAACAAATGACGAAGGGGGAACCAAACATTCAGCATCCGTGGAAGTGAAAGCAATGTTGGACACTACCACAGGGTGTGCCTTTGATGTCCTTGCAGCAGGAACAGTTTGGGGAAGAGACCTTGCCAAACCTGATGCATAAGTAATCAGCTTGCGCGGGGATATGGATAGGACTCTTGTCTTAGATTCTCCAAATGAAATCTCTCTCGCACAAAGGGAGAGAACCACCAACTCAAATCTGTACCTGTCACAAACCTTTCAGGAAATGGGGTTAGACTCACTACAGTGAACACAGGAAGGAAGGGAGTAGCACACTACATCCACGCAGACACTCCCACGTGTGACAGATTTTCTGCAGACCACAAGCAAGACACCTGCACGTGCAGCTGATGTGACTAACCGCTGGCAATAGACACACCTTCTGGGGAGAGGTATATAATATTTCAGCTTGTAGTGATGTCATGCAGCTGTCAGCACATCAGGCAGACAGACCAAATCAGATGTGAGAACGATGGTCGGTGTTGGAGACAAGGTTCCAGTTAACTACCTACGGGTACATTTAACTTTCACTTTACCTTGATCAGGTAGTTCCTTCTGGAGGACTTCCACATCATAGATGAGAAATTCCTTAGCAACGACTATGCCATGATACTGGTTCAGAGAAGCATGAATGGAATATGAAACAGAGAGGCTATGTACCTGGGAAATGACCTGAAGGCATTCAGTCTGGGTAGCATTTTTAACCTCAATCATAAAACTGCCATTAG
This sequence comes from Coenobita brevimanus, assembly GCF_032717465.1. NCBI lineage: Eukaryota > Metazoa > Arthropoda > Malacostraca > Decapoda > Coenobitidae > Coenobita > Coenobita brevimanus. The sequence continues at coordinate 21,501,605 of NC_136986.1, forward strand.
CCTGAGGGATAACTTTAGGAGCAGCACCACATGGCCAAACTCAACCACGATGCACCCAGAAAATATTTTGCTGACCTAGATCCAGACCAGCAGTAGTATGGAGAATAATAAACTTAATGACAGAGGTCAACTCGCAATTATCAGGCAGTATTTCATGAACACTTGCCGAGCGGTGAGTGAGGCAATGGCCATACCAATGAGCAGCAGCCAAACTATGGCTGACAGGCACATACTGCTCCAACAGTGTGACCAGGAGCCAACTGAAGATCCAGGAACACGATCCGGGAAAGTGCCAAAAGTGGTCAACTGCGTTGAGTTTTTCATAACACTATCCATGAACAACACAGAGTAACTTTCACTCCCCCACTCCTCCACCCACAATGGAGCCCAACAAGGGGAAGCCATTTGCCAGGCATTACACTCCTCGCAAACCCTATGGGTAGTGCAAAAGTATATGCAGGTAACCACTGTGGTACTCACACAAGGGTGACTCCAGAATGATAGGTGCCACCAAGCCCAACATTGCCCACTTGACCCGAACCAACAAGTGACTAGCCGATTGTTCAGGCCAGGCCTAACCAGGGTGCGTGTCTAGCCGGAATAGGGGACGTAAGAGATGTGTTGCTAGCGACAGGGTGCATCATGCAGCATCATTCAATCCCAAGGACTCCCATTTCCCAGCATTACAGGGAGCCACGGACGGCAAACAAGTGGGGAGACAAAAACAGGCAGGGACGAGCAACACCACTGACAGGCCTCCTCTGCCAGTGATGCTGTGGGGATACTTGGTCCACGAAGCCAACACGCCAAACCCTACAAAGGCAGGCGGGCCTCCAAAACAGGTGGCACCGTCTGCCATATTTCAAGCCTTACCACCACATCAAGGCGTTCCCCCTCAACAAGGTCAGATAATACTAGTATTTTGGACCACAACCTTTAGCGACTTGTCGGACGATTGAATGGTAATCATAGTGTAGACAAAAGAAGAAATACCTCAGGAAGGCAAAGTCACTTATAACACAGTAATGAAACAAGGAAATAATTTAGTGGACATGATTGTCACTTGTTTCTGGTGACAGGTTACCGAGATAATAATCAGATGGTATTAACTGATTGAAAAAATGACAAAATGATGAAAAGTTGTATGCGGAGACATGGTAGTCCGTTCTTTATTCTGTTATGGTGGTAACTGCTAAGGCAAAGAATCGTTACAATCTTCTGTAAGTAAAGAAAAATAAATTTAAGACTGTCATTATTTCCGACTGCGTTATATGGGGCTGAAACATGGAATATGGATGTAGCAGAGAGGAAAAGTTTGAATGTAATGGAGATGAGGTGTCTGAGGAGTATGTGTGGAGTGACGTGTATGGATCGAGTGCGAAATGATGAAGTGCGAAGGAGAACTGGAGTTGTTTGGGAGATGGCTGGTAGAGTTGAGCAGAGGGTGTTGCGATGGTTTGGGCATATGGAGAAAATGGATAATGAGCGATTGGTGAAAAAGATAACTAGATCTGATGTGAGACGTGTAAGGCTGAGAGGAAGACCACGAATAGGATGAATGGACAGTGTGAAGAGAGCGCTGGATGCGAGAGGGATGTCTGTTCAGCAAGGAAGAGTGGCTTGTGCGTGACAGAAATAAATGGAGAGAAATTGTGAATGAATAAGTGATGACGCAGCCCTGAGAGGATATTCTCCCGCATTAGGTCTGATCAGCTAGTTAGGTCAGGTGCGGATAAGGGGATGGGTCTGTTATGATGTGGCAGGGGTAAACCAGTTCTGCTGTCGAGCCCTGCTGTGGATGTCACTGATTGCATTGCGCAGTTGACCCTTGTGTGGTGAGGATCTGTCCGTTCTCCCCTTTGGGGCTAAGATGCGAATGAATGTGTTTGAATGGATGAGTAAATGGGGAGTGTGTCGTCCTGTCTCGGCTACCTCCCTTTCCCTGGGGGAAGCAGCCTAGGTATATAGATAGATTATTTCTAAACGAATGCATGATGGGCATGAAACTACATATTTCCAGCACTTCAAGGTCTCCTTGCACACATTAGAAAACTTTGTGGATTCACATTGCATGAGTTCACATATTTGAGTAATTGACCTATGACACTGAAAGAAGTCCTACAAAAGGCCTTAGTGGAAAAAAAAGAAGAAAGATATCTGTTTGTTTGCTCAGTTACATCTAATTTGAAGTGACCATGGGTAGAAATTATTATGGTAGGACACCAGGTAATACAATGGTTTGGAGGATATGAGCTCCACAATATGGTGGAGTGTGTTGGAGGCAGTAAAACATATTATTTCAGCTCGTATCAAATGCACCATTTATCGGTGTGTGTGTGTGTGTGTGTGTGTGTGTGTGTGTGTGTGTGTGTGTGTGTGTGTGTGTGTGTGTGTGTGCATCCTACCCATCATCATTCCCCCTCCCCCTTTCCATTACCACTCCCCCTTCCCTTTCCCATCCCATCATCATTCTTCCTCCACCTTCACATCATCATTCCCACTCCCCTTCCCATCATCATTCCTACTTCCCCTTCCCATCATCATTCCTACTCCCCCTTCCCATCATCATTTCTACTCCCCCTTCCCATCATCATTCCCATTCCCTTTCCCATCATCATTCCAACTCCCTATCCCATCATCATTTCCACTCCCCTTCCCATCATCATTCCCACTTCCCTTCAGATCATCATTCCTTCTCCTCCTTCCCATCATCATTCCTACTTCCCTTCCCATCGTCATTCCAACTCCTCTTCCTATCATCATTCCCACTCCCCCTTCCCGTCATCATTCCCACTCCCCCTTCCCATCATCATTATTTCTCCTCCTCTTTCCCCTTCCCTATCATCATTTTTCTTCCCCCTTCCTCCTTCCCATCATCATCCCCTCTTCCCAATTTCTTCGTATTAAGTACCTCTTCATAACTCCAGCCCTCTTTTCTATTCTGATGAATGTCTGTCTCTGAAGTGATTGTTTCTCCCTTCGATTAGTTTGATTTGATTTGGAGAGAGAGAGAGAGAGAGAGAGAGAGAGAGAGAGAGAGAGAGAGAGGGCGGTTGTTATTTTGCTGTATGTATAATTTGAGCATCGTTTTACTGTGTGTGTGTGTGTGTGTGTGTGTGTGTGTGTGTGTGTGTGTGTGTGTGTGTGTGTGTGTGTGTGTGTGTGTGTGTGTGTGTGTCTGTGTGTGTCTGTGTTCTTACCTAATTGTTCTTACCTAATTGTATCTTTACAGGAATGAGTCAAGCTCGTACTGTCTCGTGTCTTAAACCATATTTATCGTACTTATCCTTAAATTTGTGAATTGTTTTGGCACACACTATTTCATTCGGTAGTGCATTCCATTGATCAACGGCTCTGTTTGGGAAACTGAATTTCCTTACGTCTTTATCACCTCTCTTCTTATGCAGTTTTTTGCAGTGTCCTCTTGCTGATGCTTCTCCATATGTTAAGTAATCATTTATGTCTATTTTCTCCTTCCCTGATATGCACTTATATAGCATTATCATGTCACCTCTTTTCCTTCTCTCCTGTAGTGTTGGTAGATTCAGTTTATTTAGTCTTTCTTCGTAGCTTAGGTCCCTTAAGCTTGGTATCCATCTTGTAGCGGCCCTTTGAACTTTTTCAATCTTGTCTATGTGTTTTTTGAGATAAGGACTCCAGACTACTGATGCATATTCCAGGGTTGGTCTAATGATTGATGTTATTATCCTTCTTAGCATGTCTTCATTTATGTATGTGAATGCTATTCTCATATTTGCAAGCAGTGTATACATGTTCCGTACCTTCTCGCTGATGTGGTCAGCTGGAGATAGTCTGTTATTGATAATCACACCTAGGTCCTTCTCTCTTTCTGATGTGTATAGGAATTTATTTCCTAACTTATAATCCCAATCAGGTCTTTTTCCACTTTTACCAAACTTGATTACATGACACTTGTCCACATTGAATTCCATTTGCCATGTATTACTCCATTCATGAAGTTTATTTAATTCTTCTTTTAGCCCTTTACAAGAGTCTGTGTTAGTAATTCTCCTTTGTATTTTTGCATCATTTGCAAACATATTCAGATAGCTCTCATTTCTAGTGTTACTGTTTATATCATTTATATTCACTAAAAACATGATTGGTGCCAGCAGTCAACCCTGTGGTACTCCACTAGTCACTTCCTTCCATGATGAGTAGTTTCCTCTTAGTACTGTTCTCATTTCTCTTTTTATGAGAAAATCTTGCATCCAACAAAACAGTTTGCCTCGAATTCCTCCTTGATGGTACAGTTTCCATAAAAGTCTTTGGTGTGGTACTGTGTCAAAAGCTTTCTTGAAATCTAAATAGATACTGTCCACCCATCCTTCTCTTTCCTGTATTGTGTTTGTTACTCTGTCATAGTAGCTCAACAGATTAGTTACACATGACTTTCCTTTTCTGAAACCAAACTGTCTTTCTGTTATCATACTGTGTTCTTCTAGATGATTTACCCAAGCTTTTCTTATAAGCTTTTCTAATACCTTGCTTACAACACTGGTCAGTGATACTGGTCGGTAGTTGAGTGGATTTTGTCTATTTCCTTTCTTGAAAAAGGGGACAATATTTTGCTTTTTTCCAAATATCAGGTAGGTTACCTTCACTCAAGGATTAAAAATAATGGTTTACTTAACTCCTTTGCACATTCTCGTAGTACCCAACATGAAATTTCATCAGGACCACTTGCTCTTCCTCTGTCTAATTTACTTAACTCCTCCTGTATTACTTTTTCTGCTATTTGTATATCTGGTAGTATGTGTGGACATGCATGTTCCACATAGTCCCTCTCAAAATTTTTTTCTTCTGTAAAAACTAATTGGAAATTCTTATTTAGTGCTTCACAAATAACTTTCTCGTGTATAAGTGATTCCCTCGTCCGTAATGGATTGTATTATATCTTTTACTTTGGTTTTACTTCTGATATAGCTGTAAAACAGCTTTGGTTGATTACTGCTTTTATTTATTATATCCTCCTCAAACTGTTTTTGGGCTTCCCTCCTTATTCTTGTATAATCGTTTCTTGCCTGTTTGTAATTATTATACGCCCTTTCACTATTGTGTCTTCTGTATCTATTCCACAAGAAATCTCTTTTTTCTTTTGATTTTTTACATTCTGTATTGAACCATTTATGTATTTTCTTATCTGCTTCTTTGTGCTCTGGGATGTACTTCTGGACTCCTATTTCATAAAATTCACAGAATTTTTTATATACAGCATTTAAATCTTGTCCTCTAAGCTCATTTTCCCAATCAACTTCTAAGAAATACTTCTTTAGGTCTTGATAATTTCCCTTTTTATAGTTTAGGCTCTTTTTGTAACTTTCATTGCTGTTAACTATGTCATATGCTGTCCTGAAGTTGTAATTTAGTACTGCATGATCGCTTTTGCCGAGTGGAGGGTGATATATTAAACTGTCAATATCATTTTCTTGCCTGGTAAATGTTAGATCTAGCACTGAAGGTACATCGAGTCCTCTTTTTCTGGTGGTTTCCCTCACATGTTGCATTAGGAAAAACTCTTGCACGAGATCCAGGAGCTTTTGGCCCCAACAGCTTTCTTGGCTAATTATATCTAGAGTATTCCAATTTATATTTGTATTAAAATCTCCAGTTAGTATAATTCTTTCCGATTTCTCTTCCATTTTATGTAGTAATGATCTTAAACTCTGAATTGTACTCTCTGCCAGGTCCTCATATTCGTCTCTTTCCCATGTGTTTGATCTGGGTGGCATGTACAAATTGGCTACAATTACTTTCCCTTCAGATGTGTTGATCTCTACTGGAATCAGTTCTACTTGTGATGGTATATCTAGTTTTATTTCATTGACTTTTAGATTTTTCTTAGTTAATATTATAATTCCTCCTCCTTTTTTTAAATTTCTGTCTCTTCTCCATATATTGTATTCCTCTAAGTTTAGTATGTCATTGGATATCCTTGGTGTTTATTTTGTCTCAGTTAGGCATATTATTTGTGGTTCATTTTCTCTAACATAATCATTCATCTCTAGTAATTTAGATACCATTCCATCCACGTTTGAGTACATCAACTTTATCATCTTGTTTATATACTTGTCATGACATGGTTTTCTATCTTCCTCCTTTTTATTCCATCCTGTTTGTGTACCACTTTCGTACCTGCAATCCTATTACTTTGTAAAAAAAAATTCTTCTTCTCTTCTTCTGATCTTCCCTCATTTTTTGTTTTTGCTTCCTCCCTTTTCTCTTTCAGTAATTCCAGTTCCTCTTGTGTTAGGCATCTTTTTATCGATACATTTTTGAACTTCTCTTTTTTCATAAGATTCTTTGTATTTTTTAGTATCTCCTCCACAGTGTTTACACTCTGGAAAGTCACCTTTAGAGGTCTTGTCCTGCTTTTCTCGTATTTCCCTAACCTTTTGTGTTCCTCTATGTCATTACTACAGATTTCCTCTGATACTTCTTTCAGTAAGCTCATTACATTTGCCATCTCCTTTTTGTCTCTTTTGATCTTGTTTTTTACTTCTTCCTCTTCTATACCAGTGATTACTATAGATATGTTTATATCTACTGAATCTCTGGCTAACTTTGGATTGTTTTGGATTATTCTTTTCACTTCCTGTTTAATGCTTTTTTCCTCCACCCTTGTTTCTAAGTCTTTCTTTACTTTCACCATTTCAGCATACGTGGTTTCCACATCATTTTTGTAGCTTTGCACAGCTTCATCCACCTGTGTTATCTTCTCCTCAATATCACTGCTTTGGTCTATCAGACTGCTTACTTGCCTAATTGTCTCTGTGTCATTTTTGAACTCTTCCATAACACTCTCGTGATTGACTACTGTACTTGCCATTTCACTCATTTTCTTCCTAAGTGTACTAAATTCCACTGTTAGTTCACTGATGGTTGTGTCTTTCTTGTTGGCCTCCCTTCCTAATTTTTCTATTTCTTCCTTTTGCAAGTGTGTGTGTGTGTGTGTGTGTGTGTGTGTGTGTGTGTGTGTGTGTATGTTCTGCGGGAATCACCTTGTCGTGGCGAGGGGCTTGCATGCCCTGTAAATCTGGTGGGCTGTGCAGTCGACAGCAGAAATTCGTCCCTCTCAGCGTGCGTGATACGAGCCTGTTGATCTGGGAACACTGTCTGAGATAGAGTTGTCAGATATGGTTTAAATGGCTAACATTAAAGAAATGTGGTCGGAGATAAGTTAAGAACACATTCCCTAATGTTAACATTGAACTGCAGCAGGTGGGATAATAACGTTATTGTGAAATGTATGACACTGATGTATAAAGATTCTTTGTTACGGACACCGACGCACAAGAGCTTATTGGACTGGGTTGATGTTGCCAGCAAGTATTATAAGAAATATTATAGAACGTTTGGAGTCCTAAAGGTGAGGTTGCAAAAAATATTGATTACGTCAGTTACACACTAAACAAACAGAGAAACTGACAGTGCGTGTTTCGCGAGTATACGGTTTTGTTTTACAAGTTAAATCACTTCCCTTCCTTACCTCTCTTCCCACCCGTTTCTCCTTTTCCCAGTCACGCCCTGCCATCATCCACATCTTATCGTTGATCCTGAAAATCGTATGCCTGTAGGTAGAGTGTGGAAAGTAATCAATAGAAAAGTGTAAAATGAGCTTCTTCAACCTCATCGCTATGAAGTGTTATACATGACTTGAACATAAGTGTTAGTAATATGAATAAATCGTCGCTGTGGTGGTTAGGAGACATTACTCGTCAACATTTATATAACACATAATTATAATCATCGTTATTACTGTGCTCCAAATACACTCCCTCTCCACCCCCTCGCAGTCTTCTCTCCCCCATCCACTGTCTCTCCCCCCTCCCTCCCCCCCCTCTACCAGTACCCCTAGCGTGAAACACCCCAACCCCTCCCCACGGTTTTGTTTAATATACCCTGCTTCGTTTTGCCTCTCTAATTAGATCGGTTATTCATGGTTTGTATACAATTATCATATACAGGTTTTTAAATCATAACTGTAGTGACATTATAAATACAATACACATGCCCGTTATATAGCCAACTGTAATACACACAAGTAACCAGATTACTTATGTTACAGAATGTCCATTATAACTCTCAGTTACAATAATAAATAAAAATATTTGTAAGCAAGAGATTAATGGCTACGGAGGAGGAGTAATAAAATAATGGCAAAATTGAAGTACTGACTACTGTTCTTTGAACAGCTAGTGCCTCTTGACCTCCACTGCCAATATAATAATTATACACACTGTTACAGATGCAATCCAAAAACATAACCCAAACGTCGTTATATTGTTCGGTTCCTGAGACAAAAATAAAGAAGAGGGAGAAAACAGACATTTGAAATAACTAGTACATGAAGTCCAGCAGGATCAGTACAATAAAACCGTGGGAAGGGGTTCGGAGTGTTTCAGGCTAGAAACAAGGGGTACTGGTAGAGGGGGGGAAGGGAGGGTGGAGGAGTGATGGAGACAGTGGATGGGGGAGAGGAGACTGCGAGGGGGTGGAGAGGGAGTGTATTTGGAGCACAGTATTAACGACGATTATAATTATGTGTTATATCAATGTTGACGAGTAATGTCTCCTAACCACCACAGCGACGATTTATTCATATTACTAACACTTATGTTCAAGTCATGTATAACACTTCATAGCGATGAGGTTGAAGAAGCTCATTTTACACTTTTCTATTGATTACTTTCCACACTCTACCTACAGGCATACGATTTTCAGCATCAACGATAAGATGTGGATGATGGCAGAGCGTGACTGGGAAGAGGAGAAACGGGTGGGGTGAGAGGTAAGGAAGGGAAGTGATTTAACTTGTAAAACAAAACCGTATACTCACGAAACACGCACTGTCAGTTTCTCTGTTTGTTTAGTGTGTAACTGACGTAATCAATATTTTCTTGCAAACTCACCTTTAGGACTCCAAACGTTCTATAATATTTCTTATAATACTTGCTGGCAACATCAACCCAGTCCAATAAGCTCTTGTGCGTCGGTGTCCGTAACAAAGAATCTTTATACACCAGTGTCATACATTTCACAATAACGTTATTATCCCACCTGCTGCAGTTCAATGTTAACATTAGGGAATGTGTTCTTAACTTATCTCCGACCACATTTCTTTAATGTTAGCCATTTAAACCATATCTGACAACTCTATCTCAGACAGTGTTCCCAGATCAACAGGCTTGTATCATACATGCTGAGACGGACGAACTTCTGCTGTCGACTGTACCAGCACGGTTAGATTCTCCCCGGACTCTACAGGAGGAATTAGTTACCATGTTGGAGGGATCTTCCGTAGGGGGTCAGACTAAGTGTTCCCAGGTTCACTTCCTTGTGGATTGCCCTTGGATGGCTTAACACGTTCCCCGCGTTTCGCAATATGATTTCTCTCCCAGGCCACGTTTCACTTCAGAGCTATAAAAGTATTGTGTCACTGGTGGGCCAACACATGGTATCCTGACATTTTCCTCTCATGTTGCATGATGCACCACCGGTGGATCACTGGGTTAGTATACTAATTTGGCCCAGGTAGTGCAGTCTCCGCTCACCCTTACCTGGCTCTTCTGTTTTCTTTGGTTTGTTACCATCTCATTCTCTGTCGTGAAGTTCCAAGTGGCTCTTAGTTACTTAGGTAATTGAATGAAGTCTAAGCAAAGCTCCAACGATACCTTTTTAATTATTATCTTGTTTCTTATTCATTTTTCCTACTTCTAATCTCTTCACCAGCCTTCTAAAGTTTTTTTTGCATCATTGATGACAGTGTTTCTTGCAACCAAGCATAGTGATAGCTGGGTACGTTGAATGCCGTAATGGTAATCATCAGTATCCCGCTAGGGATAATTACAAGTATTGGTTATAATTAATCATTTATAATGATTAATAAAAGTTTAATAACCAGAAACATCCAGCACTTACGGTATCTTTTTTTGTTGTTTCCTAACAATGTAAATGTTGGACTGTCCGAAACAAGAGTGGTTACTCCATTTTTTCTTCCAGTTAAAAATAACAAATATTTATCTTTAATAAAATTACTCTTTGTTTTTTTCAAGAAAAGTGTATTTGCATCTCATATCCCTAGTTCTGCAACAAGGAGTTGTTTTTCAATGTATTTGTGTAATTTATAGTATTGTTTGACATCTAAATGAAATGTAATAGTCGCTACTGGAAGTCTGATATATATTCTCTAACTAAATAGGCATTTCTCTAATCTCATATCATCATCCTATTCAATATGTCTTCTACTGTTGAAGCAGCAACAAAAAATCTGCCCAGCCAATATTCGTGAAAGTGAAATACTTGTACATGGAAAAGTGAAAACAAATTATTACTCATTATTGCACCATCAGTGTATCGACACGCTAGGAAAGAAGACATCAAATGGTACACCAGTGGCTCAGCACATGGGTAACGTGTTAAGGCCCATGCATAAAGTCCCATGGAAGACAGGGCTTGACAGATAGAGTTCCCAGCAGACTCTTCCAACCCTGCTCAGTAGATGGTCATCGTGACTCTTCATACTACCATCACAGGCTGAGAAGGGCCAAGTCATCTGGTGGTTAGGACTGTAAACCCTCACCATCACACCAGATCCATTCAGTGCACATGCCCACTGCTATATTCACTTCCCATTTCATCCATTCATCAAAATCAGAAGACCTATGGCGACAGGATATGGTGACAGTGAGATGTCATGGATGTGGCTGGAAGTTGCTAACATCAAGTCCAGCACATTGGCGGCATTGGCCCAGTGGTTGCTGGCATGATGGCATAGGAGCAGGTCATGCTCTTGGCTGCATCCAGTGCGACTAAGCAGCTGGGAACGGATGCCCAACTGCCTCCCCCTGACAGGGAGGGGTTTAGAAAAGGTAAGCACCACCTGGGCACATAACTATGTCTGTCATGGCATCCCACATTCCGGTCGAAAACCAAAAGAATCCCTCTGATTCTTGCTCACCGGAATATACGAAGTTCGTATTAAGAACTGTGCTTGATACTGCCCATGACACATGACCATGCCATAAGACTGTCCCCATTGCCCATGAACTGAGGAGATATAATACTGACACTGCTGCCTTGTCTGAGATTTGCCTCTCAGGAAAGCAACCTAACAGAAGCAGGAGAAGGATATACCTATTTCTTGAGGGGATACCCAAACGATCTAAGAAGAAACCATGGCATTGATTTTGCAATCCGAAGCAACCTGCTGCAGAATATCCAAAAAAAGGCAAGTGGGTATATCAGAGAGGGTGATGTCTTGGCGCATCCCACTCTATAAATGCCAGTATGCAACACTCATCAGTGCCTATGCCTCAAACCCTTGATTCTGAGGACACCATCAAAGATTCCTTTTATGACTCCTTAGCTGCAACCATTTGCTCCATACCACCTAATGACAAACTGATCCTGCCTGGAGATTTTACTGTCAGAGTAAAAGATAATCACTTCTAGCATGGCATTATCAGCTGCCATGGTGTTGGTAACGTGAACAACAATGGCCTTGAACTAGTTTCCTAATGCATAGAACATAGTCTGGTTATCACCAACATAATTTTTCAACTTAACCCATCCCGTCCCGACCAGTGTTCTACCACTGACTCCCCCCAATCCTGACCAACTTTGGATTTTTTTTTTTTTGGCACAAACCTCTGCTTTTGGTGAGAAACATCGAAAATTAATAGAGAAATCACTCACCTAAGGTTTAAAATACTCAATACAGGTAGCAGTACCCCTTACCTTACTGTTTCTTCCTCTAATGCTCCATAAACTTTGTCATCCACATTGTCATCGACTGGGGAGTCACTCTGGCCCTGAATTTCGTACCATGGCACGACATGTCCTTACTAACCAGATCACTGGTAACAAGTGAATTGCTGAAACAATGGCATGCGGGGGGGGGGAGGTCATGCGGGGTAAGGCATTGTCCCTGCCTGGCATCTTGTAGAGGAAGGTGTCCTGTGTATACTTACCAAAAATCACGCACGAAATTTGAAAATTGTGCAAATTAGGGACCTTGCAATTGCTGTGTGTTTATATTCGTCAAAGGTAGTCACAGTGACAAAACGCGTGGACGTATATATACGTCAATGGGAGTCGGCGGGTTAAGAAAAAAAAAAAAACAAGACCACATGGATGCACCCATGACCTGGCCATTAGTGTCATTGTAAGGCAGCGAGATCGAAGAGAAGTTCTCATAATCTGAGGTATGAGAGGTGCTGAGAGTTCAACAAACCAAAACCTTATACTATAGTCATCTCATTCACCAAGTAATTAAACTGTAATTTTTTAAAGATGTGGCAACTTGTAACACCTTCTGCACCACTATTACAGCCAAGCTCTCTCAATGCCCACCATTTGATCCAAACAACAGTGCAACAAACCTAGATGTAGAGTGGCTGAACATTAAGACACTGCTTCAAACCACTGCAGAAGAAACACAAGGCTTCTCCACTCACTGCCATGACTGGTTTAATGATAGTGCTGAGGGCATAAATGACCTTCTAGCACTGAAGAACAGCGCACATAACAGCTGGGTGACCCATTCTAGTTCCTTAACCCTAAAAATTGAATTCCAAAATCTCAGAGGTGAGACCCAAAGAAATTTGTGTGACAAGGAGAGCAAAGGATGGACTGAGCAAGCAAAAGAGCTACAAAGACTGGCTGATATCAATGATCAAAATGGGCTCTGCAAGTCAATTAACCCACCCCATCCCGACCACTTTTCCACCACTGACTCCCCCCAATCCCGACCATTTTAGGAAATTTTTTTTGGCTCAAACCTTCACTTTTGGTGAGAAACATCGAAAATTCATAGAGAAATCGCTCACCTGAGGTTTAACATACTCATTACAGGTAGGAGTACCTCCTTACCTTACTGGGTTTTCTATCAGGCTGGCACCAAAGAAAACGAGCTCTATGGGAGGATAACTATTTCACACCACTCATAAACGGTATTTAATTATTTACTTGGTACGAATTTATATGTAGTACAAGAGGATATTGGTTTTCAAGCAGTAATATAGGCATTATAAGCATTGTTTCACTCACTAATACCTGACCTTTTTTTGCCACATTACCTGATCATCATTTCTAACTGTTTCTTCCTCTAATGCTATGTAAAGTTTGTCCTCCACATTGTCATTGATTGGGGAATCACTCTGGCCCTGAATTTCGTACCGTGGCATGACATGGCTATACTGGACAGGTCACTGATAACAGGTGAATTGTTGAGACAATGGCATGCAGGGGGGGGAGGAGGTCATGCTGGGTAAGGCATTGTCCCTGCCTGGCATCTTGTTGAGGAAGGTGTCACGTGTATACGTACCAAAAATGAATCGCGAAAATTGAAAATTGTGCAAATTAGGGACCTTGCAATTTTTTTGCGTTTATGTACGTCGACGGGATTGGCAGTGACAAAACGTGTGGACGTTAAAGAACGTTGACGGGACGCCGCGGGTTAAAACCATCTACTAGCCAACCAAACACAATATAAACCCTGTTCAATCAGCCGAAGCAGAGCTCCTGAAAGATAAGCATGGAGTCCTAGAATGTTTGGTGCAACACTTCAACACCTCACTGAATCGAAGAAACTCGGTAGACCAGAATATTCTTGATAACATTCCAAATGCCCCTCAGATGGCAGATCTCAGTGTCCGGCTTACACATGCAGAAACTATTCAGGCCATCTGATCTCTAAAAAATAACAAAAGTCCATGCCCTAATGGCATACAATCAGAACCGACCAAAACGGATGGCCAGTTACTTCACCAGCTCCTCCATAATCTTATACTGACTATCTGGAGCCAAGACCAAATTCCATCTGAATGGCTTACTTCTAATATTGTAACCATCTACAAGACGAAATGTGACGGCTCAAATTGTGACAACAGTAAAGCTGCCTCCCTTCTTGAGAATGCTAGCAAAGTACTAGCCAAGATAATGTTCTCCAGACTGACAAAACATTTGACCAAGTCAACGCTTCCTGAAACACAATGTGGATTTCGGAAGGAAAAAAGTACCTGTGATATAATCTTTGTTGCCTGACAGATGCAAGAGAAATGCCACGAGCAGAATCGCGACTTATATATTGCATTCGTTGATCCTGCAAACGTATTTGACAGTCAGCAGAGAAATTTTAAGGGATACTCTTTTAAAATTTGGAGTTCCAAACAAATTTCTTACTATTGTAAAGAGTCTGCATGACAACATGAATGCTCGTGTGTCCAAAGGTAGAAGAAAATCCAAACCCTTCAATGTGGATATGGGTGTACAGGAAGGATGTGTCCTAGCTCCTGTCATTTTCCACATTTGTCTCACTGAAGTCACCCTTTTAAATCACCAACAAATGAACCTGATGGTGGAATAAAAATCCAGTTCCATCTAGATGGTAATTAATTTAATAATCCTAGATGCCTTCAAACATAATGAAAGACTAAACTGCCTCATTTCCTAGAGCTGCAGTATGTTGATGACCGTGATGTCCTTGCACATACCTCTGAAGCACTACAACAGTCTCTTACCATCATTTCCAACATGGGGCTCCAAATAAATGTCAATAAAGCAAAAATAATATCTCAGAGGAACAGCACAGCAGAACCTCTTGCATTTCAGATGAAAGGCAAAAATGTAAAACAGGTGGAGAATTTTACCTGCCTTCGAAGTGTGCTCACAGATAAACATAAGATTGATGCAGAAGTCCTTGCACGAATCAACCATGCCTCAGCCTCTATCGGACGTCTCATATCCAGTCTTTAACAACACCAACTTGAGAATCAAGACGAAGGTATCAATAGAAACAGTTGCATGCCTCGCCACCGTCTTATATGGTGCTGAAGCCTGGACTACTCACAAGCATCACATCAAACAGCTTGAGTCTTTTTACATATGATGATTACAGTGCATGCTAATACTCACTTGGGAGGCTAAAGTCCCTCACTCAATTTCTTCAGCAGGCAAAGTCAACCAGCATGGCTAAAAACAGTGTAGATAGGTCGGACACATCTTCCACATGCCTAAGCACATGGCCAACTCCTTGCAGCACATCGCAATGCAGAGGGACAGAAGAAGAGATATAAAGTTCATATAAGGACAACTGTGGAGAAATGCAACATCATATCAAAAGATCTCGAAGTCAGTGCCTCTGACAGAAAACAATGGCAAGCCCTCTGCAGCGAAGGAACCATTCATCTCGGAAAAGTTAGGAACCTGGCCAGAGAGGAGCGTAGACAACGGAGGCACAACCAAAACAGGCTTCTTGCAGCAAACCCAGACTTGACATGCCAACTGTGTGACAAAGTTCGCGGATCCAGAAGTGGTCTACACAGTTACACACGTTGGCACCAAAGACTAAGAAACAAACAATCTCAGGGGGTATAGTAGCCGTCATCTGTAGTAGGACAGCTTTATGTAAGTAAAGTGTGTGTGTGTGTGTGTGTGTGTGTGTGTGTGTGTGTGTGTGTGTGTGTGTGTGTGTGTGTGTGTGTGTGTGTGTGTGTGTGTGTGTGTGTGTGTGTGTGTGTGTGTGTGTGTGTGTGTGTGTTATGGTGTGTGTGTGTGTGTGTGTTATGGTGTGTGTGTGTGTGTGTTATGGTGTGTGTGTGTGTGTGTGTGTGTGTGTGTGTGTGTGTGTTGTGGTGTGTGTGTGTGTGTGTGTGTGTGTGTGTGTGTGTGTGTGTGGTGTGTGTGTGTGTGTGTGTGTGTGTGTGTGTGTGTGTGTGGTGTGTGTGTGTGTGTGTGTGTGTGTGTGTGTGTGTGTGTGTGTGTGTGTGTGTGTGTGTGTGTGTGTGTGTGTGTGTGAGAGAGAGAGAGAGAGAGAGATTTGGTCTGAGGTTTGACCTGTTATACGAATAAAGTTAACAAACCTACTCAGTAACTTTACTAAGATGAAACCTTACCGCAGTCTGCTTGAGGAGGCTGGACTACAAAAGCTGCCAGAGACGCGAGTGGTGGTGGTGGGTGGGAAGTCAGAAGCAAAACAATTTCTCCTCCACCATGCATTCCGTAACACCCTGCATGCCCTCTACCTCGCCATCCTTCCCCCTGTTTCTTTTATGAAGCAACGGGGCATTCAGAAATATATTAATGTAAATCGTAAGTACTTTCCTAAAATGACAGTTCTTACGGAATCAGCGAGTCTGGTAGATGCAGTTCATTATTGTGTGTGCACCTTTAACCCAAAGACTCATTTAAACATTGGTATTCACAGACGATTTTATTATAATTAGGCCATACCTATAATATTAAACGGGTTAAGAAAGGTTTTAACTAACTAGTCCAGTTCACAAGCGTCTACCAGGCTCAATAAAAAGAACTAATTACATTAGCAAGACCAACAAAACATATACATCATCGTATTCACAGCGTTAATAAAGGCAAAAGTTATAAGATTCACAGAAACTAGTAAAAGTCAAGACTAAGAGTGTGGAAATCGGGTTACTGAGGAATACGTGTAGAGTTCGGATAGGGAACAGGATAGGAAATATTGTGAATCATGAATGATGTGAGGAAGGAAGTCTGTGGACACTAAGAGATGAAGAATGTATCGTTAGATGTTATGATCCAGTGGAGGGAATGAATGGAAATAATGGTGAAAGAGTGTCCGTTATTGACTCTGAAGATGAGGAGGAAGAGTTTTATGCCAAGAAGATGGACAGATATTGTAAATGAGTGTGAGAGAAATATGGAGGCTGATGACGCCAAGGAACCTGACAGTGGATCGAGCTGTTAGAATTTTCTATGGAAGAGTATAATGACGGAGGTTTGTCACTAATATCCGTGGTCAACAGCCAAATCATTCTGACTTATTCTTAATTGTTTCTAACTAATTTAGTGACCCTGAGTTCGAATCTGACCCTAAAATTTGGCTATCACGTAACTTGACGCAGTACACCAAACGTGTGGAAAAAAGTCCTTGAAGCGTGCAAATTCGTTAAACAGGTGTCAGTAAGTCTATATATATATATATATATATATATATATATATATATATATATATATATATATATATATATATATATATATATATATATATATATATATATATATATATATATATATATATATATATATATATATATATATATATATATATATATATATATATATATATATATATGTATATTGTTACAAAAGATATTAAACTTAAAGCTTTTGTTCATAACATATATGACGCACAAATCGATATGTACAAAGCATTCTTACAAGGGTCGGACACAAAAAAAAAAAAAAAAAAAAAAAAAAAACAGAAGTGCTTCTGCACTTTGCTTTTGCGTTTGTAGGAGCAATTACTTTCAAGCTGTAAAGTCCAACAATAGTCGCCCATCATGATTGGACTGAATCGGCCTTGTTATCAGCTCTCCATTATGACAATTTCCTGCTGAAACCTTTCGCCCTGTTTGTCGCTGACATCGCCAAGATTTAATGATATGAAGTGCAAATGGGAATGAAAGAAATTTATCTTGAGTGACATTCGAGCACCGAATGCATAGTAACTCTTCAATATCTTGTCCATAAGCTCCTCATGATTCGGTGCTCGAATATTTCCTAGGTAAATCTTGGTAAAACCACGAAGCTCTCCCAAGCACCCCTTTCCAGCTCAGATAGGCTCTTTACAAAATCCTGATCATTGAGTATAAGACGAATTTGAGGACCATTGAAAACACCTGCCTTTACTTTGGCCTCAGATACAATCCCTTAGAAATTTCTTTATCATGCAATGGAAGCCAGCACCATCTTGATCCATAGCCTTCACAATGTTCTTCATCAAATCAAGTTTTAAACGAAATGAAGGCAGGAATACCTTCTCAAGATCAACAAGAGGTTTGTGAAGACAGATGAACGTTCCAGTCATATCTTTCGGTGGCATTGGCCATTCCTTTTGTGTGTAAAGCTTAGCGTCTGTTCTGCTTCCCCATAAATAAAGAAAACACATGTGCTTTGTGTAACCTTGTAGAAGTCCTAGAAGCAAGCAGGTCACTTTCAGGTCCCCACAGATGCTTCCTTGATGTGTTTGGTAACCAGTAGCAATAAACAAAACGCTCACCGTTTCATAACTTTCATTCATTCCATGGGTATGTGCAACTGGAACAGAAAGTAGCTCATTTCCATTATGGAGAAGGACTGCCTCAAATGTATTCTTCCCGGAATCTACGAACAACCGCCATTCTCCTGTTTGATAAGGACGAGACTTAAAAGGCGTTGCATTAACGATACAGTATCATTCCAATAACAAAGCATGTCGTCCATTTTGAAGTACATTGTGAGCTCTTTATGTCTATGATAGAAGGCAGTCGTACAAAGTCCATCTGGTAGCAGGTTCCATTTTTTGAGTCGAGATCCAAGGAGTTCACTTTTCTGCTTAGGCAGGTTAAGATCTCTCAACAGGTCATGCAGCTCTACCTGACTGATGAGGTGCGGCTCCTTACTCTCTAAATCCTCTTGAAAGCGGCATCCATGCAACTCTTCTCCTCACTAGATTCTGATTCACATGTGTTACTTAATGGAGGATTTGGAACTGGAACCTCATGGCCATGTGATACTGACCTAAGAGCAGAAGGTACCTTGGGATACTGTCATGAACCGAGTTTTCAGTGAACACCCTTCTGTGTCAGTGAGGCAAAAGCAGCAATCAGTACAATGATCCTTTGGTTCGCGCTAAACCATTGGTGTGGCGAAAGGCATACCTGATGGCCGTTTACCACACATCCATTCTTTCATGTTGTTTAATCAGAGTTTTCATGCTAGATGGGGTGCTCACTTCTTGTCTTGATCACCAACAGGACATTTGAAGTAATGTTTGTAAGCCACTTAACATTCCTTGTAATTGCTTTCTTCAGGTTTCAGGTGTAATAAGCCCGCAGATATGACACAAAATGTCTGATGCATCCATACAGTTACGGCGCTTCATTGCATTTCAACACAGATCAAGGCATTTTGTAGCAGTAAAGATAATTTGATGTGGACTAATGCCAAATATAAGATTATCTATGCATACATTGGTGTCAAAAAATATTATATCCTTGAATATGGGAACATTAAATGTTCCCATATTCAAGGATATAATAAAATTTTTATCCCAGTATTGGCTGTGGCTGATTAACTTTGAGTTCCGAAATATCTTGTGATTCAGGTACTTAACTGAAACTGATATAATCGCCACAAGAACTGGCTGAAGTACTCCTTTCTAAGTTATATATACAGTATCTCTGTGATAGGAGTCGGTTTAGATTTTCCACGTACGAGCTGATTTTGCTATGGTATACTGCTTCTCAAAAACTAGACATGTTTGCTAAAATTGGATATCTATCTATCTATCTATGTCTATTGCCAGACGCCTTAATCCCGTAAAGGGTGGCCACAAACAAACAGTCTCCATGTCGCCCTGTCCCTCTCCATTTCGTTGCCCTGCTCCCAGCTCACACCCCCGCTCTCTCATATGCCTCTCCACTCCATCCCTCCAACTCATCCTTGGCCTCCCCCTCCCTCTCCCCCCGTCCACCTCACTCACGTACATTCTCCCCGTCAATCTCTCGCTCTCCATCCTCTCCACATGGCCAAACCACCTCAGTGTGTTTCTCCTAACGCATCCTATCACATCCACGTCCACACCACAAAGCTCCTTCACTTGCTCATTTGCCTGTCTGTCTCTCCATGTGACTCCACATGCTCCTCTCAAATAATTTCGAATGCTCTCGCTCTAGACTTTTGTCCCTCCAACAAGGTCCAAGCTTCACTTCCATACGTTAGAGTTGGTATCACAGTACTGTCATGTAGTGGCTTTTTCACTTCCATGTTCACTTCCCTGTTTCTTATCACTGCTTTCAAGGAACCAGCAACCTTTCTTCCCTGTAGCACCCTTTCAAGCACTTCATCCTCTAAACTTCCATCCTTACTCATCACACCACCCATACACGCACTCACATTTTCCATTTCCTCCTCATCAAGCCTCACTGTACATTCACTGACTTCATTTCATATTCAAAATTTACAGGTTCATGTTGCTTAGAATCATCTCGAAAAATACTAGCACCATAACACTTTTTAAATTTTGTCGACCAGTGTATTTTTCCATGGTGACTTGATTTTCGTGGGACTGACTGTGGCTGACTGGCAATGTGAAGCACATGAAGGAGGGCTCGAAGGGTATGAATGGTATCTGAATGAATATGGTGCATGTAATTTGGGATGATGCTTAGTCCTTACCCTGTCAGTTTTCTTCTTACTTTCTGGGCTCTACCTCATCCAGCCATTAGGTGTGAAAGGCAGGGATGATGATTTTTTTTTTCTTTTATAAATAACAGAACGGAGGAAGGAAAAACAAATGAGTAAAAAAAATAATCCATGATAATAAAAAGTCATAAATTCACCTGAGGTGGGCGACGAACCTTTATTTACAGACAAACAGTAAGTCCTGGTGAGGATCATGTCAATGACCCTTTAAATTAGAAATGTAAGTGAAAAAACCCTGTAGGTATGTTTGATAGTCAGTGGATGACTGATTACAAGTTGTTAAATTTTCGTATAAATGGTTGAACATGAGAAGCAGGGGTTCCTGCAGTGTTATGGTGAATTGGTATCTATGATGACATCTGAGTTCAGTATTTTTGAGTATGTATTTCACTTAATAATCTCAGCTGAACCTCTCATGCCAGATCACTTGCTAAAACAGCCTCAAAGAAACCTGGATTATTGTACTGAGTTCGTAGCTTCTTCACTGACGAGCAGTTGGCTATAGTTTATAAGAATCATGTGCGCTTTCAGCTGGAATATTGTTCACCCATGTGGAGATGATGTGGAGAGGTTGTTTAAAGCAACTATAAAAAATTCAGAACAAAGCTGTTAAAAATATTAACCTTTCTATTACGAAAAAACTACATCCCCCATAAGTATGAAGGAATCTTGGCTCCCTTGCATTATTTTACATACCGGTGTACTTTTATGGCAAATGCTCAGACGAAGTTGAGTCCATTGTGCCACCTCTCCATGCCTCCCCCCCTCCCCCCCTCTGCTATACGGGCTTCTGATAGCGCTCATGTCTGGAATGTCACACTCCCATATTGCAGAACTTCCGCCTATCAGAAATCTTTTATTCTCTGAACTGCATCTCTTTGGAGCTCACTTCCCCAAAGTTGTTTCCCCCCAAACTTCAACCTACAGCTGTTCAGGTCCATCTGTTACAGATTTTTAATGAATGGAGAACACCAGTAATCTGGTGTATGGATTATTTTTTTTATTCATTTGTTTTTCCTTCATCTGTTCTGATCTTAAAAAAAAAAAGTGACTGAACGTGAAGATGATCACAGCGTCTCTGATGATTAGGTGGGCGTTGCTGATGACAAGGAGGAATTGTGATAACAGTAACGTATGTTAGTGCCCCCGGCGACTTGTGCACTTGCAGGTGTAAGACGCTGTGTTCTTCATGGAGCGTGGTTTAGTGTTCTGTTGTAAGTTAAATTTTTAATACGATGTGTTCTCTTCATTGCTTTGTTTGTTTGAAGACGTCAGTAAGTCCTGCGTCCAATTTATACATGCAGAGCTGACACAGGATGTTGTATTCTAGACGGGGAGTTGGGTATGTAGCCTAGTACCTGCATTAATATGGTAAATGCCTCCTGATGTGCGAAGCTGTGACTTCAGTAAAATATGACATAATCTCAGTTACCTGTTATAATGATGTAAAGTAGAAGAAATTGCGATACTGTGTGGTTATTCCTGGCGTGCACTGTCGTGAATGACCTCGACTCAGGGTGTGACCTGCGTGAATGCGTTAGTTGATATGTTGTGCGTTGGGTATAGCAGGATGGATCAAGGGAGGGTACAGCTGGCTGCTTTTAGGCTGAATCCTGCCTTCCCAGTTCATTAGAGTTCATTGGCTAATTCAAAGCTGAAGTAGGTACGACAAGTCATATATACCGTCCAAGTGTTTCAGGCAAGTTTCAGTGATATACTCTGAGATACAGCCTTACTTGGCGTCAAAAATTGCCGAGCCGTTGCTGAGGTTGAATAGGAAAACAGTAACTTGATAGAGTCTCCTTTTGCTTGTGACAAAAACATTCTCTTCCTTTTTTGTTTCCTGTGTTGGACATTCTGTATCAAGCTTATAGGTCGAGAAGAAATAAATACATGGAGCCTTGTATGGTTTCAAGGGAATCACATTTACTCTCTATAGAATGTGCACTTCACAATATGAATGTTGATGCAGTAGTAACCAGCACAAAGTCTTACGTGTACTGTTCTTTTTTTTCCGGCTAGTAATTCTGGTGATGGCCACAGATTTAACGACAGATATCTTATCATCATCATCATCATCACCATCATCATCATCAGCCGTTGAGGTCCACTGCAGGACCGGCCTATCGCTACCAAAGCAGGGACGATACAGCCAATGTATCTCTACCCAGTGGCTTAGGCTGTCTGGTAGAGACTGTGTGCAGGGTGAGAAGTGCTTGTAAGTGTAACTGTAGTGGTGTAGTGGCTTTGGATGTGTGTGTAGTCTGTGAACCAAGTGTAATCGGCCCGCCTTAAGTCGATAGAGTGCAAGCATACTAGTATGCGACAAAAGTTCAACCACAGCACCCCTTATGTCTGCCAAAGTAACAAGTGGCTCGGTGAATGATTCCCAAAGTTTTTACAACTCTGGCGGGAGGCAAACCCTAGTCCACCAGCATGCGAAACGCACACTCTGCCACTGTACCACAAAGGCTCCGATGTCTTATCAAGTGCATGGTATATTCGAACAAGTTCATTCAATGCCTCGCAGTGTAAAGAAACTTGGCTGGGAGGCTGACTTACGCATATCTGGTGTGGATATGACGTCTAAGACAGCAAATACGTCCTGATGATGGAGCATTTAGGCCATTAGGCAGGAAGCAAGTTGCCAGATACGTGTGAGGGAACAGATGCTCTTGCTAATTTGGGAAAGAAAAATTAGCAGCAAAGAATTTGACCTTAGGGTAATGGTTGCTAGGAAGAGTGGACGCATGTTAATTGCTTTTTAACGCTGAAGATAACAGCAGTGGTACAACAAAGATATGACTGCTTGATATTTTAGAAATACAGTGGTTGTTTGCCAATGAGTGGTCGTTGGAATTGTGTCCTGATCGAAATTTAATTTGTTGACCGAAGGGATATCCTATCATCAGGTGAATAGAAGGCATCAATACTTAGCTTGAAGAAGACATGCAAGGCCTGAAGTTTACTAAAGGAGCTCGTGGCTTATATTTTCCCATTAAGATGGTGCGAGTCTATAACTGATTTGGTCTTTTCAGCTCTTGTAGAAAACAGAAAAGTAACGACATTGTCTTGAGAGTGGTTCCAGTTGCATGGAGATCGTGTCACTTTGCCTCCTGCTTCATTGTGAGGTGAAGAGGCTGTATTACTCTTGCAGTGTCTGAAGATTCTGCAACAATCAGATGGAGTAAGTACAGTTGTTGCAACCTGAACATATCTTGGAATCTTGTCAAGAAGTCGTATGTCAGACATGACCTAACATCCTATTTGACCAAAAAGAGTCAGATGTTGACGCCATTCTCCCTTAGTAATATAAGTATGGAATATTCGTAAGTGATGTCGCCACCTGGTAGCCTATCTGCCAGAGACGAGTATAAAACCTAGAGAAAACAGGCACTACTATACACACTGACGAGGTGGATTGCTCATTTCTTAGCGGGACAGTTGATGCTCTTACCTTGGAATCCACCTTAACTCAGTTCTCTTATAGGCAGACACTACTTGAAAGCTAAAAATGATGTCCTCAAATTGTGGCGAGGGTCTTTGGTCGTTTGCCATGGTTAAGAAAATTATATTGGTGCCTAACTCGGGTGACTGAGCAGCCAGGGTTACGGTGTCGCCTATATAAGGCCCGATTCACACGACCCGTTTTGGTTCTGACAGGCAGTCCGGCGACTAGACACCGTCTAGATTTCTTACATGCATTCTAATGTAACTGTTCACATGACCTGTCAAGCTGACGGCGGCAGCTCTCCGTCAGCCGACCGACATATCACGGATATCTTCTCGAGAAATCCTGGCCAGCTAGCTGGCGACTTGACACCGGCCTGAAAGGGTGGGGATGGCTCATGTGAACAAGGATACATAGCGTACCTGTCCTTATCCTCGACTCGTTGTTACCGCCTTGTCCATGTAGATAACACACACAGTTCATTGTCTGGCATCATGGACGAAAGGCTGATTGAACTATGCGCTCTTATGAAGAGTTATTTGATATGACTAACAAGAAGTACAGTGATAATCTGCATGAAGATAAGATATTGAAAGCGATTGGCGTGGAAGTAAACAAACCAGGTGAGTGTGTCAATACTTTATTATACATGAAATTATAACTCATAATCTTTGCAGGTAAAATTCATTGTTTTTCTTGCCTTAATACAGGATATGCTATATCACTTCCAAGGCACTGCTCCAGCAGGACTATTGAAAAATTTTACATCATCATCTGCCAGTTCTTTGTATGGGATCCAGAATTGTCCCTCGAACCTTCTTTTTTTTCTTTTTTTTTCAGTGACTGGTGTACCCATAACCTTTTCCTTCTTCCACAAACGTTTTCTTCCTGCTCTTCTAATGGTAGAGCAATTGCCGCCAAATTTCTTAGAGACCGACCGGCCATGATCCTTACACAACAATGAGCACACACTGAATGACGATGCCGGATGGACTGGGAACGCGTCATGTGAATACACAATATTCTGACGGCATCAAGCCGGCGGACTGCCTGTCGGAAACAAAACGGGTCGTGTGAATCGGCCCTAATGCTGAGAGTTGAAGAACTTGTTGGTAGCTTTGTCAGCCGTCTTGATAGCATGAATACAGCAAGAAGCAGTTCACCTAATGGAGAGGATAAATGCTGAGCCAACCAATTGAACAAATAAAGCAACTGATTCAACTGTGTGTGTGTGTGTGTGTGTGTGTGTGTGTGTGTGTGTGTGTGTGTGAACCCCGATAATAAAATCTATCAACTCATACAAATATGTGTATATTTATGAACAGATGTGGTCGGCCAGCAAGTATATGTGTATCAGCGGTGTTTGTACTGCAAGAATGGACAGCAGGACGTGTACTTCCTCTTGAAGTGGAACTTTAACACCTCCCACACCCAAGAAGCTTACCATCACAAGTCTTTGTTTAGAAATGGTTGGCAATTTGTATGTTCTTATGTATCATATTTTTGGTACATAACCTTATTACAGATCGTAACTCTCTCTCTCTCTCTCTCTCTCTCTCTCTCTCTCTCTCTCTCTCTCTCTCTCTCTCTTCGTGGTAGATGGGGGAGTTCACCATCCACTAACTCGATGTAGTGCTGCTTTGGGTGTCTGCCCTTTTCTCTCTTCCATTCATTCCTTCACTCTTTCCTCTTTCTTTTGCCAACGGGTGACTTTACACTCCCTCTTCTGTCTTTCTTTCCTTCATTCTTTCTTTCCTCTTCCTTCTGCCTATGGGTAACTCTACACTGAGCGACAAGCCAAATGGTTTCCTGTACACTAGGAAACCATTTATTATGCTGGGTGGTAACCATATAACCAAATTGTGACGCCTGGTGGTTAGTGGGTAATTAAGGTGCTCCAGTTGGATTTGAGCCTGTGTAGGTTTATATCCAATGGGTGGTTGGGGTTTATTGCTCAAGTAATACCATTCAGGGATGAGTGAGGCTGGTCACTCTCGTCTTAAATGTCAGGACCAACTTGCCTAGCTCCGGGTTCCTACGCTCCTCATGGGGTGACATAGGATTGGATGATGGATGGAGTGTGTATATATATATATATATATATATATATATGTAAGTACGTACGGATATAATTGTGTCCTTTTGCAACAGGAAAGAAACTTAACATGCAGGGCCACGAGCTAACAGTGATGACTGCTGGTTACTTTCCCTACGCCGACTATGAGGTGGTCAGCGATGAACCAGTTTCTCGTGTGAAGGAACTGGATTCCCTGGACATTCGTCTGTATAAAATGTTTGCTGAAAAGTTAAATTTCACGTAAGACTCTGTGCTGATCTCTGTTAAAATAACCAGGGTCACTATTACTCATTCAAATCATGGAAATATTTTGGGTATAATTAATGTCTTATCTCTATTAGTATTCAAAATAGACATGTACAGTCACTCATAAAAGAAAAGACCCCCCCTGCCTTAGAGGCAATATAACTCGGGGTATTCAGTGTTGGTAACAGTGTATTTGACGTCAGCCATATGGGGGGATGAGGAGGGGTGTTTGAGAGGAGGGCGGAGTTAATCTGCACGAAACACTGCTTCAATCCACATTTCGAGTCAAACATACTTTATATCTGACTTGTTATGTTGTCCTTCACACAAAATTCACTTTATGCTACAAGATCAAAGAACTTTCAGATGATAACACAATCCCATACCCGAAACATTTACGCATTAATGCTGCACATGATGCAAATGAAACCCCCGGCCTCAAGGGTTAAATGAATGGGCTCGACACACTTAGAATGAACTTTGAATCAACTTCCCCCAAACGCAGCTTCACACCCACACACCTGACGTCATTTACAGTGTTACCAGGACCGATATCATATTGGTTGAAAGGTGTCTTGGCCGGGGGGGTCGTTTCTTTTATGAGTGACTGTACTTCTTTGGACTAATTTGCTTTTCCACTGTTGAATTTCATTTATCATCTAGTTAATGAATATCTTTGGCTGCTCTTGCTGATCAATGATATTGAGCTTAATAGATGTGTGACAGGGTCAGGTTACTACGAATGTTCCATGTTCAACACATTTTCTTCTTATTTTTTTTTTCCTTGTTTTACTCATATTTAACAGAGAGTCCGTTTCCCAAGACATAGCTATCATTTTATATCATGCACTTTTACTGTCACCCCTCTCGCACTAATACCCACCGTCCATATTGAATAGGACTGTCTCATTCAGGACTGGTGTAGTGGTAGTACTGGGGTGTTTTGACTACATGACGGTGAGTCTCGTGGAAAAATAGTGACAAAAATAAAATATCGAGGTTCAAATATTGAAACTGTTCTCATTCTCATTCTGGATCATATTCATGTTCTTTCAGACAGCAGTCGATTCCTCTGATTATTCGTCCTTCACTTTGATATTTACATTACTGACCCTATTATCTAAATGATGTAATAAATCAGTTAAAAATTAGACATCAGTTAATGAAATATAGGAACAAGGGTATATATAGGCTACATCAGGGGTTCCCAACCTTTTAAGCACTATGCCCCCCTTTGGTCAGGACTGTATTCTTGATGCCCCCCCCCCTCTGATCCCTAAGCAACAATGTTTTTAATTGTTCCTTATGGATGCTTAAGAGGCTAGATGGCAACACTACATGTGGTTGCTCAAAATGATGGATGTGACGATTTCCTATCAAAGTTTCTTATTGATACTTATATTTGGGAATACCCGGTATGCATTTGAATGGCCTAGCCCTATGTTGAACTTTGATAGCCTCACGCTTTCCCTAGGAATCTCAAACGGCCCCCCAGGGGGATGCGCCCACCAGGTTGGGAAACACTGTGCTACATAAATGTGGCAGAGAAAGTAAGCTTACAGTGCTGAATAATAGCTGTGAGGCAAAAGAGCTACCCCAGTAGTTAGATGGAGAAGGAAAGGACAGACTTAACAGAGAGGATATGTGGGAAAACTGATTTAATGTTCCTGAGTTACAAATGTGAAAATGTGTACTTCACTCAAGATGATGTTATGTTATCCAGGGCTGCAGGCTAACGTTTCCTTTCTCCTGCAACCTAGTATCCTCCCTTCAGAGAACAGGGAAGGAGTTGTGGAATGTGCACCGCCAGTTACTGTATATCAGTGACAGTGCAAGAGGGCGTCCCTAACCTGCACCACGGCATTTGCATATATTTGAAGCACTTACGTAAGGATAGGCCGAATACCGCGTGGAAAGTACTTAGAAATTCCTGAGTCGACCTTAGGAGTCTAAAAGCAACAATCATTGCAAATTATATGCAACATGTGTGAGGAGACAATTTAGAGAGGAATTACATAAAAAGAAAAGCCTGAGACTGGAACTGGTGATCTGGCTTCCATTTCAGTCTAAACAGATTAAGAAATTGTTTATGCAGAAGAACTAGGGGAAGGTGGACAGAGAACCTGATCATTTGTTCCTCCCTAATAAAGTTGACCGGAACACACCGAATTTTTAATTCCTGATTTTCTTTTCTTTTAAAGGCATGCTCTTTTTCCCCCAACCTAGATATACCATCTATGAGGAACCGAACCGCAAATGGGGAATGTTATTAAAGAATGGTTCATTTGATGGTATGATGGGTCGTCTGCAGCGAGAGGAGGCAGACTGCACCACCATTTCATCCACAGCACCTGAACGTATGATGATGCTGGACTATGTATGCAGCTACCCTTCCGACACCGTGATTGTCATCTCACTCAAACCAACTCTTCTTCCACAAAATCTTGCTCTTATTAGACCATTTTTAGGTACTGTGCATTATATTACTTGTATGAGGACCATAATATGTAAGACTTAGAATGTGTCATAACCTGTGCTCTGCTTTTTTCATAATAAATTCACATTTTAGAAGTTCCTCCCAGCTATAGCTCCTCTTTTAACCCCTAAACCACGGGCTTGTTTTGCCTTGACTTGCGGCTCCCGCAGGCATATTCACGCTTCGACAGACTCTCTAAAAATATTTGCCAAAAATCAGTTATTAGTCCTAGAATATTAAAATTAAATATGCCTATGGCACATAAATTCAGCTTTCCCCTGGGATGTTTGTTGAGCCTTCGTCGAGTACCGTAGGACTTGTGGAGACCTCTGAAGTTGGGTAACGAAGTCTCCAATTTACACTTCCCGACAACCCGTAATATGATTACCACAGCCTGATATTATCACTAGAAACACTATTCTATGATTCTCAAATAGTTTGGAATCCATACTCCCCCCCAAAAAAAACACTGTGAAAGTAAGGAAAATTACGAGGGCGTATGACCTTCCCACTTGCGATCGTTCGCCGCTGGTGTTCTGCCATTTATTATTCATAAAAACACTCACAGTTTATATTTCTATTACTATATAACACTTATACATATCTACAGTCTTTATCCACAAATTTCCTTCAGTAACAGTAGTTTATTGTCACTGTAGGGATTCAATTTCTCTTTCAATATAATACGTAGCATTCACTTTCTCGTCCTGTATACTAGCGTTGAGAGTGAATGTCACTTTCACCTTCACTATCATAACACATAGCACTCATACATGCTAGAATGAAACTTTCACTTTCATTACTCCTAGTATGTATACTCGTATTCTTATAATACTACTCATTTACATTTCTATTTACATTCTCTATATTATTTACATTATTTACATTTCTATTTTATTTACACTGTGTTAGGCACTGTCACTTGCAGTAACTTATAAAACTATTTTCCACTGTTCACTTATATTTACATTCATTGCTTTCACTTGCTGTTTACACATTATTTACACATTATTTACATTTCCACTTGCACTGTTTTACTACCAGAAAGATCGCAGTCACTCTCTATCATTTGTCAGCCCTTTACCTCTTTTCACGCGAGGTTTAGTAGAGGGTAGAGGTCACAGGGCCCTTTGCATGGAGCTAAAAAGCAGTGGAATTTGACAGGCGCGAATCCGACGTACTTTCACCTTGAAAGACGACAGTAAACTGATACTGGTGGCCTGCCTCTAGGGGGAGTGCAATACTGCCAACGTCAGCCTTGTGACAGCTGCTAATATATAGCTATGAAATGATTTGCAGGAAATCTAGACAATACATAATAAATTAGGTAGTTCAAGGTGAATGTAAATATCACTTGGGCTTCTTCCTTCCCTCCTTATATATATTTTTATTACGAGCATAGATTATACGGCATATTTCAAGGGGAAATAAACAGCGAAAATTAGCGAACGAGTGCACGTGAGGTGTTGTCAGGTGATAACTAGCCAATTCCAGGTGTATGGCACTATCACTTACCTTATTTCTTTTTTGTATATATTATTTGGTATAAGAATAGGGCATATGGCTTATTTCAATGGATGAAATCAGTGGAAAATTCCAGGGAAGATTTACTTAGCGTAGAATACAGTGTGGTGGCCTGCAATAATTAGGTAGTTCCAGGTGAATGTAAATATCACTTAGGCTTCTCCCTTCCTTTCTTATATATATTTTTCTTACAAGAATAGATTATACAGCATATTTCAAGAGGAAATAAACAGTGAAAATTAGCGAACGAATGCACGTGAGGTGTTGTCAGGTGATAATTAGCCAATTCTGGGTGTATGGCACTCTCACTTACATTATTTCTTTTTTGTATATATTATTTGGCATAAGAATAGGGCATAGAGCTTATTTCAATGGATGAAATCAGTGGAAAATTCCAGGGAAGATTTACACTTAGCGTAGCATGGCCGTGCAGGCGAGAAGAGAGGGTAATGGAGGGGAGGTAGGGAGGGGAGTCAAGAACGGGGAGAAATGGCTAAATTGTCAACAATGGATGGGAGTACAGATGAGATTAGGAGTGCTGACTAGTGTTGGACATTGGCAGTACTGATAGATGATACAAGCCACCACTTGAAAGCCCAGGCAAATTCAAAATAACACAGAATCACAAAAGTGACGCCCCGTGGTATGATCCCATGCTCCCAAGCATCATGAAAGTGATGCCCAACGGTTAAGGGGTTAAAACAGGACTTCGTTATTATGGTTCATCTCTTCCCACTCTAATATTGTTAGATTTCTATATTCAGGCCAATTTCTAGACGAATTTCTTATAGTTAATAACTTATCATTCCTGTCCTTCCATATTTCATCTGTCCCTATTTTTAACCAGGTCCACTACATATCCCTTAGACACATTAGTATGTTACCTGTTCTAGATGAAACACTCGATCCATGCAAAAACTGCTACACTGCCGCTTATCAGGTTTACATATGTGAAATTTTTGCCTTTTGGCTTTATACAGCAGAAGGGGAAGAAAGCATTCCTCCAATTTTCAGGTCAACAACTCTTGCTCTAATTTTTTTTTCACAAGAGTCATTAAATATATTAGTCAGCACAAGCCACCATTCAAGAAGAGTGAGCATCCATAGGAGCAGCCCAGTCAGCCAGTCACACCCTAAGAATTTTCACACTCAAGGTGCTTCACTTTAGTGAAGCCTCATTTAGAGCTTTCCTGTAGGTCAAGGAAAAATTCTTATGCAACGTGATTCATTATAGCCATGTCCCACATCGTTCATCACCCTAACTCCCAAATAATTTCACATCCAGGGTGCTTCACTTGTGAAGGAGTATATGGTGCTTCATTTGTGATCGAATATATGGTGCTTCATTGTGAAGGAATATATGGTTCTTCATTTACGAAGGACTATATGGTGCCTTACTTTCGAAGAAATAAATGGTGGTTAACTTGCGAAGGAATATATGGTGTCTGCGGAGGAATATATGGTGCTTGTGGAGGAATATATGGTGCATCACTTGTGGAGGAATAATTGATGCTTCATTATAGTGAAGAACCATATGATTTCGAATATCCTTAGCATTTTTGTACTTGTTATGCCAACCTTTTACTTTATCCGTCCAGAATACAGTCGTGTGTTCCTCGGCGGTACTCTGTCATTATGAATAATCTGGTGTGCTTCCATCCAGAAGTTTTATTATAATAATGCTAGGAAGAAGAGAATCTGAAAGGCAAATTGACCCAGCCATAAACATAACCTGCATGGTAAATATAATAAGAGGAATCAGTTGTAACGAGTTGTTCTTTTACTTTTTCTAAAAACTTTGCCTAAACCGTGTGATAACATTGTCAAACTAGTCAGCAATATTGAAGTTGGTTGAAAGAGATATAATTTCGTATCACCACTATGGTTCAATAATTGTACCAAACATGTGTCGAAATTGTTAAAAAATAGCATGAATTACACCAAAATGAAGTTTTTGGAGGAAAGAAATAGAAAAAAATCTGGACACCACAATGAAACCAATGTTGCTGTTAGTAGAACCATATATAGCTCAGGAACTGTATTCTGTATTTCCAAACAAAAATATTCTATGCAACCAAACACTTAATTATAAATGGAATAAGTAACGAATCTAAATGTTAAAATGTTTGGTATCATGTTGTCAACAAATCAAAAGAATGGTTGACTTACTAGACAGCCTCATTGTACGACACACACACACACACACACACACACACACACACACACACACACAGTACCTCATGGTAGTACCATAGGAATAACAGTCACTTAGGGCCCTATCGGGCAACTTTGCACTTGTTCAAATATGAGCAGTTCATGGACTGCCAGCCAACAATTTATGCGCTGACGCAGGAAACTCCACGGAAAATCCCCGACACATCCCACCTAATATAAAACCAATGGGAACAATGAGAGGTCAACCCCCTCCCCTCATCAGAACATTTGAATGGACTTGAAACTGAAAAGGCCCATCTACGACTCAACTGCGACCATGATGCCAAGTTTCATCGAAATCCTTTTTCTGGTTTTTGGCTACACACACACACACACACACACACACACACACACACACACACACACAAACGTGCACGCTGCCAGAATTATAGTATGTTAGATACAATATTTCTAGAAACACTAATACTTCCAGGTGAGGTGTGGCTTAGCGTGCTGATGAGTGTGATGGTATGGGGAGTAGCATTTTGGGTGCTGCAGCGGGTGTGGGTGTGGATGGCAGGGGGGCCAGGCGTCAACTTCACCACCGCCATGTTGTATAGCTGGAGTTCCCTTCTTGAGCATCCCCCAACTGATCCTTCCATCAACATCTCTGGGCAGGTGTTGATATCGTTTTTTTTTTTTGTCTGTTTATGACAGCAGGACAATTGATCATATGTAGTCAAAGAGAGAGAGAGAGAGAGAGAGAGAGAGAGAGAGAGAGAGATGAAGTAAAGGGAGCATTGTGATGTTCATGCGGATGTGACAGAAAGTACTAGGAGAATTACTCTGAGATTGTTTGGCCATGTGCAGTAGAGGGGATGGAGAATGTGAGACTGACAAGACGAGAGTACATGAGTGAACTGGAGTGATGGAGGGGAAGACCGAGGATGAATTGGTGGAAAAAGGTAGAGAGATGCACGAAGTTAAACAGAGTGCACGATAATGGCAGACAAGAGTGACGTGGAGGCGACTTATTGTTGCCAATCCTATTGAAGGCCTGGCTTTAGACAGCACGCTCATCCTTATAAAAATATACTACATACAGTATGATGACAACAGAACTGAGAGAATTAACAGGTAATCTACAGGATAATCCGTGAATAACGCTCCACCCGACTCGATGGTATCTATGTTGCGGGGATGGCTTAGTCTGCTGCTGACATGGGCTTGGGTGTGGACGTGAGAGCTGGGACTGAATAAATGACACAGGATAGACCAATAATACGTACTGAGCAGTTCCAACAACGTGCAAGAAATCGTTGTCAGAATGAAAGAAGAGCGTTGTATCTGGGTCATCCTCTATATGGTGTGTTTTGAACAGATGTTGGTGGGTTTGTGGCTGCTGTTCACTGTTATAATCCACACGGGGTATGAGTCCTCCCTCGTCGCTCATCTTACCGTACAGGGAAAAACCAAACCCATGGAGACAATGGAGCAGCTGGTTCATTCGCCAGGCTGGGGTTGGGGCATCGAGCCTTGGATGTTAACAGGGGCGCTTATTGAATACTTTGCTCAGCACACTGATCCTGTTGTGATGACAATATACCGGAAAATGGAGGTAAGAATTCAGCCTCAAAACATCATTGCATATACCTCTGTATCGTTGTTTTTATATCCCCTTTTTGATAATTTGCTCCATTTTAATTATAAAATCATACTTAAGGCCATGATTTAATTGAACACATAAAATATCAAAATACAATAGACAGACAACAATATGTGACTTACTGTTGAACTGCTATTATAGAAATTTTACTGACTAAATTAGCCTTATATATCAACACACTGAAAATTAATTAGGAAATGGGAACTTTGATAGACAATTCATACTAGACTACAGGTGGAACTACGATGTGTTTAGCAGTTTTTTTTTACCTTTTACTTACTGTATGATCTAAATCTTTCGTATCTGTCTATTGCCAGACGCCCTTGCCTGTGGGGTGTGGCTTTCAAAAGTAACTACAGATATGATGCATATATAAATATTCAACGTAAATTTTGTGTCGGCAAAAAAGCTAATTACTCTCCTTGATCCATTTTAGTTGGTCAAGAAAGCAAGCAGAGGTGGCCATGTATATTTTTGGTCAGTTTTCAACTATATATTAAAAACATATAATAACTGTATTAGTTCACTGCTTCATATGAGCGTGTAAGCATTCAACTTAGGTGTAAATAAAAAAAAATATCAGTAAAAGTAAGATAAAATCCTTATTTTCGGACCAATTTTGCTCAGACTGTAACTTGAGATTCTTCTGAGCGTGGCACTTATGGGAAAGTGTCAAACGTCCAAAATTTAGGCCACCAAGTGGATCAATAAACTGCTAAATTTTGAAGGTTTGCAAAAAATAAAAAATAAAATCACTGGTAAAGTGAGATAATTTCCATATTCATCGACCAATTTTGCTCATATTATAACTAGAGATTCCTCTGAGCTTGGCACAAATGGGAAAATGTCAAAAGTCAAATATTTAGACTATCAAGTGGCGCTATAAGTTGATATATTTTGAAAGCTTGTGAAAATTCCAGAAAAAAATCGCAGGAAAGAGTGGGATAAAATTCTTATTTATGAACTAATTTTCCTCAGATTTTAACTGGAGAATCCTCTAAGCTTGGCACATATGGTATCAAGTGAAGGTGTCCACAGGGTTGAACGTTGGTCATTGGAGCCAGATGGCACCATCTTAACAGCTTCAACACAGAGTTTTCTTCACAAAATGATGGTCACATCGCTCCGGCTCCCAGCATTCCACCCCGTGGACGACTTCGCTTGATATTAGATCTAAATTTATATACCTGAAGGGTAGAGCTCCATTTTTAAAGATCTTTTAAGAACAAAATTTCAGTAGCTTAGCTTAAGGCATCCTCAGTCATCACACAATGGCCGAGTAGCAGAGATGGTGTGGTATGAGCCATATGCGTATAATACATTTCTTTTTGTTTTTGTTGAGGAGCGGGGGTCTTCAGTTCCATTTGAACGTGAATCCAGTGGACTGTAGGCTGAAGTTGCACCTCTCTTGAGGCCTTTCATCCCCCTTTTCTAAGATAGGGAGGGAACTGCGGTGCGTTTGTATAACTGGGCTGATTATAAATGTGCCATCGCTTGAAAGCGTCCCTCACCTGTACCGTGCATAATACCACAAATAGTCGATGTCCTTATTAGAGAAGCCATTGTTGATCAATACTTGTGTAGAACATTTAATTTCTTTGCGTACTTGTTCCCAAGAGCAGTAGTCTTTATAATTCTGTGGCAGTCACTACCACCGAGAAGGCAGGGACCAGGGTTCATTGCCTTCACATAAACATCCATGTCTCTGCAAGAGATTTCCGGCCTTACTTTCACCATAGAATATAGTGTTGATGGAGAGATGAAATTTCTTGATGCTCTCATGAAGCAAGATGAATATTCCTTCAACAAGGATGTCTACATGAAGGCAACGAGCTCTGGCCTCTGCCTACACGGTGGTGGTGAGTGCCCACAGAGATAAGAGAACTCAGCCATAAGTGCCAACATTCTCCAAAGAGCACCCAGTCACTGCATTTCTTGGCAACAAGTACAAAAAGGAATCAAACGCTTTACACAAGTTTAAATGAATAATGGCGTCTCTAATAAGGACATCAACCGACCAATACGGAAAATCATCGATAACTGGTAAAACAAGAATAACAACAGAATCCACAAGGAGGAAAACATTAACCTTAACTATAGATCCACCTTCACAACAGCCTACAGGGAAGAAGTAAGAATCATAAAACAAATCGCAAAGCGAAATGTGAAGCCATTAAAACCCGAAAAGAGACGTAACCTGGTAATACATTACAAGTGTAAAAAGACCAGTCACCTGCAGCTGAGGAACACTCCCCACCAGGAGAGTCATATTTCTGAGGTTGCATGTTGTACAAAGGTTTACTTGTCAACGAACGAGGGAACTGCAAAGTCCTCCCTTCTGCCTGTGTCTGCATGACGACCATTGTCTCGACGCCTGAGTTACCACCTTACAGCTGGAACACCTAAAAAACACCTTAAACAGGAACACGAAATTGCTCTTACAAGGATAATATTGGAAGAAAATACAGACATTTTAACTATATGTGAAGAAGTAAGACGCCTACCCTTACTAGAGGCACTGTGTAACAAAGACCTAACCCCAAACTCAATATACAAGCAGAATATCTCCAAGCCCTCCCAAGCTTTCGGTGGGCCACACCCCATGTATACCAACCAATTGGGATCGAGTACACCCAGGTTTCCAATTCAGGGCACGGATTAAATAGGCCCCACCTCACCTACCCAACGCATTCTCACTGCAGTCACGGAGGAAGAAACATCTGGCTACCAAGGCTAATTAATGAAGGATTAAAAGACCCAAAATCGTGATCTACGAAGAAATGAAATGGAAGGGAACAAACTACAACAATATAATATGCAACATACCAGATGAGACATAGGAATTTCTGCAGTGTAATGAAAATACACTGAAGAATATTTACAATGCAGAACTTCTAAACACTTTCAACAAAGTATGTTAGAGAAAACATCCTGTCCTAGAATACCTTTATATACTGTATATATGGGGGCATTTTATATATATATATATATATATATATATATATATATATATATATATATATATATATATATATATATATAATGCCCCCACCCCACACTGCCACAGGCTCCAACAGCAGTAGTTCAGTACAGGAAGGATGTTGCCCAGTGAATTGTTCTTCCTATGGTCAGCCTTCAGGTGTGCAGTACACAAGATCAGATGAGGCGAAAATAAACACCGGCTCCTTAAAGTTCACTGCCTCTGTTTTCCAAATAATTCCACTTAATGCTTTCAACTTCACTGTTTTCACAAATACTGGAGCTAGACACAGTTTACTAACCGCAAGCACTGGAAGTTATACACAATTTACTAACTGCTATTACACCTAATGCTTAACCCGAGGCATCCCATTGATGTATGACTACGTTGCAACATTATGTAACTGCCAGTCCCATCGATGTACTGGTACGTCGCGCAATTGCAGGGTTCATAATTTGAACAATTTTCAAATCTCGTGCTTGATTTTGGGTACGTAGGGTCACGAGACCTGCCCCTACCTGCCACCAGGCGGGGACACTCAGCGACCCCCCACGACCTATGCTCACCCTTGGCTCGGTCACTCACCTGTTAGCAGTGACCCAGGTCAAACATGGTGCATCGAGGTCTCTCAAAGGAGGAAATTCAAGCCGCCCTGGAAGCCTTCACAGGCGACAGTGATTCGCCCCTTGATGACGAGGTGGTGGACAAGGATTATGTCCAACCAGACGAGGAGAAAAGTACCAGCAATGATGATGAGGTCCCATCCTCGAGGTAACGGTGCTACGTGACCTATCGTGCCGCTAGAGAGGGCCAGCCTGCACCAAAACATCATGCAACCACTTCTCGGCAGCTCCTGCATGATGTGGAGCCCAAAATCGAGGACGAGGACGAGGATGGAGCCGTGGGACGTGCTGCCACATGGTACGGCCGTGAGATTATCACGCATTGCCACCCCGAGCGCACAGCACGTCGTACTAGCAGGTATGGGCCTAGTGTTTTGTTTGGGGAGGGCGGAAGTGGCATTGAGGGAGTGGGGAGTGAAATGGAAAGTGTAGGGGCGAGCATTGAAAGTGGGAGTGGTGGGAGTGAATCTTCGCTCTCCCGTGGTGGCGTGAGTCGGCGGAACGTATCATGTGTGGCAGTGAGGGTACGTTGTGAATCACATGGTGTGGTGGTGGAGCAGGGAGGTGAGGAGGAGCCACTCCCCAGCACGTCTTATGCTCCCCAATATTCCCAACAGCCCTCTGATGTTCCCCAAGGCCGTAAGGGTAAGGGAAAGGGGAAGGGTAAAGGCCAAGGGAAGAGGAGTGCGAGTGGGGAATCCCTCTGCACTCCTCCTCCCCAACCTCCCCCACCAACATCTCCTCCCCACCCTGACGAAGGCAATGATGGGGACGAGGGGGGCGAGGGTAATGTGATTTGGAATTGGGAAGATGGCAGTGATTTTTCTCCCATCATTCACCCCTTTACTGAGCAGGGGCACGCTGGCTGCATGGCTCCAGGAATTCAGTGTTGTTCCATCAGGCTGGATATTTTCCACCTGTTCTTTGGTGAGGGTTTTGGAGAGCAGATAGTGGAACAAACCAACCGTTTTGCTAGCAGCCAGCACCGTGAGAGTGAATGACTGGGCACAAGGAGCAGGCATTCCATCATTTATGATTACTCTGTCTCCCTTGCAGAAAAGTTTTTATTTTTTGCCCTGGTACTTTTGATGGGTATTGTATGTAAAAACAGAATTCCGGCATACTGGACAAGGGACCCTATCATGCAGACACCAATATTTGGCAAGATCATGAGCTGTAATCGGTTTCAGCAAATTCTAAGCCGCCTTCACTTTTACAATGCTAATGATCCTGCCAATGCAAATGACACTGATAAGATGAGGCAAATTAGGTTGGTTTTTGATCACCTACGGCAAACATTCCATTCCTCATTTCATCCCTATAGAGACCTTGTCATAGACGAGAGTCTCATGTTGTGGAGAGGCAATATTTCCTTTCGGCAGTACATACCCAGCAAAAAGCACCTTTGTGGGTTCAAGATCTTCGTTATGTGGGACTGTAGGACTGGTTATGTGCAAGACATAGTCTTGTACACCGGTGCACAGACAGACAAATAGAAAATCGGAGTATTGGACTGTCTGGAGCAGTGGTAAAGACAATGATTGAAGACCACCTTCATCGTGGTCACGTCCTTTACCTGGATAATTGGTACACCTGCCCTCTTCTCGCTCGTTATCTACACCTGCATGACACGAGACTGTGTGGTAACGTCAAGGTGAACCGGCATCACATCGTGAAAGTGGGGCAGAAACTAGAAAAAAATGAGGTGGTCTTGTTCCAGGCTAACAACATCCTAGCTACCGTGTGGTACCACAACAGAGAAGTCAGCATGTTGTCCACGGTTCACCGCCTATTGATGCACCGTACAGAGTCCGTGGATTACCGCAGCGAGAGGAGGCGCCACATCTGGAAGCCTGAGTGTGTGCTTGATTTTAACATCAACATCCACCTGGTGGACCAGTCAGACTCCATGATATCCACTGTCGAGTGAGTCAGTACCACGATGAAGTGGTACAAGAAGCTCTTCTTTCACCTGCTAGATATAACTCCCCTCAATTGCCACCACCTGCCACCAATGCAGGTGTCATGTGTGTGGTCATTCCCATGTGAGACCCACCACTCAGAGAAAAGACACCCGCTATGAGTGCGTTAAGTGTGACGTAGGTCTCTGCATTCACCCTTGTAAGTCGAAACATTCCTAGCGAGGGTATATTGTGCATTATTCAGATGCCCACTGGAATAAATAAAACCCGTAAATATGTAAATAGTATTATAAGGTGGGTGTAATGTAAGTGAGGAAGTATATTGGAAGTGAAGAAATAAAGTTTAAGTTGAAACACGAGTGGTAGCAACAGTGGATGCTACATGAATATGCGCTAGCATTTCGCTAAATACCCTCATAAGAAATGTAAATAAGTGAAAACATTTACATTGGCTGGAAAAAGGTACAATGTCATAAAAACAATAATATGAAAGTAAAAAAATATATAATGTATGTTGAGATAAGAGTCAAAGTGAGTGCGCTGAGTAAGCAGATGTGCGCAATAATTATGCTAAATATCATCGTAATGATTGTAAACAGCTGAAGACATTTACATAAAGTCAAATATGGTAAAATGTCATTGAAACAGTATTATGCAAGTAGAGAAAATGATATGTTTACCGAAACAAGAAACTTAGCAACATGCATGTAACCGATATGATGAAACTCGCTATGCTCGGGCAATGGAACAATGCTTATTTTTCCTGTATATATAATTGAAAACCATTATATTGTTGTTGTGATTGTTTATTAGTTCAAAATCAATAAATGTAGATGTGTTCTTTGTTGTTTTTCCCAAAATTACCTACCACAGAAAACGTGAGAGCCTGAAATGTCAGTGACAGAATACAATACCTGACGCACGGTGCCTCACCTGTTCTGACCACTTATGGACCCTGGTAAGCCCTTTCTTGGTGAATTTCCTTTGTTTCTCAACAAAAGTGGAGGTTTTAGCCAAAAAATATTTTTCCAAAATAGCTCGGGATTAGGGGGGGAAATCGGTCAGGACGTGACGGGTTAACAACACTTCAATGTTATTACACTTAATGCTTGACAACACTTCACTGTTTTCTCAACTTCCAATGATATACAAACTTCAGTAACTCGTCACTCTTTGCCACTGTTTTCACAAGTACCAAAAACATACAATCTTCACTGACACTGACATGCACTACACTCAAACTGACCTGACACCCGACTACACTTCACTCAAACTGAACTGAAACCCGACTAAACTTCACTCAAACTAAACTGAAAACTAACTGAACTTGTAATAATCTCTACTCCATCTTATATAAGCTTGCATTGTTTTAGACTGATCTACATTCCACAAGAACAACAGTTGCCAATTCGGACACAACCAAAACATAGGCCTACCACAGTTTTCATACATTACATAACACTCTAAATTATATAGGAACTTAAACTACGGTACATAATTCAACAAGCCATCACTTAAATAAAGCATTATAAAGAAAAAGAGCACAAAAATTAATGCATAACTTACGAAATAATTATGCCCATGGCTCTTCACCTTCGGTGACTGTCCCTTCTTTCGCTGAGGATTATATAACCAACTTGATCACCATCCTGGAAGCTCACCTCACTTTCCTTGGCATCATGCTTGCACTTCATCACCTCTCCTGAAAACTTGAGGGCTCCTTGCACTTGATGATGTACCTCAGCCAGCCTTTCCTGAAGGTGTTTCACATAGGCGGTGGTGTCTGTAGGCAGCTCTTCACCAGGTGGTCTTCCCATTAACAAGTCAACAGGTAAGCATAACTCGTGGCCCAATATCAGTTTTGTACGGGTGTACCCGGTAGACTCATGGGATGCAGACCGATATGCCATCAGCAGTGCAGGTAACTTCTGGTCCCATTCTGTTTGTCCATCAGCACAGTACTTGACCAGTTCTTGTCCCAGGGTCCAATTGAATTTCTCCACCATCCCATCTGACTGTGGCCTTAGTGGGGTCGTCATGATCTTCTTGATCCCCAGTAACTTGCAGCACTCATGGAACACAGCAGACTCGAAGTTTCTACCCTGATCTGAATGTAGCTCTTGTGGCATCCCAAAACGACAGAAAAACTGGTCAACCAACACCTGAGCAACACTTGCAGCCTCTTGATCAGGGATAGCATAGGCTTCTGGCCACTTTGTGAAATAGTCCACGACGACATATATACCGGTTTCCTCTTTCAGTCAGTGGCAAAGGTCCAGCAATGTCCACTGCAACTCTTTCCATCGGTGCACCCACTTGGTACAGCTGGAGAGCGGTGCAACCACGTTTCTTGGGTCCCTTCTTGGCACAGCACACATCACAGGCCTGACACCACTCATCAACATCCTGATGCATGACAATCCAGTAGAACCTCTGTCGCAGCTGGCTTAGAGTTTTCTTCACTCCCAGGTGCCCACTAGTGATCTGGTTATGGGACTTATCCAAGATCTCGGACCTCATCTTCTTCGGAATAACCAGTTGTCAATACTTGCTGAGACCATCAGCTGTCTCCCATTGATGCTCTAGTAGTCTGCTGTTCAAACGAAGCTCCCACTGACTTCAGTAGCTCTTGGTTGCAGGGCTTAACCCGCCGCATCCCGTCGATGTATGGGTGCACTGCAACATTTTACATTGGCCAGTCCTGACGACGTACTGGTACGTCGTGCAATTGCAAGGTCCCTAATTTGCACAATTTTCAATTTTCGCGCGTGATTTTTCATACGTATACATGGGACACTTTCGTCTATTCCTCTACAAGATGCCAAGCAGGGACAATGCCTTACACCGCATAACCTTCCCCTCCCCCCCGCATGCCATTGTCTCAGCAATTCACCTGTTACCAGTGACCTGGCCAATAAAGTCATTCAGGGCCAGAGTGATTCCTCAATCGATGACAATGTGGAGGACAAAGTTTACATAGCATTAGAGGAAGAAACAGTCAGAAATGATGATCAGGTAATGTGGCAAAAGAAGGTCAGGTATGGTGATGAGTTAGTCAGTGAAACAATGCTTATAATGCCTATATTACTGTTTGAAAATCAATATACTCTCGTACTACATATAAATTCGTACCAAGTAAATAAATAAATACCGTTTATGAGTGGTGTGAAATAGTTACCCTCCCATAGAACTCGTTTTCTTTGGTGCCAGCCTGTTAGAAAATCCAGTCAGGTAAGGAGGTACTGCTACCTGGATCGAGTATTTTAAACCGTAGGTGAGCGATGTCTCTATGAAATTTCGATGTTTCTCACCAAAAGGGGAGGTTTTAGCCAAATTTTTTTTTTTTTTTTAAATACTTCGGGATTGGGGGGTGTCGGGGGTGCGAAATAGCTCGGGGCGTGATGCGTTAACCTGGGAACTTTTTCCCCATGATGGTCGCACTGTACTCCACTGCGGC
Source organism: Coenobita brevimanus (assembly GCF_032717465.1). NCBI lineage: Eukaryota > Metazoa > Arthropoda > Malacostraca > Decapoda > Coenobitidae > Coenobita > Coenobita brevimanus. The sequence continues at coordinate 21,544,431 of NC_136986.1, forward strand.
CACTCCAGCACTGGTTGCAAATTTACACCTTCCATATGCATCCTCCCCAGGTCTTCTCCGTCCTACGCCGGCCTTGTCGCTACAGTACAGCAGCATTTCTTCCTATGATTTCCATTTCTACTACACTGCATGTCGTGTCTCCTTCCATCTTCTCGGACGCTATTCATCATGGTTCTCCTGCATTTCTCCAGTGGTGGGTCTTCTGCAGCCTTTTTCTTTCATCCAAACCATTCTGATCCACAAGTAACTCAAACCGTGCACGGTAAGCTTCCAAAGATACTCTACCATCACTTTCTTGAGGTTTCTTCTTAACTGGATCCCCATTATAGCCATGAACTTCACTGGTGTGAAGGCATCATAATTATATTCAGGACATGAACCTCCAACATTCTGATTATTCAACCCTGCAATGCCATCTTCAGATGCCTGGGATCCGCCAAGATTCACCATACTCTGTCCAATCCTTCCATATGCTCTCTGTACACTAACCTGAGGCTCAGCAGTGCAAAATTTCTCTACAGCCTCCATATTCTCACTAATTATCTTCTCATGATCGACTGCATGCTTCATCTGGCTATTTACATGCTGTCTGCACTCTATCACAATTCCCTCACTAATCTTTAGCTAGTTGTCTAAATGTTGTTTGCACTCCGTCACTATTTCCTCACTAATTGTCTTCAACTGTTCGTCTACATGTTGATTAGACTCTATCACATTATTGCTTACCTCATACTTCTGTTGTTCTAGCTTGGCATCTACTTCCTCCTTGAGCTGTTGCTGCTCTTCCTTGATTTCCCCCATGAATATCTCTGGCTGTCCTTGCATCCTCGTTTGTAATTCCCTCTGTTGCCCGTGTAATGCCTCCCGAAGCTGTTCATGTCGCTCTTTCTGTTCTTCGTTCTGTATCTGCAATTGTGCTTGGAGTTCTTTCTGTCCTGCATTCTGTGCTGCCTATAGTAGGGCACTTTGTGCTTGTAACTGTTCTTTAAATTCGTTCCTGAGCTCTTCACTTTGGGCCTGTAACTGTGCTTAGAGTTTTTTCTGTCCTTCATTCTGTGTCTGGATATATGCTTGTCATAGTTTCACAATTCCACTCAGTGATGCCTCTTCCTGCCTAGCTTGGCCTCTTGTCTGGACACCTTCTTCTTCCATGTCGAAGATTAGACTCACTGCAGCCCTGAAATAATAATCCCACTCCTGACATCAGTGTAACGTCCCCACCCCACATTGCCACAGGCTCCAACAGCAGTAGTTCAGTACAGGAACGATATTGCCCAGTGAGTTGTTCTTCCAATGGTCAGCCTTCAGGTGTGCAGTACACAAGATCACCTGAGGCGAAAATAAACACTGGCTTCTTACAGTTCACTGTCTTTATTTTCCAAATAATTCCACTTAATGCTTTTCAACTTCACTGTTCTCACAAGCACTGGAGCTATACACACTTTACTAACTGCTATTACACTTAATGCTTAACAACACTTCACTGTTATTACACTTAATGCTTGACAACACTTTACTGTTTTATCAACTTCCATTGATATACAAACTTCAGTAACTCGTCACTCTTTGCCACTGTTTTCACAAGTACCAAAAATATACACTCTTCACTGACACTGACACTGCACTTCACTCAAACTGAACTGAAACCCGACTAAATTTCACTCCAGCTGAACTGAAAACTAACTGAACTTGAAATAATCTCTACCCCATCTTATATAAACTTGCATTGTTCTAGACTGATCTACATTCCACGAGAACAACAGTTGCCAATTCGCAGACAACTAAAACCTAGGCCTACCACAGTTTTCTTACATTACATAACACTCTAAATCATTTACCACAGGAACTTAAACTACTGTTTGTACTGGCAACTCTGACACGTATCGATGCCGGAACTAATTACGGTAACCGAAACATCTCGATGATACGAGACTACCTAACTGGCAATCTCCCCTTTCATGACAATATATATATATATATATATATATATATATATATATATATATATATATATATATATATATATATATATATATATATATATATATATATATATTAGGGTAGACCATGGTCATATACTGAGGTTTCTCATTGCATATATTGATTTAGACATGCATTCCTCTCTCTCGCTCTCTCTCTCTCTCTCTCTCTCTCTCTCTGTATATATATATATATATATATATATATATATATATATATATATATATATATATATATGGAGCCTCTGTGGTACAGTGGTAAAGTGTGGGTTTTCGTACACTGAAGAACAAGGGTTCGTGCCCCGCCACGGTAATAAACTTTGGGAGCATTCTTCCGGCCACGTACTGCGTTGCCAGACATCAGGAGTGCTATGGTTGTCCCAGTGTCGCATACTATAAAGTATGCTTCCACCCAGTCGGCTTGCGCGGGCCGATTACACTTGGTTCAAAGCCTACACACACATCCAAAGCCACTCCAACACTACAATATACTTACCAGCACTTCTCACCCTACATACAATCTCTACCAGACAGCCTAAGCCACTTGGTAGAGGTACATTGGCTGTATCGTCCCCGCTTCGGTTGGGATAGGCCGGTCCTGCAGTGGACACTCAAATGGCTTATGAGATTATATATATATATATATATATATATATATATATATATATATATATATATATATATATATATATATATATTCCATTGGATCCCAGAGTTGCTGGCCGAGGCACTGTGCTGGGAGCTGGGATGGTACTAGGCATACTGCCCTCTACCTATCGGCTCATAGTAGCGAGGCTCATAGGTCCCTACCCGGGGGTTCCCTACTTTATCAACTTGTGAAAATTCCCAGTTCTGTCCTGTATTGTGGACATTGGGCTCCAATGGGAGATATATATATATATATATATATATATATATATATATATATATATATATATATATATATATATATATATATATATATATATATATATATATATATATATATATATATATATCCTGCATATATACATCTCTCTCTTTATCTATCTATCTATAGCCCAGCACCCTAATCCCGCAAAGGGTGGCCGAAGACAAAACGCCTCCAAGTCGCTCTGTCACCCACCATTTGACTACCCTCCCTCCAACTCAACCCCCCTCCCTCATATACCTCTCTACTCCATCCCTCCACTTCATCCTCTGTCTACCCCTCCCTCTCCCTCCCTCCACCTCTCCTACATACACCCTCTTAGTCAGTCGTTCATTCTCCATTCTCTCCACATGTCCAAACCACCTCAGTGTACTTCTCCTAATCTTCTCAACCACATCCACATCCACCCCACAGCGTTCCATCACTTCTTTATTCGTCCACGTCACTCCACATGCTCTTCTCAAATAACTCATTTCCACTGCTCTCACTCTTGACTTGTTCCCCTCTTGCAAGGTCCACGCCTCGCTTCCATACGTCAGGGTAGGGATCACAATATTATCATGCAGTGACTTCTTAACTTCCATACTCACCTCCCTATTTCTCATCACTGCTTTTAGTGTACCAACAACCTTCCTTTCTTGCTGTACCCTTTCACCCACTTCATCCCCCAAAGTTCCATCCTTACTCATCACACTACCCAAGTACTTGAATGCACTCACATTCTCCATATCCTCACCATCCAACCTCACTGCACACTCTGTGACTTCATTCCTCTCAAACACCATAACTTTACTTTTGTTTACATTAACTTTCAGATTCCTCCTCCTACACACTGTCCCAAATTCATTCACCAAACCCTGCTACTCCCATTCATCCTCACTCAACAATACTATATCATCAGCAAACAGCAACACCGGAATCTTCAAAATCTCACTCTCATTCATTACAGCCACCCCCACATCCACTGCCCTACCTTGCACCTCCTTTACAACCCCATCCATGTATATATTAAACAGCCATGGAGACATCACACAACCCTGTTTCAGTCCCACATTGAGATCAATGAACTCACTCAGCTCACCATCCACTCGCACCGTAGCCCTAGCTCCCTCGTACATACTCTTCACAGCACTCAACAATTTCCCCTCCACTCCATATATTCTTAATACCTTCCACATACCTTGCCTATCTATTCTGTTTATATATATATATATATGCAGAGACTTCACTTCACCGTGAAGATATGTATGCAAACTAACCACAGGAGAAATGAAAGGAGCGACAGTGAGTACTTTCGTATATTACATCTTCAGACAGAGTGAGACAGAAACGTAAAGGGTAGAGGTCTTTTATGCACACCCGCAGCAGGTAGTGGCACACAGAACAATGGATGACCTGAATTTTTTCCTGCGGCTTAACTTAGGGTCACCCGCAGCAGGCAGTGGAACACAACAAAGGATGACCTGAATCTAAAAATGCACGTGGCAAAGGAGGAGGGAGTAGGAGGGGAGGAAAGGGGAGTGGGAGGGAGGGGGAAGGGGAGAGGGGGGAGGGAGGAGGGGATAAATACTGCTGCTTAACTTAAGACCTAGAATATTAATGCTTGGTGTGTCCCACACAGGTGTGACTACACCACCAGGAGATGACAGGGAACAATCACGTGTTAGTCTGGGGGATACTGCTTTAAAATTAATTCAAATAATTTATCACTCTTAAAATAGCATATGAATCGATTAGAGAACTAAGTGGTAATGCAAGTAAACGCAAGGAAATACCAGTTAGAGACAGGGAAGGAAATTTATTGACCAAAGATGGAGATATTGAAAATAGATGAAAAGAGCATTTTGAGACAGTTCTTAATAGACCAATACCACCAGAAGAAGATATACCGTCTGCTCAGGAAGATTTAAATATAGAAACAGGAGAGTTGAGGCTTGCAGAAGTGGAGAAAGCAGTAAAACAGTTAAAGAATAATAAGGCACCAGGGGAGGATGGTTTATTTCCGGAAATGTTTAAAGTGGAGGGGGATAGATTAATAATGATCTTGACCAAGCTATTCAATAAGATATGGGTGACGGGGTTACTACCATCAGTTTGGAAGAATGGTGTAATTGTTAAAGTTCCGAAGAAGGGAGACCTGAGTGAATGTGGTAATTGGAGGGGAATCTCTTTGTCACCGATAGCTTTGAAAGTTTTCAGTAGAGTGTTGTTAAATAGGTTGGTGCCGGTGGTTGAGGGTATTCTGAGGGATGAACAGGCTGGTTTTAGAAAGGGACGTGGTTGCAATGATCAGATCTTTATAGTTAGGCATTTGATGCAGCAAGTTAATGAAATGAGAGTACCGTTAAGTCTTTGTTTTGTTGATTTTGAAAAGGCTTTTGATAGTGTTTCGAGAGAGACTATGGGGAAGATCATGAGACATTATGGAATACCAGAGGAGTTTGTGAGGGTCATTATGAACATGCATGAGGACACATTTTGTAAAGTGATGGTTGATGGTTGTCTGAGTGATTCGTTTGAAGTCAAGTCCGGAGTAATTCAAGGTGGTGTTCTATCGCCTTTACTATTTATATTGGTCATTGATTACATTATGAAACGCGTTGGAACAGAAACCGGTGCAGGTATACTTTGAGGAGAGAACAGGAAACTTTTGGATTTAGATTATGCAGATGATATAGTTTTGATTTGTGATGGGCCAGAAGAGATGCAGAGAGTGTTGGACTGTTTGGTGAGTGAAGGTCGCAAGGTGGGTTTGGTTATTAATTGTGGAAAAACTGAAATAATCAATATGAATATGGAAAATGCGCAGGAATGTATAATTGGAGGTATGGTTGTAAAGCAAGTTGATAGGTTTAAATATTTAGGTACTTATTTAGCCAAGGATGGTTCTTTGAACTTTGAATTCGAGGAAAGGTTAACCCGCCCAGTCCCGGCCACTTTTTGACCACTGGTACCCCCCAATCCCGGGCAATTTTTGACCTTTTTTTTTTTTGCTAAAACTTTCGCTTTTGGTGAGAAACATCGAAAATTCATAGAGAAATCGCTCACCTGAGGTTTAACCCGCCCCGTCCCGACGACGTATGGGTACGTCACCACGATTTGCATTTGCCAGTCCCGGCGACGTACCAGTACGTCGTGCAATTGCAATGTGCATAATTTCGACAATTTTCAAATTTCGCGCTTGATTTGCGGTACGTACCCTCGCCTGACCTTCCCCTACCTGCCACCAGGCGGGGACACTCGGCGACCCCGCGCGACCCGCGCTAGCCCGCCGCTCGTCCACTCACCTGGTAGCCACGGTCCTGCTCAGACATGGCTAAGAGAGGTCTCTCTGAGAGCGAAATTCAAGTCGCCCTGGACACCTTTACCGGCGACAGTGATTCCCCACTGGATGACGAGGAGATGGACAAAGATTATGTGCAGCCAGATGAGGAAGAAACCACCAGCAGTGACGAGGAAGTTCCGTCACCAAGGAAACGGCAGTACGTGACTTACCGTGCTGCTAGAGAGGGGCAGGAGGCAAAGAAGGCACGTGGTATGTCATATCCCTATCCCCAGCGTGCCTTGGAAGCCGAATTCGAGGTCGAGGACGAGGACGAGGACGAGGACGGAGACGTGGGACGTGCTGCCACGTGGTATGGGCGGGAGGTGATTACGCATCGTGGCCCAGAGCGCACACCACGTCGTCTAAGCAGGTATGGGCCAAGCATTCTGTTTGGGGCGGTAGGAAGTGAAGTGGAGGGAGTGGGGAGTGAAATGGACATTCCTGGGATTAGGGAAAGTGAGAGTGAGGTGGGTGAGTCATTGCTCTCCCTACGCAGTGTGAGGCGGCAGAGTGGATCACGTGGGCCAGTGCGGGTGCGTTCCTTATCACGTGGGGTTGTGAGGGAGGGGGAAGGTGGGGAGGAACCACTCCAAAGCACGTCTTATGCTCCCCAATATCCCCTAACACGTGGTCGAGCAAGGTTGCGTGAGAGAGCACGTGGTGTGGTAATGGAGGGGGAAGGTGGGGAGGAACCACTCCCCAGCACGTCTTCTGCTCCCCAATATCAAACTATTTCATCCCCACAGACCCCTAATGTTCCTCAAGGCCGTAAGGGTAAGGGAAAGGGAAAGGGTAAAGGCAGAGGGAAGAGGAGTGACAGTGGGGAAGCCCTCCGTACTCCTTCTCCCCCACCTCCCCAACCAGGATCTCCTCCCCACCCAGATGAAGGCGGTGATGGGGACAAGGGATTTGTGTCGTGGGATTGGGAGGATGGGAGTGATTTTTCTCCCCTCATTCACCCCTTCACTGAGCAAGGGCGATCTGGCTGCATTGCACCAGGTATTCACTCACACTCCCCAGAGAATATCCGCCCGCCATTTCCCCACTCCTATCCCGCCCCAGCCCAACAGACCTAGGCCCCAGCGCAGGTGTCACGTGTGCAGTAATTCCCAGGTGCGACTCACGACACAGAGGAAGGACACCCGCTATGAGTGCGTGCAGTGTGACGTGGGTCTGTGTATTCACCCATGTTTTAGTGAATACCACACATTGCTGCAATTTTAGCATGGTGTGATTGCGAAAGGACGCAGAAATTATGATGTAAATGCGACAGACAGACGCTCTGTGAAAAAATCAGTCATGTGGATCGCCAAATATTAGTATAAAGTGCCTACGGGTAGAACATAAGTGCAAACATTGGGTGTAAGTATATAAATCTGCCCTAAGTTGAAACTTACATAGAGAGGGTTGTTTGATGCGATATTCTGTCGCTCAGTGCAATAAATACGGCCCTTTATTATATATTTTCTATTATGTGACATTCTTACTGGTATAATATAAGTTCAAATTATTGTATATGATGATGTATTTCCTAAGTCAAATATTCATAGCGTGTCTATAAAGATAAGATTTCCTGACGCCTAGTCGAATGAATAAGGCACGTATTAGTCAAAATAAAAGTCAGCAAGTGATAAAGTGAATAATTAGTATATAAGTGTGTGCGTGAATTAGTATATAAGTGTGTGAGTATTATGTATGACGTAACATTCCTTGCGAGGGTATTTTCAGGGCGATATTCTCACGCTCACTTGAATAAATAATGGCAGTAAGTATGTACAGTGCATTGAGGGGGTGTAAACGTGTGTAATGTAAGTGGGAAAATATAATTGGAGTGAATAAATAAAGTAGATGATGAAACACGAGTGTTTGAGATCGTGGTTGCTACATGAATAGGCGCTAGCATATCGCTAAATGCCCTCGTAATGAATGAAAATAATTGAAAACCTTCACAGTGGTGGGGGAAAGGTTCTATGTAAATGGGAAAATAATTAGAAAGTGATAAAACAATTTGGTATGTTGAAATACGAGACATAGCGAGTGCGCCTTACTAAGCTGATGTGCGCTAAACTTATGCTGCATGTCATCAAAATGAATGAAAACATCTGAAATCACTTACAAACAGTTGTAATTAGTAAATTGTCATTGAAACAGAAGTATACAAGTAGAAAAAATGATCGGTAGACTCATAACAGAAAATTAGCAGATAGCATGATACGACTCGGACCTAACTCGCTATGCTCGCGCGATGGTACAATGCTTATTTTTCCTATATATGTGTCTGAAATCCATTATATTGTTACTGTTATTGTTTATTAGTACAAATTCAATAAATGTAGAGGTGTTGTGTGTTGTTTGTCCCATTACTCCTTACCATAGAAAACGTTTACGCATATCCAGCCCATTACAGAATACGATACCTGCGGGGGGAAACCGCACCTGTATAGACCACTTATAGACTGCAGAGACAACTTTCTTCAAGATTTTCCATAGTTTCTCGACCTAAGCGGAAGTTTCATAAGAAAAAATTTTTTTCCAAAAAGGCTCGGGACTGGGGGATGTCATAGGTGCGGAAAGGCTCGGGACGTGACGGGTTAAAATACTCATTACAGGTAGGAGAGCCTCCTTACTTTACTGGGTTTTCTATCAGGCTGGCGCCAAAGAAAACGAGTTCTATGGGAGGATAACTATTTCACACCACTCATAAATGGTATTTATTTATTTACTGTTACGAATTTATATGTAGTACAAAAGTATATTGGTTTTCAAGCAGTAATATAGGCATTATAAGCATTGTTTCACTCGCTAATACCTGACCTTTTTTTGCCACATTACCTGATCATCATTTCTAACTGTTTCTTCCTCTAATGCTATGTAAAGTTTGTCCTCCACATTGTCATTGATTGGGGAATCACTCTGGCCCTGAATTTCGTACCGTGGCATGACATGGCTATACTGGCCAGGTCACTGATAACAGGTGAATTGCTGAGAAAAGGGCATGCAGGGGGGGGGAGGAGGTCATGCTGGGTAAGGCATTGTCTCTGCCTGGCATCTTGTTGAGGCAGGTGTCCCGTGTATACGTACCAAAAATGACTCGCGAAAATTGAAAATTGTGGAAATTATGAACCTTGCAATTGCAGGACGTTGAAGTACGTCCTCGGGATTAGCTGTGACAAAACGTGAGGACGTGGAAGTACGTCCTCGGGACGGCACGGGTTAAAGAAGGCTAATCAGGCAATAGGAATGCTTAAAAATATTTGGAATAATAAAAATTTTTCTGTGCATACAAAAATCAAACTTTATAAGGTAATGGTTAGGAGTATCTTAATTTATGGACACGAGTCTTGGTACAGCACAGTGACTATGGAAAATAAATTCTTGGTGTTTGAAAATAAAGCACTTAGAAGAATATTAGGAGTTAAGTGGTGGGAAAGGATACCAAATAGTAGAATTAGAGAAATAACGGGAGTGCAGCCGATCGATGAATATGTTAGATTCTCACGATGGAAGTGGCTAGGACATGTGTATAGGAGACAGGGAATAGTACGAGGTACACCAGGGTGGGTGGCACACTTGGTAGGAGAGGTAGAGGAAGGCCAAAAGAGACGTGGGTGAGGACAATGAGACGGGAAGCTGGAGATGAGTGTTGGAGAGATCTTGAGGAGTTAGCACAAGATAGGATGTGGTGGTGTGAGTTCATCGAGGCCTTATGCATCCCCGAGGGTGCCAAAGGAAATGATTGATTGATTGTTAAATGACCATAGCTCATGTTTACATTCTTTTCATATGTGCCAGAAATTAGACAAGATTCTATTACATTTTTTTCCTCTAAGCTTTTTGATCTTGCTAGATTCTTGGAGGCTGTCCAGTCAATATAGTGATCACTGGATGCTTTGTGCTGAGATAAACCACTACTCTGTTGGGCTGTTCTTACACTGTATTTATGTTGTGAGATTCTAGTTTCCAAATCTTTTCCAGATTGTCCTATGAAAAATTTGTTACAGTTTTTACACGGAATTTTGTAAACAACTCCTGAATTACTGAAAGGGCTGTTCTTGATGAGGGTTTTTTTGATGGTGTTCTCTAATTTGAATACTACTTGTACATTGAGTTTCCTCAGTATGTGAACAACATCAAGAAAATTTTCATGGAATGGGAGGACAAGGGTTCTTTGAATGTTCTGGCGATCTGGCTTATTAGTTTTCCCTTCAAGAAATTATTTCTTGGCTGTATTGTGGCACTGAGTTAGTATGCTTTGTGGATATTTTAGCTTCTTTCCAATACTCTGAATCATTTTTAGTTCATCATCTAAAAATTCTGGGTCTGAAATTCTATATGCTCTTAGGTACATCGATATGAACACAGATCTTTTTACATGAATATGATGGTTTGAATAGTAATGCACATATGACATAATATTTGTAGGTTTTCTGTATACCTTAGTCTTCAAAACATTTTGGTCCCTGATGACTTTTACATCCAAAAATGGCAATTCATTATCCATTTCCATCTCATGAGTAAATTTAATCGATGGAACTAACGAATTTAATTTCAGGAGAAATTCATCAATGGGAAGACTGTTAGGCCAGAAGCACAGGATATCATCAACGTATCGGAGCCAAACTATGTTTTGCTCCTTTATGGAGGTCAGTAAATGTTTTTCAAAGTATTCCATGTAAATATTTGCCAGAACTGGGGAGAGGGGATTACCCATGGCCATACCAAATTTTTGTGTGTAAAATTTACCTTCAAAGGTAAAAGAAGAGTTCACAATGCACAATTTAATTAGCTTGATAATGTTTTCAGAGGGAATACCATCAGTGTTACTACCCAGAATGCTGGCAGGAAAGTTAAAACATCATCAACAGGGACATTTGTGAATAATGATTTAACATCAAAGCTGACTGATTTGTTGGGGTACATGACATTTAGAGATTTTAACTTTCTTACCAAATACTCATTGTTTTGTACAAATGAATCAGAGATAGTGCCTACAACAAGGGACAACAGTGTTACAAGCCACTTGGAGAGCTTGTATGTCGTAGAGCCTACAGAGCTTACAATTGGCCTGATGGGGTTTTTTGGTTTGTGAGTTTTAATCAAGCCATACATATATGGTGCAGATGGATTTTGCACAGAGAACTGTTTGATCAAGTCATCCCTTCCTCTTAGCAACGTCTTGATTTCTTTGTGGAATTTTCTATTTTGTTTTTCAGTTGGATCACTTTTTATTGCACTGTAGGTGTTGGTGTCACACAACAGTTCACTCACTTTTTCCTTGTAGTCACATTTGTTCATGACTACTACAGCGCTGCTTTTATCAGCTGTAGTTATATGCAGGGAGTCATCTTTTTTCAATTTGTCCAAGGCATTCACAAACCTTTTAGGAGCAGAGTTGTTATTTTTCTTAAACATTGCCCCATATAAAATGCCACGAATAATCTCACTATTTTCACTTGATTGTTTTTCCATTTGATACAAGGACTTTCCAACCTGCACTGGTTTTATCTTCTTGCCATAAGAAAAAGATAAACCATAACCTAGGGCACATAAGGTATCCCGATCTAATTCTTTAGATGACAGGTTTATGACGCAATCTGGATTCATATGTATGTTCCAATAGCTGTTTTCAATCAGTCCTTTTAATTTCTGTTCATGTTTACGTTTCACACTAATAGTTTCATTGGTGAGAACTCGATAACAGTGAGAGAAAACTATGTGTTGATTTTCCGGTGTTAGTATGTTTCTAATACACTGTTTCTTGGTGTCCGAAATTTTAAATTTGCTGTTTGTTTCTTCTCTGGTTTTGGCAATGGATCTTGTCAGGGTAAGCTTCTCGTAATCTCCAAATGGCTGTTCGTCCACGTTGATGAGTCGATCTGGCAGAAGAGACTTAGGTATTACTTGCTCCTCTAGACACCTCTTAAGGAACTGCAACCTCTGCTTTGCTCGGTGTGCACATAGGACAATCTGGAAAAGATTTGGAAACTAGAATCTCACAACATAAATACAGTTTAAGAACAGCCCAACAAAGTAGTAGTTTATTTCAGCACAAAGCATCCAGTGATCACCATATTGACTGGACAGGCTCCAAGATTATAGCAAGATCAAAAAGCTTAGATGAAAGAAATGTAATACAATCTTGTCTAATTTCTGGCACATATGAAAAGAATGAAAGCATGAGCTATGGTCATTTTAAGTGTGATAAATTGTTAGCTGAATTAATTTTAAAGCAGTATCCCCCAGACTAACACGGGATTGTTCCCTGTCATCTCCTGGTGGTGTAGTCACACCTGTGTGGGACACACCAAGCATTAATCCTCTAGGTCTTAAGCAGCAGTATTTATCCCCTCCTCCCTCCCCCCTCTTCCCTTCCCCCTCCCTCCCACTCCCCTTTCCTCCCCTCCTACTCCCTCCTCCTTTGCCACGTGCATTTTTAGATTCAGGTCATCCTTTGTTGTGTTCCACTCCCTGCTGCAGGTGACCCTAAGTTAAGCTGCAGGTAAAAATTCAGGTCATCCATTGTTCTGTGTGCCACTACCTGCTGCGGGTGTGCATAAAAGACTTCTACCCTTTACGTTTCTGTTTCACTTTGAAGATGTAATATACGAAAGTTCTCACTGTCGCTCCTTTCATTTCTTCTGTGGTTAGTTTGCGTATATATATATATATATATATATATATATATATATATATATATATATATAATCATCAGCCGTTTGAGTATCCACTGCAGGACCGGCCTATCCCGACCGAAGTCGGGACAATAGAGCCAATGTATCTCTACCACGTGGCTTAGGCTGTCTAGTAGAGATTGTATGTAGGGTGAGAAGTGCTTGTAAGTGTAACTGTAGTGTTGGAGTGGCTTTGGATGTGTGTGTAGTCTGTGAACCAAGTGTAATCGGCCCGCGCAAGCCGACTAGGTGCAAGCATACTTTACAGTGAGCGACACTGGTTCAACCACAGCACCTCTTGTGTCAGCCAATGCAGTACGTGGCCTGGTGAACACTCCCAAAGTTTATTACCCTGGCGGGGCGCGAACCGTGGCTCACTCGTGTATGAAACTCACACTCTACCACTGTACCACAGAGGCTCATATATATATATATATATATATATATATATATATATATATATATATATATATATATATATATATATATATATATTAGGGTAGTCCATGGTTATATACTGATATTTCTCATTTCATATATTGAATTAGACACAAGATGCCCGTAATCTAATTCATTGCCTTAGTAACATGTAAAAAAATGACGCCAGTCTGACAACGTTTAGAGGTCGCTCTAAACGTGAACTATTCAGAACGCCGGGTGCATTCCACCAAGCCAGGTGGATGGCGAAAGCCATCTACGCTTTCAAGATACACCTGTTCTTGGTTAATTTTAAACTTATTGTTCATGAAGGCCATGCGATGCGCAGTGTCGGTCTGTTTATTGCACTCAACAATGTTAAGTATTGGAACGAAATGACAATTGCCACATATGCTTCTCAAAACGACCTTGGCTGATGTACAGTTGGACAAATTTGCGCGCAGGACACCGCGTGGAAGGCAGCAAGAGCGACAAATAATTTGATCTGGTAACAGTGTTGAGGGTAAAGGAGGGGTGGGACATGGGGGGTAGGTAAGGGATTGGAGGGTAGTGGGAGTAGCTGTGTGTTGGGAGGGATGAGAGTGGGGGTAGCAGAGTGTTGGGGAAAGGCTTAGTAGTCTTTTAATGTCGTAGCATAATTTGCTTTGATTTTAAATGAATGTGTTTTTATGACAGGGGAACACAGAAAGTTGCAACAAGCTGTAAAGTGATGCTTCATGACATGATGAAAAATGGTCAGTTTAGTGATCATGCAAGGCTGATGATATAAACACACACACATCACCAACACGTAACCTTATATAATGACTCACCCTCCTTTGGCATCTATAACATCTGTAACACAGGCTAATATCAGACGTTCACCTCAGATACGTTGCAGAAAAGTACCACTCATGGACACGTGTACAGAACATTGTTTCCTCTCCGTACACATCCTTCAGCATGCCAATGGTTTCTGCTGGAATTTTTCCCAAGTTAGCCAAGATCTTGATGTTAATCCTTTGCTCAAGGCTCATTCTGTGATAGAGGGCACTTGACAGAAGCTACAAAATCATCTGTGAAAAGAAAGATACTAGGTTAACTCAAGTGCTGCTTTTCTCATACAGTGCTGAGATGTTGGGCAACACTATGATGTACTACACTACTGTGTGGCTGCTGAATCGTGTGATTAGCAGCCAAGGTCCCGTTTCTATTTTGTCATACCTCGTGAGAGTGTGTGTGTGTGTGTGTGTGTGTGTGTGTGTGTGTGTGTGTGTGTGTGTGTGTGTGTGTGTGTGTGTGTGTGTGTGTGTGTGTGTGTGTGTGTGTGTGTGTGTGTGTGTGTGTGTGTGCTGCAACAAATTTGTGATATGGATATAAACTGATAACGGCTAAGGAATTAATGTATGGTACAGACTGCAATGGATTTTTGCAAAAGGACATCTTACTACAGTGCAAATGATCTTGCAGATTACATTTGAATCCAGTAATGCACAGCTGATTTTTCTCCTTCAGCCCAGTGTTATTGACGTTGCCATGAAGAAAATCGTAAAAGGAAGGTTTTCACTATTTGCCTTGGAGAATTATGCCACCATTGCTGTCAAGTCGCGCTTCACTGACTCCCGAGGCCGCACTCCTTATCTCATTGGCAAGAAGAGGTACACCGTCATGCTTGTATACGGCTGGTTCTTAAGGTTGGTGCGCTCTTTTCCAGTTGCCTCTCTGCCTTGTTTTAATGTAACATTAAACATTTTAATTCTTCTTCTCTCTTCCAGCAAATAAGCAAACGTTCTGTTGGCATCGAAAGTCCTGTCGCCTCTCATGCTTCTTTATGTATGGTTCATGAAAACCAGTGTGGTGAGTCCGCAGTAGCCGACACTGATGAAGTTAATCTGTGGCCAAATGAAATGATCAATGTGTATTGCTGTGCATTCAACATACTGATTTTCAAAGCCTGTGGAGAGAAGAGGAAGGGGAATTGCAGAACTTTTGATATCCGAGTGTAGGCTATAATCGAGCTGAAAAGCTTTGTCTGAGTTATTGTAGAAGAAGTACAGTTGGTCCAAAGTTGTGTCAGAGATTCAGTGACGTTAGAGTTACATATCTGCATTACCACAGATTGTGACTGACTCTTATTCACTGTGTAACAAAGAATTTGTTTATTCAATTTTTTTGGTCTTGTTTGATTCAGTTTTCCACACTGATTCCAATGGTGTATGTTTTGTTTGACTATCCCTAGTTTTTTTTTCAACAATTGGCAATTGTTTATTTCCAGTCTTGTCACTGCACGCTGATGTGATGGCTGACATATCGCTTACCACATCACACACACACACACACACACACACACACACACACACACACACACACACACACACACCATCTGCATCCATGCAGATGTCGCATGTATGACCATTATTGCATCATGCAATGCAGATCGAGTCAGTTCATTCGATGAGCTAGTCTCACGTTGCCAATTTGGCTGGTTAACGTGTTTTTGAGCTGTTCCTAAAGGTGTTTCTATTGATGAGAATGACCAGTAGACGTTCTTGCAAGCTCTCAGGCGATACATTTTGTTTTTGTAAGTGAAGAATATACTGGACCGAAGATGATCAAACACGAACTCCACCTTGATACCAAATTTGCCCATGCATACAAAGCATCTTCTGGCATGACAATGGACGATCAAGATAAGGACTGAGCTCTGCACTAAACTCGTGGTAGCTGTTGCCCTGTGCTTGAAGCTTGGCTACGAGAAGTGAGAAAGAAGACGCCTTTTGCAGTTCCGACAGTGTGGCGAGAGCCTTCGAATCACATGACGATTGTTATTTTTGCATTGTTGATATAAGAGGGGTGAAGAGTGTTAAGGGCAGAAAGAACATTGTACATCCAAATTTGCCTTCTTCGATCTCTCCTGTACCTGACGATGATGAGCTGGCTATTCCTGTCCCTCCTGCAGACACGGAAGTTGTCTCTGACCATGAGGACATTGTCCATGGTGGAGGAGAAAGTGATGATGAATCGTATGTTAGAGAATGTTCCGGAGACACTCCACACTTTCCCAATCAGCAAGAACTGGATAACTTGGTCTGAGATTTAGAACTCACCAAGTCCATTGCTGAGCCGGTGGCGTCATGTCTAAGTGAATGGAACTTGTTGGATCCCAGTTCCAAGATGAGTTATAGGAATCACCACTGCAAGTTTGCATCCTTCTTCAAATTTTGTGAAGAAACCTCGTTGTGTTATTGTTTTGGTGTTAAGGGTTTGTTCCAAGTCATGGGAATGGATTACAAGGCCTCAGAATAGTGACTCCTCATAGGCAGTTCCATGAAGAGCCTAAAAGCTGTACTTTTGCATAACGGCAATGAACTCCCATGAATTTCAGTTGCACATTCTGTGGAAATGAAAGAAGGCTATGAAAATGTAAGGATTTGTCTAATAAAGATAAAGTACTCAGATCACAACTGGGAGGTTTGTGGGGATTTCAAAATGATTTCGTTCCTACTTGGAATGCAAGGCGGTTATATGAAGTACTAATTTTTTTTATAAATTGTGGGACGGCCGGAACGATGCAGAACATTTCCTGAGGGAAGACTGGCCTCTCAGAGAGAGTCTCACACCAGGCTCGTGCAACATTCTGAGAGCTCCACTGATCTACAGAGAGAAGGTATTACTACTGCCGCTACACATAAAACTTGGTCTTGTGAAACAATTCATGAAAGCCATCAACAAGGATTGTGATGTGCTTCTGGATATCCGATCAATGTTTCCCAAGTTGAGCATGGCAAAGGTGACGGCTGGCATATTCACTAGGCCGCAAGTTCGAAGAATGCTTGCAAGTCGTGAACTCCAGGGTAAAATGACCATGATGAAGAGTGCACTTGGAATGCATTCAGAGAGGTTGTGGAAGGTTTTCTCAGCAACCAGAGGAGACCAGATTCTGCACAGCCTGTCGATGACCTGATCGGCGTATTCCACCGGCTTGGATGCAGAATGCCAATCAAATTGCACTATCTGCATTCCCACCTTGATTTCTTCAAAAGCAACTTGGGTGCAGTCAGCGAGGAGCATGGTGAACGGTTCCACCAGGACATTCTGCTGATATCAGGGCAGGTGGAATGAGGCGGTGATAGGCGATTATGTTTGGGGATTGTTGCTCGATTGTCATCACAGCTACAGAGGAAAGTCAAAATCATTTCTAGATACTGTGTGCCCTGCATTCCTTGTGATGTTACTATTTGCTCGTTTTCCAGTTATATTCATAATATATACACGGAAATAAATAAATTCTTTGACATTCTCAACATTCTCAAAATGGTAACAAGTTGCAGTTCCTGTTCCTGTACAATACATAAGTTGTATATTTCCTGTAACTCTATATTTCCACAAAAACAAATACAGTAGCATATTCGGAATCTACGGATTGACATTGATTAGAAACAGTGTAAAAATCAACATAAACAAAAAACTGGTTAAACTTTGTTATACAGTGGTATATAATTATACCTTGATATGATACATATAATGCCCTCATCTCTCCTTCCATCTGACACAAACTATTAATCCCTAATGTAAACCCTTCCCAAAAATATCGTGCAAGTGCAAGTACCTGGCATTTTGAAAAGTGGACGAAGCATTATGAGACACGGCTTACTCTTTGATGGTAATGCAAGTACTGTACGTAATTTTTATTAGTACTATAGAATTCATTAAACAGCATATTAGAGGATGCACAAGCGTAGTAGATCCATCTTTGTCGTAAAAAGTTGTTCATTTCCTCAACCATGGAGCCCTAGTGACGCGAATTATTTTTAAAGGGTGTAATTCTTCTCTGAAGGATAATCATTTAACTCCTTGACTGCGATGGCGCCGGTTATATTTTGTTGCAGCAACCACTGGGCAATGCTACTGAAATTACGAGAACCCTTTAGTAATGGTAAGGTTAATGAAGGTTGTATTTCATCCTCCCAGTTCGAAAAAAAATCGTTATCAATAAAACCAAGTCTAAGAGGCAAGCATATAACAAAGAATACGTTTCAGGGTTGGGGAGTTTAAGAATATTGGTAGTGGTCAGGTAAGTATAACTGTTGAGATGTAGCAATAATAATAATAATAATAATAACTGAAACAAAATGGAGAGGAGAAAGTGTGAGAGAATGGGAGTATGGATGGGGTATATGTGCAGGAGTAGGTGAGAATGAGAGGGAAAGGAATGAGTATGTATGGTTGTGAGTAAAAGATGGAAGATGAGCATAAGACAGTATGGATCAGTTGGGTCAAGGATTGTGTAGGTAAAGCTGAAAGTTGGAATACAAATGTGGGCGATTGTGTGTGTGTGTGCACCAACGCAAGATCGTGCTAGAAGAGTGAGAGAAGAGATCTGGACAAATGTAGAAGTGTGCATGGAAAAGTTTGGAAGAAATGAGAGAGTGTTTTTGATCGGTGATATGAATGGTAAAGTTGGGAATGTGAAGGTGGATGGAATAGTTGGTGAGTGGGGTGTGCCTGCTGAGATTGATGAGAATGGGAGTGCATTAGTGGACATTTGTGCTGGGAGGGGGTTGGTGATAGCCAATACCCTCTTCAGGCATCAAATGATCCACAGGTATACATGGTGAGTGATGAGAAGGGTGGGTGGTGAACTGAATGAAAGGAAGGCAATGATTGATTATGTGTGTGTGGATGAAAAGATGCGAAGATGTGTAATGGATGCAAGAGCTTATAGAGATTGGGGGAGTGGACTTTCTGACCACTACTTGGTGGTGGCCAGAATTAGGGTTCAAGTAAGATGGAGGAAGAGAAGAAGGGAAAGACGAGAGGAAGGAGTAGTTGCAAGGAGAGTGGAAAGGTTACAAGAGGATGAGAAAAAGGCAGAGTATAAGAGAGAAGTGGAGGAGCGATTCGGCAAATATGAAATGGAGCAGATGGGAGACGTGGAAGGTGTGTGTAGGATATATACAGAAGAAATATGTGCAGCATGTGATGTGGTGTGTGGAAGGAAGAGAAGATGGAGGGGGGTGCAAGGAACAGTGTGGTAGACCGTAGAGGTGAGATAGCCTGTGGCACAAAAGAAGAAAGCATACAATGAATGGATGAGAAATAGGGGCGTGGAAGAAGTTGAGAGGCGGAAGAGAGAGTTATATGTAGAAAGAAAGAGAGAGGTGAAAAGATTAGTAAGAGAGAGTAAGAAGAGAATGGATGAGGAATTTGTAAGGAATTTGAGTGTAAAGTGGAGGGACTGTAAGAAAATGTTATGGAAAGAGGTGAAAAGAGTAAGACAGGGTGGAAGTGAAGTTAGCAGGAGAGTGAAAGATAAAAATGGTAGATTACTAGTGGAGAAGGGAGAAAAAGTGAGCAGATGGAGAGAACACTTTAAGGTATTGTTGAACATAGAGGACGGAAGTAATGCGAGTATAAGTGGCTGGGGAATGGCTGGGAGAAGGAGGGAGGTGAGAAGACAGGAAGAAATCAGTAGGATAGAAGTTGTGGAAGCAATGAAGAAAGTTAAATCGGGGAAAGCCCCAGGAATTGATGGAGTGTGTGGTGAAATGCTGAAGCATGGGGGAGAGATAGTAGTAGAATGGATGTGGAAGATGTGCAGATTGGCCTGGGAGGAAGGTAGAGTCCCGGAGGATTGGAAGTCAGGTATAATTATTCCCTTGTACAAAGGAAAAAGGGAAAAAGAAGTGTGTGGTAATCATAGGGGCATTTGTCTTCTTAGTATAATAGGAAAATTGTATGGTACGATACTTATTGACAGAGTTTGAGAAAGAACAGAGAAATTAGTTGGAGAAGAACAGGGAGGCTTTAGGAAGGGAAGAGGTTGTGTAGATCAGATATTCATTCTTAGATCTTTAGTGGAAAAGTTTCTAGAGAAGGGAAAGAAGTTGTATGCGGCTTTCATGGATTTGGAGAAAGCATATGACGGGGTGGATAGACAAGGATTGTGGAAAGTTTAAGAATATATGAAGTAGATGGGAAGTTGTTGAATGCTGTGAAGAGTATGTACGATGGTGTGAAGGCTGCAGTGCGTGTGGACGGTGAACTAAGTGAATTTTTCTCTTTGAAGCTTGGGTTGAAACAGGGATGTGTCATGTCTCCATGGTTGTTCAATCTGTACATGGATGGGGTAATGAAAGAGGTACAAGATAGGGTAGTGGATGTTGGAGTGGCCCTGGTGAGAGAGGATAGTGTTTGGAAACTCCCTGTACTGTTGTTTGCAGATGATACTGTGTTGTTAAGTGAAGACGAAGGGGAGCTGCAAGGCTTGGTGGATGAGTTTGGGAGAGTGTGTAAGAAACGGAATCTGAAGGTGAATGTAGGGAAGAGTAAAGTGATGGTCTTTGAGAGAGGTGAAGTCAGTGAATGTACAGCGAGGTTGGATGGTGAGGAATTGGAAAATGTGAGTACGTTTAAGTACTTGGGTAGTGTGATGAGTAAGGATGGAGGTTTGGAGGGTGAAGTGCTTGAAAGGGTACAGCAGGGAAGAAAGGTTGCTGGTTCTTTGGAAGCAGTGATAAGAAACAGGGAAGTGAGCATGGAAGTGAAAAAGTTACTACATGACAGTATTGTGATACCAGCTCTAACGTATGGAAGTGAAGCTTGGACGTTGTTGGAAGGACACAAGTCAAGAGTGAGAGCAGTGGAAATGAGTTATTTAAGAGAAGCCTGTGGAGTCATGTGGAGAGACAGGCTGACGAATGAGGATATAAAGGAGCGTTGTGGTGTGGATGTGGATGTGATAGGAAGCGTTATGAGGAACACACTGAGGTGGTTTTGCCATGTGGAGAGGATGGAGGGTGAAAGACTAACGAAGAGAGTGTATGTGAGTGAGATGGAGGGGGGAAGAGGGAGGGGGAGGCCGAAGATGAGATGGAGGGATGGGGTGGAGAGGTATATGAGAGAGGGGGATGTGAGTTGGGAGCAAGGCAGTGAAATGGCGGGGAACAGGGCGACTTGGAGGCGATTTGTTTGTGCCCCCCCAAACGGGATTGAGGCGTCTGGCAATAGATAGATAGATAGATAATAATAATAATATTATTAATAATAACTAAAAATCTATAATTGCTTAAGCAGTATTCAGAGAACTTCGTATTCCTGTTGAAAATACTCTTATCACTGTAGACATCACACACACCATAAAACCAGCAAGAAGACTCGGCGCGTGTGCTAAGCGGCCCCTTCGGGACCTCCCAGGCCCTGTCTTCCTCCTTATTATATAACAAGTCAGCCCAGACCCCACTGACCGGGCCAAAGTATGGCCTGGATCCCTCTATAGTAGGGATAAATCATAAAACGAGAGAACGAACTGTAGATATAATATTAAGGGACTTTTGGTGTGACTCAAAATTTTTTACAGATTTTGACTTGTGAATCTGATATCAGTGTCGTCATTCATACTATGCAAATCACTTTCACTCATGACCTACTACATTGTCACTGAGTTTTGTTAAAATCAGCAAAACACTTTCTGATTTAGCATTTTCAGGCATGAGGTGGCCATTATGATTTTCCTCAATATCTCAAAAAGTATTTGTTGGATCTCAATATTAATACCCAGCAACACCAGTATACTGTATACTGTTGACTACATACTAGAACACTTGCAAGGCAATCAGTTCAGTAGCATTTGCTGCGCAGGAGAGCAAGAATTAAAAGAAAAAAATAGAGGACGATAGTGCTTGAGAAAAAAAGATTGTGCCAAGAGAAGCCTACTATCCAGAAACATCATTCCTGAAAATTTCAAATCTCTATCACGAAGTCTTGGAATGTTTGTCTTCCAGATCTCCGCCCCCCCCAAAAAAAATAATAATAATAATAATAATATCTACAGTATCAGTAAGAACTCCACAGAATGTGCAATTCTCAACTAGAACACAGTAAAATTCCCCAAGGGTAATTTTGATAAAACTTCCCGCAGCCATTGGCTACTAGAAGCTGAGCTCTAAAGGGACCTTGAGGTCAAGGTCACTGGTCTTGTGCATGTCACCTACTTTCTACAAGTCCACCAAGTATGGTAGATCAAGCATTAATCCTTCATGGAAAATTAGGTGAGATCTGGAAAATTCAGAAAATTCCCAATTTTTTACCCGGCAATCTCAGAGAATAATCAACTGATTGGAACCATGCTGCTTTCCACACTGCGTCCGCCTTTAGGCTATATTTTAGTAAAATTTAGCTTCTTAAGCCATTCCTATGATACCAAGGCTGAGTCACTTTTCTGTGTTCTAGATAATTTCCGCAGGTTCGGTTGGGACAGAGTGCCACAACATTATGCCAAAAAAGAGGACAGCTGTCCAACTAAGCTGACCAAGTTTGATGGCTATAGGCCAAATAGCTGTAAGCGAGCGGATGTTTGCTGCTTATCCATCATGAGTCAGACGTGGTGGAATCTCATAAATCGGCAGAGGCCAGCTGCTTTCTTCCCAGATCTGCTCAGGACACTGTTCTGTGTGTGCACGGTGTAGTCATAACATTAGGCAACACACACACAAAAGAAACTCTACCCGTACCCTGAAAGATTGTATGAGAGTTAGAGATCAACTAGACTCCAGTAGCAATGTAGAGTCTTTAAGAATAACCTGAAATCTTGATAGTAAATCTACGGGACCACATCTCACATTTTGGTGGCAGTGAGGAAAAAAAAAAACGCCTTTTTTCAAGTACAGTATGTCTACCGTCATATCCAGTTGCATGTAAACCGACTCTGCCATCTGTCGCCAACTTTGGCTGTCATAGAACTGATCTGTCATCGAGCCACTCCGTCACAGAACCTGTCTGTCATCGAGCCAGTCTCTCAACGAGCCTGTCTGTCATCAGGCCCGTCTGTCACTGAGCCTGTCTGTCATCTAGCCCGTCAGTCACCAAGCCTGTCTATCACCAAGCTTGTCCGTCACCAAGCCTGCCCATCACCAAGCCTGCCCATCACCAAGCCTGTCTGTCACCAAGCCTGTCATCAGTCTGTCTGTCACCAAGCCTTCATCCCGAGAACAATTCTGCTGACTGTCAAACCTCCAGTGACCCGTTGACCTGCAACTGGCCCTCTTCGTCACCCACCAGCTATCAATACCAGGTCATACCACGACCTACACCACATGCAATATAAATAGGTGGTGACTTAGAACCATTCAGTAAAAAGTTCCTTCTATCATCCCTGAACCAAGAATTTTAATACATTTTTTTTTCCACACGATTAAATTGTTGCACTTAAAACAGCTTTCCCAGATTATTGTTCATTCTGTTATTTTTTTTTTACTATTTTTATCCATATCAGCACTTCATTTGTAAATACTATATCAATAAAAACCCTCCTTTGTTAACAGTTATTGTACATAAAAGCATATTTTAGTTAAGAAAGAAAAAAATCTCTTCACTTGTATTCACTTACTATTTTCCTTGTACTTATTTTTTGAACCAATTCATTTCTTAACAACATTTCCTTACATTAAGAAGATTATTTTATCTGAAGATGATACACATACTTCCTGAGATGAAATAAAACCAACCAAGATTGACAGCTCACATGACAATCTTACCTGTTAGAGAAACAGACTGACTTATTCGCGGGAAATAGTTCAAGCAGCTGAATTCGATTCATATCATACCCCCGGTACATCACACACTTCTCAGTTACCTTCTACTATTTCTCCTATTTTTTAAAACATGGCAACCCCTTCCGCCACAAAAAAAATCATTTTGGAAGATGCGTCGCATCCCAAAATTACTGGAATGAATCTTGCAATTAGCGTGTATGAATTCATTAGTGATGTTCAGCCTGCAGTTACAAACAGAAGACTTACGACAGATAGCACTAAAATCGCCTATTTTCGGGGTCAGTTTGATGATGCTTACTCCCGAGTGTGATCTCTCATACGATATAGGTATTTGGAGAAGCTTACTTCCTTTGATGAATGCTGCAACAAATTCATGTATATACTTTTTTTTACCATACGAAAGCAGGATGTTTGATGGCCGTTTACAGATCACTGCAAAGTATGAGACAAGATAAGTTCATCCCATCGGAACAAAATACACTGTTAGACGCGGCAGCAGTGTGAGCAGCAAAACGAACGGAAATCTCAGTGACATTACGAGACAGTCCGTGGGCGGAAACTGATGATAACGAAAAACATTTTTAACACAAAGTAATGTTGCAACGTTATTTAGTTACCTCAGATTTCTAAATCGCCTTAGTAAGAAATAGGATGAATTACATGCTGCGTTAGAGATTCAGTTTTCTACACAGGATGACATAAGCATGTCAGCTGAACAAAGAGAAACTCGTCATCTAACCTTCTCAAATAGTACGTACAGTTCAACCAGTTACTAGCTGAACACCACAGTCCTCGCAGTT
This sequence comes from Coenobita brevimanus, assembly GCF_032717465.1. NCBI lineage: Eukaryota > Metazoa > Arthropoda > Malacostraca > Decapoda > Coenobitidae > Coenobita > Coenobita brevimanus. Next base: position 21,569,086 of record NC_136986.1, read on the forward strand.
ACAAGGACAAGGACACGTCTCACGTCCACTCGGAAAAAAAAAAAAAAAAAAAATAAACACTTTCACCTGCCATGTCACGTGCAAGACCTGCGTAAAGAGGCAGTTTTTCTCATAACCGAGCCAGAACTACAAACAGAACTACGACAGTTTGTTGTACTGTAAACGAACAGATCACTGCGAAGCTCATTGTTGTAAGAGACTAGGAGATGAACAATGACACAGACGTGATAGCAGATCACGTTCACGGTTTTTCAGGGGTATGCAGTGTTCTTATCATAAAAACCATTCTCATTCCACTAGCGAATGCCATGTCCTTGCTAATACACAGTCGGAGGAAACCCCGAGCCAGAACAAACAGAATCCTCCATAACAACAAAAAATACTGAGCTCCTAATACTCCAAATTGATCCTCTGACTCACTTAGGTATAGTTACATTAGGTAACTGTGAAGGAGTCCCTCTGTCATAAAGACTTTGTAGTTACTTGTAGAGAAGTATATTTTAGACTTGTGGTCGAGCGGCTTTTATATCTTGCAGTAGCTTCCCCACCAAATGTCATGTAGTGACAGGAGAGGTAAAGAATAGTATGGGACTATTTTTATTTGTCTTGGAAATATTAAACCGGTCCCTCACCCGGAACGAATATAAGTCCCGGGTAGCTACCTCCCTGTCTCGCTATCTGTCTCTCTCTCAAATTGCCAAGCCCTTCTCCCGTCACCTGTCTCCTCTGAGGCCTGTCTACTGCTCTCTTGCCTGTTCGGTGGCTAATCTCCGTCTCGACCTCTCTCTAGGGTCGCTTGTCTCCTTCTAAACTCTCTTTCCTAAATTCTGGTGTAGCAGGGGTGTGTCACGTGTGTTCCTCGTGGATGGAAAGTTCCCGTAGCCTCTGTGTGAGCATATGTGTATGTGTGTATATGGCCACTAGACGCTGTCTCAAGCATTCCTCGCGTCAGAGTGTGTAAGCATGTTTAGCACTGCTCGATTCTCGCAGACACAACACCTCTCATCATCTGACTCCCTGCTTCTATCTGTCTCTCTGTCTATCTATTTATCTATCTATCTATTATGTAGTCCTATATTTGCTCGGCCGCGCAAAAATGGCGTACCATCGACATTTAATAGTTATAACATATTAATACATACTACATACATATTATAATGAACTTATAAGTTAATTAAGTGAAATACATAATATTGTAAAGTAACATAATTGTATGAATATTGTATACATATATTATTCATAGTAAATAGTGATTATTCAGTAATATTACATTTTAAATAAGTTGTATACATATTTGAAATAATGCAATGGTTGTTGTATAACACTTTGTAAGACGTGCATGTACAACAGACGTACGCATATAATTGTGCAATGGTAATACTGCTAAGTTATACATTACATATTTGAGTTATCACTTTAGTAATGTCTAATATTTCACCTAACTTGTATGATGATACTGGTAATACAGAATTGTGCTATAATTGTATGACTTATAATATTGTACTAACATTGTGGTACTACATAATTGTAACATTTTATGAATTGTTACAAAATATTGTGTTAATGCATAATTGTGTTGGTCTTATAATTGTAGTTACATTTTGTTAATGCAACTATTACATAAGTGTCTTGGCCTTATAATTGTAGTTAAAGTTACATAAAAGTTACATCTTGTTAATGCAACTGTTTTGTCGTTACATAATTGTTACATATTGTTTGTAGGTACATAATTGTAGTTAGTGTAACATAATGCAATCGTTTGTCGTTACATAATTGTTACATATCGTTTGTAGTTACATAATTGTAGTTAAAGTTACATAAAAGTTACATCTTGTTAATGCAACTGTTACATAATTGGCAAAGTGTAACATAATGCAATCGTTTGTCGTTACATAATTGTTACATATCGTTTGTAGTTACATTATTGTAATATGGAGTAACAAAATTGTAATAACTGCAGTCCTAACATATGCTGCGGTCGATGATAGTGATGATGTGTCATGCCACTTGTTTGTGGAGACACAATTTGCTTTTTTGTTTGTAGTTTATGTGGTATTTTGGCATATATAGTAACATTTACACTTATTTTCATTTGTTTGTTATGTGATCTTACTCTATTTCTCTTTTTTCTTTCTTACTTTTCTTTCTTTCTTTCCTTTCCTTTTCTTTTTTTTTCTTTTTTTTTTATGTATTGATTTTCTATAGTTTGTTTTTCTTTGCTTGTGTACACTTTTTCCATGTTGTTCATGGTTACATAATTACTGGCTAATTTCCTTGGGATACTTTTTCAAAGTTTAGTTTATATTGCACAGAGAGTATAAAATGATATTATATAGTCCCATATTTTGTTATTTTATATAAAAAAAATATATATATACACTAAATACAGTATTAACTATACACACTGACTTGTTGTTCACCTGTACCTATCGTGGGTAATATGTGTGTCAGCACTGTGTGGAAATCATTGTCTTCACGATTGTGTTGAAGATGTTCACTCTTGCTAACGTCATTTGTGTTGGCCATTTTTTTTTTTTTTCGTAAGTTAATTTATCTGTTTCCACTAGGTAGCTTTAATTAATAAATGTTTAATACAGTTCTTTTAATCGCTCACTGAGTAACTGTGATGGTATATTTTCTTTATTACTTTGTAGATATAATATGTATAGTTGTATATATGAAACACGTATTTTATGAAGGTATAAATGGTAACACTCGTTGGTAGTAAATAAATGTTATAATAGATGAATGAATATATACCGTGTAGAATAATTATTGTTGGTGATTATTTAGTGATTGAGTTATGCAGATAACTGAAGTAAGTATGTGTATTTAAGCTGTAACTATACAACACGTTTTATATGTTTGTGCAGAAGCTTATTGTCTATCACTGTGTATTGTATAAATGAAGTAACTATGTAACTCACTAATTTTTACCGTGGTGGGAATGGTGTGAGTGGTGGTGCAGGTGGTGTGTTGACTGACGTGGCGTCTGTTCAGCAAGCACGCATGATGACCTCAACTTCCCACACTGGTAGCTGTGGTGAGTGAATGAGTAGCGATGAGTAACTTGAGTGAAGATGAGTGAGTAAGATGAGTTATGAGTCGTGTCTCACTCTTCGTTTGTTTGTTCCGTTTTTCTATGTCGATGTTTTCTCGGTCCTTTTCTCTAGTGATTTTCTCGTTGTGGGATGAAGACTGCCGCTACTTGTAGGTGCGTGTAGATTATACAGACGACGTAGAGTTGTTAATTGTAGTTGATTGTAGATGGCTGTAGTTCGCTGATTCGTCGTAGACTTGTAAACTATTTGCACTGTACAGTAGGCTGTATTTTGTAGGATTCAATGTAGAACTGAAGCTAATCTTGTAGTCTCGGTTGCTTTTGTAGAAATTTGCTTTTAATTCGGAGACGATGTCCGCAGATTTGCTGGTTTGTCGTTAAGCTACTTGCAAGGCGTCGTGTGATCTCTTGAGCTCTGCATCAGCATGATGATCTGGGAGACGGAGGGGGCTGGATGGAGAGAATACTGTCAGGAGCTGATGTTGTTGGTTGTTTTCAATCTTGATATTTTGTAGGAATTTAATGTTGATTTGTAGACGAGGTTCGTATACGTTCGCTGCTACCAAATGTCATAAAGACTTTGTAGTTACTTGTAGAGAAGTATATTTTAGACTTGTGGTCGAGCGGCTTTTATATCTTGTAGTAGCTTCCCCACCAGATGTCATGTAGTGACGGGAGAGGTAAAGAATAGTATGGGACTATTTTTATTTGTCTTGGAAATATTAAACAGGTCTCTCACACGGAAAGAGTATAAGTCCCGGGTAGCTACCTCCCTGTCTCGCTATCTCTCTCTCTCTCTGTTCTAAGGCTAATCTCCGTCTCGACCTCTCTCTAGGGTCGCTTGTCTCCTTCTAAACTCTCTTTCCTAAATTCTGGTGTAGCAGGGGTGTGTCACGTGTGTTCCTCGTGGATGGAAAGTTCCCGTAGCCTCTGTGTGAGCATATGTGTATGTGTGTATATGGCCACTAGACACTGTCTCAAGCATTCCTCGCGTCAGAGTGTGTAAGCATGTTTAGCACTGCTCGATTCTCGCAGACACAACACCTCTCACCTCCATCACTTTTCATGAACTCTGAGTCAATGGTAAGCTTAATACCTGAGTTATCCCTAATCAGTATTAAAGGTAAGATCAAACGGGTTTGGATCCTTCAGCCGCCTGATATTCGTCTCTGTGGTGTTGACGGCTCAGAATTATATGTGATGGGGAAGGTAACTCTTGAAACAGAACTCAATTCTTCTTCTTCTTCCACAGCTTTGCCCATGTTTATAATGTGGCACTGTTTCTGAGTAGTCGTCTCCATTCTCTTCTGTCAAAATGCGTCCCCTTCTATATTCTTCTCCCTTATACATCGCTGTATATAGTCCATCCACCGTCTCCTCGGCCGACCCCTTCTCTGTCTACCCTCCATTTCCATGCCCATCACTCTTCTATCCACATAGTTCTCATTCCTTCTCATTACATGTTCGTGCCTTGATAGTCACCTCTCCTGCACCTTCTTTGAGATTTCCACAACCTTACTCATTCCCCCAATCCTTTCATTCCTGATCTTATCCATTCTTGTGACCGCACTCAACCATCTCAGCATCCGCATCTCCGCCACCTCCAGTTTTCTCTCTTGAGACTTCTTTATTGTTCAAGTTTCCGAACCGTATAACATTGCAGGCCTTACCACCGTTTAACCCCTTAACCGCGGGGCGTCACTTTCGTGACACTTGGGAGCAAGGGATCATACCGCGGGGCGTCGCTTTTGTGATTCTGTGTTATTTTGAATTCACCTGGGCTTCCAAGTGGGGGCTTGTATCATCTATCAGTACTGCCAATGTCCAACACTAGTCAGCACTCCTTATCTCATCTGTACTCCCATCCATTGTTGACAATTTAGCCATTTCTCCCCGTTCTTGACTCCCCTCCCTACCCCCCTCCATTACCCTATCCTCTCGCCTGCCCGGCCGTGCTACGCTAAGTAAATCTTCCCTGGAATTTTTCACTGATTTCATCCATTGAAATAAGCCCTATGTCCTATTCTTATACCAAATAATATATACAAGAAAGAAATCAGGTAAGTGAGAGTGCCATACACCTGGAATTGGCTAATTATCACCTGACAACACCTCACGTGCACTCGTTCGCTAATTTTCGCTGTTTTTTTCCCCTTGAAATATGCCGTATAATCTATTTTCGTAATAAATATACATGTAAGGAGGGAAGGGAGAAGCCTAATTTATAATGTATTGTCTAGATTTCCTGCCAATTATATCAGTGTTAGACAAAGCTGTTTCAAGATATAACATTGGTAGCTCTGAATATATATCTCCTAAGTAGGCCTCTAATCTATTTTCGTAATAAATATACATGTAAGGAGGGAAGGGAGAAGCCTAAGTGATATTTACATTCACCTGGAACTACCAAATTTATAATGTATTGTCTAGATTTCCTGCCAATCATATCAGTGCTAGACTTAGCTGTTTCAAGAAGTAATATTGGTAACTCTGAATAACCCCTAGCAGGCCTCCACGCTGGTCCTCCGTTATCAGTTCACTCTCATCTTCCGAAGCGAGAGTACTTATGTTTCTTCTTGCTGACTTCAAGGCCTTTTTTCACCCCCATGCAAATGGCCCTGTGACCTTTACCCCCTACTAAACCTCGTGTGGAAAGAGGTAAAGGGCTGACAATTGATAAAAGAGTGACTACGATCTTTCTATTGAGTAAAACAGTGCAAGTGGAATTGTAAATAATGTGTAAACAGCAAGTGAAAGTAATGAATGTAAATATACGAGAACAATGGAAAATAGTTTTATAAGTTATTTCAAGTGACAGTGCACAACACAGTGTAAATAAAATAGAAATGTAAATAACGTAAATAAAATAGAGAACGTAAATAGAAATGCAAATGAGTAGTATTATAAGAATACGAGTATATACCCTAGGAGTAATGAAAGTGAAAGTTTCACTCTAGCATGTCTGAATGCTATGAGTTATGAGAGTGAAGATGAAAGTGCCATTCACTCTCAATGCCAGTATACAGGACGAGAAAGTGAATGCTACGTATTTTACTGAAAGAAATTGAATCCCTACAGTGACAATAAACTAATACTACTGAAGGAAACTTATGGATAAAGACTAGATATATATAAGTGTTATATAGTAATAGAAATATAAAGTGTGAGGGGTTTTATGAATAATAAATGACAGACTACCAAGAGCGAACTAGTGCCAGTGCGACGATCAGACGCGCTCGTAATTTCCATTGCTTTCACAGTGTTTTATTTTTTGAGTATGGATCCCAAACTACTTGAAGATTGTAGAATAGTGTTTATAGTGTTTGTATCTGGCTGTGGTAATCATATTACGGGTTGTCGGGAAGTGTAAAGTGGAGACTTCGTTACCCTACTTCAGAGGTCTCCACAAGTCCTACGGTAACCGACGAAGGCTCAACAATCATTCTAGGAGAAAGCTGAAGGTATGTGCCATAAGCATATTTAATTTTATTATTCTAGGACTAATAACTGATTTTTGGCAAATATTTTTTGAGAGTCTGTCGGAGCCCAAATAACCCCGCGGCACACGCAAGTCATTGGTAAACAAGCCCGCGGTGTAGGGGTTAATTTACTTTTCCTTTCACTCTTGCACTGATTTTTCTATCCCATAATGCTCCTGATAGAACCCTTTAGTTTCTCCAACCTGCCTGTATCCTATGGTTAATTTTCGCACCTAGTCCACCGTCAGCTGTTGTATTCCAGCCTAAATACCTGAATGTCCCAACTCTTTTCAACTTTTTTCCTGACAAACTCTCATCTCCCAATTCTTCTTCTCTATTAAAGCATAGCTACTCAGGATTTCTTCTACTAATTTTAAGTCATCTACCCTCCATTTTCTTTTTCCAATCCTCTAACTTCCGTTCTACTCCCTCCCCGGTGGTGTTTATCAACACAATATCATCTGCAAACAACATAACCCATGGAGCCTCTTCAGTGATGTCTCTCCCCAACACCTCCATTAACAAATCGAAGACATAAGACTCAACTAGGATCCCTGATGTAGCCCAACTTTTACTGGAAGGTTCTCTGTCACGCCAACACTACTTCTGACCCGAGTTCTCGCCCGGTCATATATATCTTTAACCAGTCGCACATAGTTTCCTGAAACGCTCTTCTCCCTCATACATGTCCGAACTTCCTGCCTTGCAAACACCATACGAATTTTCTAAATCGTCAAAAATTATATGCAGCTTTCTCTGTTTCTCTCCATTTTTCCTGTATTTGGCGCACTGCAAAGATTGTATCTGTTTTTCCTTTTCCTGGCATAAATCCGAACCGACTTTCACTAATCTCTGTTTAGTTCCTTAACCTTTTCTCTATTATTCTTTCCCATATTTTCATTGTGTGTGTGACATCAGCTTTATACCCCGATAGTTCCCACAGTCCTGGAAATCACCTTTTTCCATATAGATCGATACTATACTACTTTCTCGCCAGGCCTCCGATATTTTCTCCTCACCATATATCTTCTGCTTTAAATCTACTAGTACATCTATTCCATCTTCTCCTAAGATTTTCCATACGTCTGCTGGTATTTCATACGATCCCGCAGCCTTCTCTCTCTCTCTCTTTTTTTTTTTTTCATCTTTTTCAGTGCAGAATATCCATCCTAATTTCAGTTGTTTCCCTCTCATTTCGCGTCCCACTTTCAAAAACTCCTCTCGTTTTCTTCGTTCAATAACTTCTCGAAATACTCTTTCCACCTTCCTGTTATGCCCTTCTATGCGCTCAGTACCCTACCCTCACCATTCTTTACCTGCTTTATATGCGTAAGATCTTTTGTCACTATATTCCCTTTTCTTCCCAGTGCAAAGTAATTATGCTGTCCATCAGGCGTTTCCAATTCCTCGCACAGCTAATCCACTGCTCTTGCCTTTGCCCTTGCTACTGCTTTTTTTACTGCTTTATTTGCTATTTTAATCTCTGTTTATCTTTTTCATTCCCATTTCTATAAAATTTTTTCTCTACCTCTTTTTTCTCATTTACCTTTTCCTGCATCTCCTCATTCCACTGCCATGTTTCCTTATCTTGTTGGGAGGCTTTTTCCAGATGCTTTGCCCAGCAGTTCTTCCTCCAACTGCATAATGATTCTCCTGTTTTTCTCCCATCATTTATCTACATTCTCTTCTGTTGTTCTCTCATAACCCTAGTTCTAAGCTCGCTTATTAAATCCTACTCTTTCAACTTCCACCATTTAATTTTTGCAGTTCCCTGTTGTTTCCCTTTTCTCACGCCTACGACTTGGTTTGGGCATATGGAGAGAATGGATAATGAGCGATTGGTGAAAAAGATAACTAAATATGATGTGAGAGGTGTAAGGCTGAGAGGGAGATCACGAATAGGATGGATGGACAGTGTGAAGAGAGCGCTGGATGCGAGAGGGATGTCTGTTGAGCAAGGAAGAATGGCTGTGCGTGACAGAAATAAATGAAGAGAAATTGTGAATGAATAAATGATGACACAGCCCTGAGGGGATATTCTCCCACATTGGTCTGATAACCTAGTCAGGTCAGGTGCGGGTATGGGGATGGGTCTATTATGATGTGGCAGGGGTAAACCAGCTCTGCTGTCAGGCCCTGCTGCGGATGTCACTGATTGCACTGCGGAGTTGACCCTTGTGCGGTGTGGTGGGGTGAGGATCTGTCCCTTCTCTTCGGAGCTAAGATGCGAATGAATGTATTTGAATGGATGAGTAAATGGGCAGTGTGTCGTCCTTTCTCGGCTACCTCCCTTTCCTTGGAGGAAGCAACCTTGGTATATAGATAGATTGATAGACGACTTCGCAATCCACCACTGCCAGCCGATGTTGTGCTGCTATACTCTCGCCATTTATCACTTTGCAGTTCACAATCTCTCTCAAGTGGTTCCTTCCACATAGCAGAAAATCAAATTGACTCTCTCTTGGTCCACTTTTGTAGGTGATGATTTACAGGCTTTTTGAAGAAATTATTTAGAGTAGCCATGTCTGCTGCTCGTGCAGTCAGTTATACTCTCTCCTACGTTCATCACTCCATATCCGAAACCACCATGCATTTTAGGAAACACACCTCTCTCCCTGCCCACATGACCATTTAGATCTCCGGTGAAGACTCTTTATCCCTCTGGAACGCCTATCAGTACTTCATCCAGATGCCTCCAGAACTCCTCCTTTTCTTCTTCACTACACCCGACATGCAGTCCATTGGCACAAACCACATTTAGCACCAAGCTGCCGTATTCCAGTTTCACACTCATTATCCGATCACCTTTCCTTCCCACTCCCACTAGCCCCTCCTTCCAGTTCTTATCCAAGATTATTCCAATACCGTTTCTTCCTTGTGAATTTGCTCCACTATAAGTGAGTTTACACCCCGTGTCGATGTCATGTGCCCTGTGTCCTTTCATCCTTGTTTCTTGCACAAACACGGTACTCCCATTTTTCTTCTATCCATCATGTCAGCCAGCTCCCTGCCTCTCCCAGTCATGCTCCTCACATTCAACGTCCCCAGCCTCAGAGCCGTGCCCTTTCATAACATGGTACTCCTTGTTCCCTTGCCATAGGGGTCAGGCGAGACCCCTGCACATTGCTTCTGGAGGATGCCCTAACCAGTTCCAAGGCCAATGACAGAAGACTAATCGTAGGTCTGAGCTGTGTTTTACGACCGGATGACCTGGGCTTGGGACCGGCATTACAATTCAGTGACTTAATAAAACCTTTCACAGCTGAGTTTTATGTCACAAACAAACTTCGGTATCCTGCATATGTTTTAATTGATACTGACACCACGGCTCAAATTTCTATTGGACGGATACCTGCTTGTGGTAGTATGACAGTAAAGGGACTTTATGTACAAGACATGAATTGCCCACACAATGTCCTTTCACAGATAATTTTGATCATACAATCTACCGTAACTCCAAAACCACCAGTAGAGAGCAATGAGGATGAATTAGTACCAGTATCTCATTACACTGGTATGGATTGGGACATGGAATTTAAAAGGTGCAAATAGTGCTTGGGGGTGCAAAAGTGGATCTATGTGGATTAATTGAAACTAAATGGAGAGGTGACAGTGCGAGAGAATGGGAGGATGGATGGGGTATGGAAGTGGGTGAGAATGAGAGGGCAAAAGAAGGAGTGTGTATTGTTGTGTGTAAGAGATGGAAGGAGAATATAAGAGAGTATGGATCAGTTGGCTCAAGGATTGTGTGGGTAAGATTGAAAGTTGGACTTCAAATGTGTACAGTTGTGTGTGTGTATGCGCCAACACGAGGTCGTGCAAGCGCAGTGAAAAGAGTTCTGGACAAATGAGGAAGAGTGCAGAGAAAAGTCTGAAAGGAATGAGAGTGTTTTTACTGGAAATATGAATGGAAAAGTAAGGAATGTGAAGATGGATGGAATAGTTGGTGAGTGGGGTGTGCCTGCGGAGGTGGATGAGAACAGCAGTGCTCTAGTGGACATTTGTGCCAGAAGGGGGTTGGTGATAGCCAATACTCTCTTCAGACACAAAATGATCCACAGGTATACGCGGCGAGTAATGAGAAGGGTGGATGGTGAACTGAATGAAAGGAAGGCAATAATTGATTATGCGTCAGTGGATGATACGATGAAAAAGTAGAGTCCTGGAGGATTGGAAGTCAGGTATGATTATTCTCCTGTACAAAGGAAAAGGGGAAAAAGAAGTATGTGGTCATCATAGGAGCATTTGTCTTCTTAATGTAATAAGCATGTGGTAGGATACTTATTGACAGAGTTAGGGAAATAACAGAGGAATTAGTCGGAGTAGAACAGGGAGGTTTTAGGAAGGGAAGTGGTTGTGTAGATCAGATATTCATTGTTTGGTCTTTAGTGGAAAAGTTTCTAGAGAAGGGAAAGAAGTTGTATGCGGCCTTCATCGATTCGGAGAAAGTATATGACAGGGTGGATAGACAAGAATTGTAGAAAGTACTGAAAATATATGGAGTAAATGGGAAGTTGTTGAATACCGTGATGAGTTTGTATGAAGGTGCTAAGGCTGCAGTGCGTGTGGATAGTGAACTGAGTGAAATTTTCTGTTTGAAGGTTGGATTGAAACAGGGATGATGTCATGTCTCCATGGTTGCTCAATCTGTATATGGATGGGGTTATAAAAAAGATACAAGGTAGGGCAGTGGGTGTTGGAGTGGCCATAATGAGAGAAGGCAGTTTTTGGAAATTCCACGTACTGTTGTTTGCAGATGATACTGTGTTTTTGTGAAGAAAAAGCGGAGCTGCAAGGCTTGGTGGACGAGTTTGGGGGAGTGTGTAAGAAACGGGATCTAAAGGTGAATGAAGGGAAGAGTAAAGTTATGGTCTTCGGTAGAAATGATGCCAGTGAATGGACAGTGAGGTTGAATGAGGAGGAAATGTAAAATGTGACTACGTTTAAGTACTTGGGTAGTGTGATGAGTAATAATGGAAGTTTAGTGGGTGAAGTGCTTGAAAGGTTGCTGGTTCCTTGAAAGTAGTGATAAGAAACAGAAAGTGAGCATGGAAATGAAAAAGTTACTGCATGACAGTATTGCGATACCAAGTCTAAGGTATGGAAGTGAAGCTTGGACCTTGTTGTAGGGACACAATTCAAGAGTGAGAGCAGGGAAATGAGTTACTTGAGAGAAGCATGTGGAGTCACATGGAGAGACAGACTGACAAATAAAGAAGTGAAGAAGCGTTGTGGTGTGGATGTGGATGTGATAGAAAACGTTAGGAGAAACACACTGAGGTAATATTGACATGTGGAGAGGATGGAGAGCGAGAGATTGACGAGGAGAGTGTATGTGAGTGAGGTGGAGGGGGGAGAGGGAGGGGGAGGCCGAGGATGAGAAGGAGAGATGGAGTGGAGAGATATATGAGAGAGGGTGTGTGTGAGCTGGGAGCAAGGCAGTGAAATGGCGGGGGACAGGGCGACATGGAGGCTATTTGTTTGTGGCCACTCCTTACGGGATTAAGGAGTCTGACAATAGATAGACAGATAGATAAATCTCATGACACCCCCTCTAACAGTGAGGCAATGGTTGATTCATATACATCATATTTAACTACCTCAAAGAGTCTGAATTTTGCAACACTCAGATGTGAGACAAGCAGTGACAAATTGGTGCACAATTTTGTTGCCGCACGAATTCACGAAAGTCTCTGTCCGTGTTGTAGGTGCTAAAGAAGGAGTGAATGCATTAACCTTACCTGAGACGTATTGTGTGAATTGTTTTACATACGAGTCAGCATTGTGTTCCTTGTTGGAGGGTACTGTAACCTGTATTGTTACTTACTAAATACTACCAGTGCTTCAGTAAATCTTGGCATCTGCTACGACTCCTTCAGCTGATCACAACTGTCAAGTTAATCCGGGCGACTTTTTGCATTATAAAGAACTGTTAATTAATTTTCTGAAGACCCATAAGATGTGGCCTTACCGGGCGAACCTACAGGAAAGACGGTATGAAAAAGTACACTATTGAATTGATTCCCGCTACTCAACCAGGTTATGTCCCGGCATATATACTTCACAGCTTTCGAAAAGAAACTGTCGAGATAGTACTGGATATGGTAAATCAGGACATCACTGAAGACTCTGTCAGTCCTTCGAATAGTTCGCTTTTTCTAGTCCTCAAGAAAGGAGGTGAATTTGGACCAATTGTTGACTATTGTAAAGTAAACTCTGTCACTGTACTTGATCGACTCCCATTGAACTCTGTTACTGTACCTGATCGATTCCCATTACCCACCTCAATTGATTTACTGGAATCACTTTTTTTTTTATGCAACAAAGAAGGAACCAAAGGCCAGAGGCCCACAAACCGTTCCTTCCAAAAAAAAAAAAACAAGAATACAAAAGACAGCCAAATTCAAGATCCGTTCATTTCGAGATGCCTGGACACACTGCGTTTGAAAGACTGGAGATCATAGGAAGAAGGGAATACAGACAGAGGGAGACAGTTCCATAGTTGACCTGTTGCATAAATGAAGGACTGGGAATAACGGTCAACTTTTGCATTAGAGAGTCGGACAGAAAAGGGATGAGAATTTGTTGCTCAACGGATGAGTAGCACCCGTCATAGAGGTGGGGGGTGGCAAGCAGACAGTCAGAGGAGCAGTGACCATTGATGTAGCGATAGAAAAGAGATAAAGAGGCAACAGTGTAGCGAAGAGACCATTGAAGTAGCGATAGAAAAGAGATAAAGAGGCAACAGTGCGGTGAAGAGACTGAGTTTGAAGGGAGCCAGTAAGAGGAGAGGTGATGAGACGAAAAGCCTTTGACTCCACCCTAATGAGAAGAACTGCTGTGGGGAGCCTCCCCACACATGAGACTTGTACTCTACACAGGGGTGAATAAAACCCGCGTATAAAGTCAACAACTGTGCAGGGGTAATGAAAGCACGGAGTCGGTTTAGCACACCTAATCTCTTGGAAGCAGATTTTACAAGAGATGCAATATGATTTTTCTAAGATAAGTCCCGAGTGAACGAAACCCCAAGCATGTTCAAGGATGATGCAGGATTGAGCTGGATATTATTAACCCTTTGAGGGTACTCCTGTGGAGGATTGTGTCGGGTTGATAGGTGTAAAAACTGAGTTTTTGATGCATTAAAAAAAACAAGAGTATTTTTACCCAAGTCAGAGATAAGAGACAAGTCAGACATTAGGTGTGCCATAGCCTCATCCCTTGTTTGTTGAAGTAACTGCTGAGATGGATGTTGTGGAAACCGAATGGAAAGGTGAAGGGTGGAATCATCAGCATACGAGTGTATAGAGTTAGATGTGCAGCTTAGAAAGTCATTGATGAACAGAAGAGAGTTGGTGATAGGACAGAACCCTGAGGAACACCACTGTTGATAGATCTAGAAGAACGACGGCCGTCTAGAACAGCAGCTACAAAACGACCAGAAAAGAAGGTACTGATGAAGGCACAGATTGAAGGATAGAAACTGTAAGAGGGCAGTTTGGAAATTAAAGATTTATGTCAGACTCGACCGAAAGCCTTTGAGATGTCAAGTGCAATGGCAAAGCTTTTGCCAAAGTCCCGAAAGGAGGATGACCAGGAGTATCAAAGGTAGGTGAGAAGATCGCCGGTAAATTTTTACAAGTGGACAATACACCCCCCATGTAGTGCAATATATTTTTCTGGTGGTTTTTGATGCGATTCGAATGTTTTTGACCTTCATTTTTGTCGGAAATGCCTCATTTCCCCTCTTTTCCAATCGTGAATTTTGATTGGACAAGTAGGTGAAACCAAGCATTTTCCGAAAAAAATGGAGTAAAAAAAACAACTCATGTCGTATAAAAAACCACCAGAAAAATATACTGCACCACCGGGTAACATAACAGCACACGAAACCTAACCAAACAGACGTAACGTAACCTCACCAAACACACTAAACCTAACAAAATGTAACCCAACATACCTAACCTATCCTAGGGGAATACGTTACGTAACCTCACCAAACGCACTAAACCTAACAAAATGTAACCCAACATACCGAACCTATCCTAGGGGAAAACGTAACGTAACCTCATGAAACACACTAAACCTAACCAAACCTACCCCAACATACCGAACCTATCCTAGGGGAATACATAACGTAACCTCACCAAACACACTAAACCTAACCAAACCTACCACAGTATACCTAACCTATCCTAGAGAAATGCTTATCCTAGAGATACGATTGTCCAGGACGAGGGTCGTCTGGCAATAACGTCGTGGTTCCAGAACCTTTGAATCCAGTGGTATATGAACAATATAATTTGCCAAGCCAGAAGGTGTGTGTTGTCCAGAAAAGTTCCTTTGTAGTCAGACACACAAAAACTACACTGTACCCGTTTCTTGGTTTTTGCGTACTTTTTGCACCGACCACAGTACCACTCATGTCTGTCTTTTCTAAATTTACACGGTTCCTGACAGTCTGGGCAATAAACTTTCAAAGATAATACACCATGTATTCTAAGAAACTCAATAGCTTCCTCAGATTCCGAGTGGAAACGATTAATCACTTGAAAATAATCAATATCACACCAGGGAGACACAGCACGTCTTTCTTCTTCAGAGGCCATACCGAGAAGGATTTGCATTTTTCCATCCACAAGGAATCAAAGACAAACGTTCAAATTCATCGGTAGAATACCATCACGTGACCTAAAGTAGGTCTATGAGTGGGTGATACAGACGTACGAGATGCATGCGCAGTTGAAGGGAAGACAAACACATGTACGAACGCACGCACTTTCTACCCGGAGTGGCTGAGTGAAGATCCAAGGTAGTTTTTTTTTGGAATTTAAATTAAATTCAATATCTGTAAAAATATCAATTTCCGAATGGGGTTCTGGGGGTTCATATAGTATAGTCCCTAAGGGACTATACTATACGTTAATGGTGCTAAAATTCCTAAAACTGCGTATTGCCCACTTGTAAAATAATACCAGATCGCCAGTGGAGCGTCCCTGACGGAACCCATACTGACGATCAGAAAGAAGGTTGTGATAGGAAAGATGCTTAAAATTTTTTCTATTAACAGTAGACTCAAAAACTTTTGAAACACAGGATGTTAAAGCAATTGGACGATAATTAGAGGGTTGGGAACGGTCACCCTTCTTTGGACTGGCTGAATGAGAGCAAACTTCCAGCAAGAAGGAAAGGTACAAGTTGACAGACAAAGGCGAAAGAGTTTACCTAGGCAGGGTGTAAGCACTGAAGCACAGTCTTGAGGACAACAGGAGCGACTCCATCAGGCCCATATGCCTTATTAGTACTGAGGCTAGTGATGGCAGAATATACATTAGCTGAAGAAATTTTAATGTTAGTCATGAGGAAGTCTAAGGGGGGAAGTGATGATGAGGCTTATCCATTCTGTATTCAGTGGGATGATTGGTCATTCTCTTTTTGCTTATCTATGCGACATCACTGTAGTGAATAAGTCAATCCCTGAACCTTTTGCTAAGCTACAGCAACCTTTTGATTGCCTCCAAATGGCAGGTCTAAAGGTTAAGCTCAGTAAATGCAACTTTGTACACAGGAGAATTAAATTTCTTGGACATGTGGTTGACTCTGGAAGAATTCATACCTCAGACGAGAAAGTTAAGGCAGTTTCTATCTATTACTGATGATGTAAGGGGTTTCCTTGGATTAAGTGACTATTATTGGCGATTTATCCTACGTTATGCACAGACCACAACTCCTCTTACTGAAGTACTTAGGAAAAGTAGATCTTTTGTTTGGACTGATGACCAGTCTCATGCCTTTGAAACACTCGAGACAGCACTTATCAGTACCCCAATCCTGGCATTCCCTGATTATAGGAAACCCTTTCTTCCTTTTTTATAGACACGTCCGAGGTCTAGAAGTGATACTGATGCAAACTGATCATGGAAGGAGGAAACGCATAATAGCGTGTGCTAGTCATTCCCTCAATGCTGCTCAATGTACTGTTACTACAGTGTTGCTGACTGGGAGGCTTAAGCAGTTGTTTTGTCTCTCAAACACTTGAGACATAATCTGCAGATATCCAGTGCATATCCAAACAAATCATCTCCCACTTGGTGATAATTCAAATAAATAAATCTTACTGGTCGTCTAGCACGATGGTCAGTTATTATCCAAGACTTCAACCAAACCTTTGAGTACATGCCTAGAAAATCAAATGTAGTTGCAGATGCTCTTTCACGTCATCTAACAGCGGTAGTCTCGCCATATCAACCATGTGAAGTTCCTTACACCACTCTAACCTCATATGTTGTTTATAACCCATGGACTGCGACTTACCTCATTTGGGGTGTCTCATAAAGCAGCGACATACTTCTTATGAGCAAGATTTTCAACAACACACCATAAAAGTTCTAGAAGGATCATCGTGGCACAAAATTTATGGCGTATTTGAGTAACTGGTAGTTCTCATTTCTACCCCCTATCTTGAGCACAGATGCTAAGTTGCATCAGCAACAATAACCCAAAAGTATGCTCTTCATAACGCATTTTCTACAATATTATCACCCCAGGAGGCAGTCATGGGTCAAAATTGTTTAGAATAACATAAAATCAAATGTAGGTCAATAGGAGGTAATAAAACAGATGTAGAGTGGTAAACAATGGGAGTAAAAGTAACGCCTTAAGCTCGTACCACGGCATGCGGAGCTAGATTGCAATCCACCTGGTGAGCAGGAAGACTGGCAAGAAAGCCTGTTTACAGCCTGTCTTGTCTGCCCCAGTACACATTACACTCTGTCTGTCTGTCTGTCTGTTTATCTGTCTGTCTGTCTGTCTGTCTCTCTCTCTCTCTCTGAAAACATTGTATTCATGTTCCTTCCAGAAATGCAATTTCTGACAATTATTTCTTCAAAACTACGCCAATTTCAATTATAAAAGTTCCGTGGGTAGCTGCACGATGCAATATCCTAGCTACTGATATACATCACAGGGAAATTTATAAGAGTGACCAAAATTGCCATTTTGCCGCACCATGAGGGATGTCTGCACAACCCCTTGCTGCAGCCCATGGGATAATTGTCAGCACAGAGACCCTCTGTGGTGTAAGGCTAATTATTTCCTGGAGTCAAGAGATGCTTTGACCTTACCTACTCTGCCAGTGTCAGTAGATGATCTCATTTTAGACAATGATGTTTTGCATAGAGGGACATCTCTTACCGTTAGGGACATACCTAACTGAGGGGTATATACGTCAGCATGTTGTTCCCACTTATTTACTATCTCCAGTATGCCACATCATCCATAATACACCTTATGCATCCCATCCGGGAAAATATCGGTGTTTGAGACAAGCACGTCTTTCATTTTATTGGCCTACTATATGTAAGGACATCAATGTTCAATGTGATTCCAGTGTTCCCCGTAATCATGATAAAACTAGACTACTGAACAGTTGCCTGCTGTTAAAAATGTTAATCCCCCTTGATGTCAGTCGCAGGTGAATTCAAACTCCTGGAGTGGTTTTCTGATAATATAATAAGTGCTGCCTTATAATCTCCACCCAGCCGTATGAACACCACCCTTATATGTCCCCAGGCCGTTGCTAACTGCCGGATTCTCACCGGCTAGGGCTGTGGTGTGGCCTTAAACTCAGGGTTCAACAGAATTTGAATCAGGCCAGACCTTAGTAAACGATCAATGGCGCCCTACTTAGATCACACTTACAATACACTTACATACTATACTTACATAGTACATATTATTACAGATGGTTACAGCAATTTTTCCCCGCGTTAAAACGCGTGTCTCCTGACACAGCGTGGGAAGAGTGTAATCGGATAGGTTATACAGTTGACTGGGGACTACATGGGAGTATAATTATAAAAGGGAGCTTATAGTATAATGTAAGAAGTTGGATACCACAAAGAAGAAATATATTTACAGTACATGGCCATGTTGGAAAGGAAAGGAAGGTGATAATTATTAATAAATGCAAAAGCTGAATGCAAACAATGCACTATCGTGATATAGGCTACGAATTAACTAGGCATGTAGTATATGAGAAGCGTAGTGATAGCATACATATATAGGTTTGGTCAAATTTACAAATGAACGTCTTTATACTGTATATATATATATATATATATATATATATATATATATATATATATATATATATATATATATATATATATATACTAGTTACTGTATATATATATATATATATATATATATATATACTAGTAATCACACATCTGAGGAATATAGCAACTGACTGCACCACTGTATACATTTTAGTTTATCTTACATAGAAGTCACCGTTTGAGGGTGATCATATATTCACTTCCTTTATTTCATTTGTATTTCACTAGTTTTCATGTCTTTGACTCACTGTGTAGTAATTATATTGATATTATTACATTTTCTTTCAATTAGCTCAACTTTCAATTTTGCACAGGGATTCCTTTTTTTTTTCTTCTTTTTTTTTCATCAGTATGATCTTCACATTTTCACCAGTCATAATGAGTGTTATTTAGAACTACCAGTTTCCAGGTCTCCTGGTTGTCGCACTAACCTTGTTGCAACACGGATCTCTTACAGTAATTTAGTCCATTCACTTGACACAACAGTAGAGGATACATAGTGTAACAAAAAAATCCAATAAGGCAGAATACCACTGGAGGAAAGATAAAGACTGGATGTACCCAGGAGCGGTTAAAGGCTGAAGAAAACTGGTTCATAAGGAAATTAGACTGATTCAGAAAGTTCGACATACGTAGGTTTTCTGATGCGATGAAAGGTACTATTAATAGGTTTGAAGACATCATATTTGCGGGAGCGAAGTGCGAAGTGATAATGTGTAGCATGGGCAATTACAGATTCTGATTTTACTGTACAATAATCAGGGGCCTTATACAAACCAGTTGCAGATAGTGAGTGGACGGGAGTTCCTGGACAAATAAGACTGACAGGAGTTGGGACACTAAAGAAGAAATAGCGGATGTGATTTAGACGAGCATCATGAACTTGGAGCTTAGGGGCCGGAACAAAGGTACAGACAGGTTGTACTGAGAAAATACGGACTAAGGCAGATTCGCAAGGAGCAACGCTGCCAGGACAGATTGTTAGGAGGTATGCAGCACAAACTCGAGAGTTGGGTGTGAGAAAAGCATATCTGTCGAAGTCACTGGAGGAAGTGAAGGCGATATAGAGATGATCATGGGAGAGAAGGAAGTACTCTGAAGAGCCAGAGACTTGTACCAGGGAATTATTGTAACAGAAGGGAAAGGGAATGATGTGAAAGAGGTCGGACGTGGTAGAAGAACGAGGAGGGATATGAAAAATTATATCTTTAGTATGGAGTGTGGCTTCTAGTATTGGGTAACAGTGTTCTAAAGAGGAAACTGAAATCACAGGAGACAAGTCGAAAGTAGAGTGAGCCCATTCCAATGTAGAGTGAAGGTCAGAGATAGGCCTACTATATTTAGGGTGACACGACCATCGACAGCACTGACTAGGATACGAATTACACTAGAAACTCGGGAGACAAGAGAGTCCAGAGAAACTTGCAAATTATCCACATGTAATTTCACAATGAGTAACTCTGATACAATATCTACCTTCGATACTTCATGCTTAAGAAGTCCCGTAAAATTATGTAGGGTGTCTGTAACATCATCTAAATGGTGTTTGATCTCTTTTAGCATCGAATGTTAAACACTTAATACCTTTTCCTGAGACTCTAGAGCATTTGCTAATTGAACCAAGTCTTCCTTAAATTCAGAAAGGTCACGGGCAGTCGCTACACCAAATAATCCGCTCAGAATTTCCCCTCCAATATTAGAGAATCCACGTTTCACTCGTAAGCGGCCCACAGGTGTTTGGTTAGGGAAGGAATCTTGGAGATGGTTGAACTGGTAATGAATATAGACCAGTTTCCAGCAGATGGGTAGGTAGAGTGGGTATCAAAATGTGTCTGTGGGATGTTGATCTTTAATACCTGACAGGAGTCCCTGCAGGACCTCTAGCTGACGTGCAAAGTCGGGCAGGGCGATGGCCACGGCGGCCAGTGGCATAGCGCAAGGAGACTACATCATTCACCATCATTTCCTTGCCTCCTGCGCCAACCAAGGCCCCGGGCCGTGCGACACCATCGTCTCCATCCGAGCCAGACCCGACCAGAGTCAGCACTGCCAGCGCGTAGACCCACAACATCTTTCCTATGAAGTGAGTTGATGATAGAGGTGATGTTAATGCAAAGGATGACAAGAGTGTGAGATGATAGCGTTATGCAAGAGACTTAGTGGCAAAACGCAATTTGGCATGATAGTTATCAGTAGTAGGGGAAGGTGGAGTAGGAGTGTTAGAAGAAAGACTTGAAGAAGAAGGAGCATCTGTTTGTTGAGAAGATGTGGCCTCTCCCAGTGGCTCCTCCAAGACTATGCGATTTCAGGTACGTTTGAGATTATCTGCATGCACCCATGTTGTCTCTGCCTTGTACAGATCTCGTAATTCGAATTTATTACCCTTACGAGATATGACACGGAAGGGATCCAAGAGTTTACTATCTAGTTTTGAATCTCCATCACGATCCAGGGCAAAAAATAAGTCACGTACTTGGATGGTAACATCTGAGGTAGCGGCATGTTGGTTACGTATCATTTCTTCATTTGTAAGGGCCAGATTATCCTGAATGTATTAATGAATTTTCTGGAAGTTGGACATGTGGACTTGCACATAGTCATCGTAGTTATAGATCGGATCAGGTTTGGATTGCAACAGCGAATAAGGTAGTCTTTGTCAAAGCCACAGATGACAAAGAATGGTGTTTCACCAATTAACTTTCTGATGGATGAATTAAATGAAGCAGCTACCTGCAGAATCCACTTCCCCCAAGTGGATGTCTGATCTCCCACTATGTGATGCAGACTCTCCAATATCTTCCTATTCTGGCACTCTACTAGGCATTTGAGACTGGATGATGGGCCACTATGTTGCATTGCTTAATGCCATATCGAAGACAAATTTCTTCCAGCACTGAATTATTGAACTCTGACCCGTTATCAATTTAAATTACTTCTGGTGTTGTGAAAGGGCAAATTACTGAATTAATAAAGACATGTGCCACTGCGTTAGCAGATTTGTCACGCAGTGGAGCTATGATAACAAACCTAGAAAAATGATTGACTACAACTAATAGACAGGTGAAGCCAGATTCTGTACGAGACAGCTTCAGAAGATCAAGTCAGAGAGTTTGCCAAGGCTTTGATGGTACTGGGTATTGCAACATAGGAGCAAGTTGACAGGTGGTTCCTTTATGACAGGCACATGATAAACATGCACTGCAGTGCTCTTCTATATCCTTTCACATAGTGGGCCAATAATATAACAGACGTGCTTGCCATAAGCTTTTGTCTTTGCCAGAGCGTGCTGCATGAGAGGTGTCGTGGATTAAATGAAGGGCAGCAGGAATTAAGTCTGTTGGAAAGACTAGTTGCTTAACTTCACGATGAGGTACCTTTCAGTAGAGTGTTTTTAGAGAAATTCATTGTTGAGGAAGAAATCAGATACAGGGACTGGTAACTTGGGCAAGGAAGATTCATCGCCTGACTATGATCTGTGACCATATAAGGTCCACACGCTGGAACCCATGTAGTGTGTCATAATTGAATGTTAAGCTTACATCGCAACCAGTTTAGACTGTGGCTACATGCCGCGAGAGGGCATCGGCTACGACATTGGGCTTCCCAGGAACGTCTTCAAATGGCGGATAATAGTCATTCACAGTGACTGCCCAACGTGCAAGTCGACCGGTAAGGTTAGGTCCCCGAAACAGGTCACATAAGGGAGGATGATCCGTTTGGATGTGAATAGGATAACTATAGATGAAGTCGTGGAAATGTTTTAGAGACCAGACCACGGCTAGAACTTTCCAATGAGTTACACTGTAATTCTTTTCTGCTGAGTTTAACACACGGCTGGCATAGGCAATGACACGTTTCTTTCCTTCGGAGTCATTTTGCATGAGAATGGCACCGAGGCCTACTTTGGAAGCATTAGTACAGAGAAGAAATGGTTTTGAATAATCAGGGAATGCCAAAACCGAGGCTTGTGCTAAAGCATTTTTCAGTGTTGTAAATGTGGTTGCTTATTCATTAGCCCACACAAATGGAACATCCTTCTTTAGCAGTTTTGTTAATGGCACAGCTATCTGGGCGTACCCTTTAATAAATCGGCGATAATAGCCACTAAAACTGAGGAAACTGCGTACTGCATTGGTGATGATTGCAGTAGGGAAGTTTGTTACAGCTCTGACCTTGTTATCTGATGTATAAATTCCGTGAGCGTCGACAATATGTCCTAGAAATTGGAGTATCTTACGTAAGAAGTCACACTTTGACAGTTTCATCTTAAGTCCAGCTTGTTTGAGTCTAGTGAACACTTCGGCCAATTTTTCTAAGTGTTCCTCTACCGAGTGACTAGCGATTATGACGTCGTCTAGATAAGCCAAAACTGAGTGACCTATCATGCCGGCGAAAACTGTATGAATTAGCCTCATTAACGCAGATGTTGCATTTCTCAAGCCGAATGGAAATCTACGGAACTGGTCATGCGCGGATGGGGTGCTGAAGGCAGTGATAGGACGAGATGATTCCTCCATTTCTACTTGCCAGTAGCAACTCAAACGATCTAGGAAGGAGAAAACACACCTAAGGATTCCAGCAAATTAGTGAGTACAGGAAATGGAAAGCTGTCCGGGACAGTTAGCTCATTTATATGTCTAATTGATCACTGGTCGTATCTCACCACCTTTCTTTGGAACGCAAAATAGTGGGCTGTTCCATGGACTATCAGAGTGTTCAATGAGCTCGTTGTCCAACATGTCTTGAATAAGATGATCAGCTTGTTGACACAGGCTGTATGGTAAACGGTAGGCAAGTATATATACTGGGTAGGGCTACAATTTCACGATAATCTCACAAGAGATTAAGCAATTGACTTCTGTATTCAGGGTAATCATTCTGTTTCACATGAGATTCAAGATAAGATGGAATGTTGTTGGACCGAGTAACTGAGCACGCATCTGCAACAGAGAGTGGGAAATCTTGGCACACACGTACAGCTGCTGGGTATACCAAGAAGTCACCAATCTGTGTCCCCATTCGTAGTTTAAGTGGGGCATTAGTAGTGTTGGCTAAGTACAAGTAGCATAAACTATCCTCCAGCACCGTAAACAATGCCAACTCATAAGCTAAGCCATTCACACAACACGCCTCAGGTAGGGTTAGTACATCCACTCCTGCTTTTCTGTCCACAACACGAACAGACTTTGGTAAATTTATGCAGCAACAAAATTGTGCACTAATTTGTTACTGCACGCCTTGTCTTTCCGAGCTGTAAAACATCATTCACGCTATGTGAGGTAGTTAAATGACACGTGTCTGATTCTGCAAATGTGTCACTGTTAGAGGGGTTGATACGATCTGCAGTTGGAAGCTCAGAAGGTGTATTCACCGATAAATGCTCAGAGGATGTAGTACTAGATGTTAGTGAATTTGGCTGTCAGGTAGCGGTGTGTTTACCTCTTTATGCTCGGTTAATGGTGGAATCATGTGAGAGTGAATAACTGAGTTTATTTGGCAGAGTACTGGGCGTAGATATTCCATGCTAGATATAGGGAACCCGTTGATATCTATGGTATGACAAGCTGGTACGAGAGCAGTTGATTGTTGAGCCATTGACAGAAGGCCAATGAGAGTATCTGCTGGATGATTAAGATCATTTGTTACCAGATATTCGGCGTTCAAGGGTCTTAAGGTTCTATCAAATTGGACTTCTAAGGTGACCTTCCCTTTGACCTGAAATTCTGAGGCATCCACATCGCATAGGCGAATGTCGGTGCGAGGAACCCAACCCTTTTAGTTGTTCCCCTAATGTTGTTTAGAGAGGAATCGGAAATCAAATTTACTATAGATCCGGTGTCCATGAAGCTTTGTACCCCTTTGCTCCATCCTAGAATGACTAGGCCTAAAGAAGTTATGGGTCCCACCTGGAGAATGGGGAGTTGATCTTCTGTTACATTACTTTCAGGCACTGGCAGATCTTTTGCTACTAGGTTAAATTTTTCCGATCCGAGCGCTCCTCTTCCCCAGACTGACGGCTCTTAAGGTAACGACATTCGTCAGTGAAGTGAGTTGTACTATTCTTATGATATTTGCATGTAGACAGGTGAAGCCAGATTCTGTACGAGACAGCTTCAGAAGATCAAGTCAGAG
The DNA here is from genome assembly GCF_032717465.1 of Coenobita brevimanus. Classification (NCBI taxonomy): domain Eukaryota; kingdom Metazoa; phylum Arthropoda; class Malacostraca; order Decapoda; family Coenobitidae; genus Coenobita; species Coenobita brevimanus. Next base: position 21,593,877 of record NC_136986.1, read on the forward strand.
AGTTTGCCAAGGCTTTGATGGTACTGGGTATTGCAACATAGGAGCAAGTTGACAGGTGGTTCCTTTATGACAGGCACATGATAAACATGCACTGCAGTGCTCTTCTATATCCTTTCACATAGTGGGCCAATAATATAACAGACGTGCTTGCCATAAGCTTTTGTCTTTGCCAGAGCGTGCTGCATGAGAGGTGTCGTGGATTAAATGAAGGGCAGCAGGAATTAAGTCTGTTGGAAAGACTAGTTGCTTAACTTCACGATGAGGTACCTTTCAGTAGAGTGTTTTTAGAGAAATTCATTGTTGAGGAAGAAATCAGATACAGGGACTGGTAACTTGTGCAAGGAAGATTCATCGCCTGACTATGATCTGTGACCATATAAGGTCCACACGCTGGAACCCATGTAGTGTGTCATAATTGAATGTTAAGCTTACATCGCAACCAGTTTAGACTGTGGCTACATGCCGCGAGAGGGCATCGGCTACGACATTGGGCTTCCCAGGAACGTCTTCAAATGGCGGATAATAGTCATTCACAGTGACTGTCCAACGTGGAAGTCGACCGGTAAGGTTAGGTCCCCGAAACAGGTCACATAAGGGAGGATGATCCGTTTGGATGTGAATAGGATAACTATAGATGAAGTCGTGGAAATGTTTTAGAGACCAGACCACGGCTAGAACTTTCCAATGAGTTACACTGTAATTCTTTTCTGCTGAGTTTAACACACGGCTGGCATAGGCAATGACACGTTTCTTTCCTTCGGAGTCATTTTGCATGAGAATGGCACCGAGGCCTACTTTGGAAGCATCAGTACAGAGAAGAAATGGTTTTGAATAATCAGGGAATGCCAAAACCGAGGCTTGTGCTAAAGCATTTTTCAGTGTTGTAAATGTGGTTGCTTATTCATTAGCCCACACAAATGGAACATCCTTCTTTAGCAGTTTTGTTAATGGCACAGCTATCTGGGCGTACCCTTTAATAAATCGGCGATAATAGCCACTAAAACTGAGGAAACTGCGTACTGCATTGGTGATGATTGCAGTAGGGAAGTTTGTTACAGCTCTGACCTTGTTATCTGATGTATAAATTCCGTGAGCGTCGACAACATGTCCTAGAAATTGGAGTATCTTACGTAAGAAGTCACACTTTGACAGTTTCATCTTAAGTCCAGCTTGTTTGAGTCTAGTGAACACTTCGGCCAATTTTTCTAAGTGTTCCTCTACCGAGTGACTAGCGATTATGACGTCGTCTAGATAAGCCAAAACTGAGTGACCTATCATGCCGGCGAAAACTGTATGAATTAGCCTCATTAACGCAGATGTTGCATTTCTCAAGCCGAATGGAAATCTACGGAACTGGTCATGCGCGGATGGGGTGCTGAAGGCAGTGATAGGACGAGATGATTCCTCCATTTCTACTTGCCAGTAGCAACTCAAACGATCTAGGAAGGAGAAAACACACCTAAGGATTCCAGCAAATTAGTGAGTACAGGAAATGGAAAGCTGTCCGGGACAGTTAGCACATTTATATGTCTAATTGATCACTGGTCGTATCTCACCACCTTTCTTTGGAAAGCAAAATAGTGGGCTGTTCCATGGACTATCAGAGTGTTCAATGAGCTCGTTGTCCAACATGTCTTGAATAAGATGATCAGCTTGTTGACACAGGCTGTATGGTAAACGGTAGGCAAGTATATATACTGGGTAGGGCTACAATTTCACGATAATCTCACAAGAGATTAAGCAATTGACTTCTGTATTCAGGGTAATCATTCTGTTTCACATGAGATTCAAGATAAGATGGAATGTTGTTGGACCGAGTAACTGAGCACGCATCTGCAACAGAGAGTGGGAAATCTTGGCACACACGTACAGCTGCTGGGTATACCAAGAAGTCACCAATCTGTGTCCCCATTCGTAGTTTAAGTGGGGCATTAGTAGTGTTGGCTAAGTACAAGTAGCATAAACTATCCTCCAGCACCGTAAACAATGCCAACTCATAAGCTAAGCCATTCACACAACACGCCTCAGGTAGGGTTAGTACATCCACTCCTGCTTTTCTGTCCACAACACGAACAGACTTTGGTAAATTTATGCAGCAACAAAATTGTGCACTAATTGGTTACTGCACGCCTTGTCTTTCCGAGCTGTAAAACATCATTCACGCTATGTGAGGTAGTTAAATGACACGTGTCTGATTCGGCAAATGTGTCACTGTTAGAGGGGTTGATACGATCTGCAGTTGGAAGCTCAGAAGGTGTATTCACCGATAAATGCTCAGAGGATGTAGTACTAGATGTTAGTGAATTTGGCTGTCAGGTAGCGGTGTGTTTACCTCTTTATGCTCGGTTAATGGTGGAATCATGTGAGAGTGAATAACTGAGTTTATTTGGCAGAGTACTGGGCGTAGATATTCCATGCTAGATATAGGGAACCCGTTGATATCTATGGTATGACAAGCTGGTACGAGAGCAGTTGATTGTTGAGCCATTGACAGAAGGCCAATGAGAGTATCTGCTGGATGATTAAGATCATTTGTTATCAGATATTCGGCGTTCAAGGGTCTTAAGGTTCTATCAAATTGGACTTCTAAGGTGACCTTCCCTTTGACCTGAAATTCTGAGGCATCCACATCGCATAGGCGAATGTCGGTGCAAGGAACCCAACCCTTTTAGTTGTTCCCCTAATGTTGTTTAGAGAGGAATCGGAAATCAAATTTACTATAGATCCGGTGTCCATGAAGCTTTGTACCCCTTTGCTCCATCCTAGAATGACTAGGCCTAAAGAAGTTATGGGTCCCACCTGGAGAATGGGGAGTTGATCTTCTGTTACATTACTTTCAGGCACTGGCAGATCTTTTGCTACTAGGTTAAATTTTTCCGATCCGAGCGCTCCTCTTCCCCAGACTCACGGCTCTTAAGGTAACGACATTCGTCAGTGAAGTGAGTTGTACTATTCTTATGATACTTGCATGTAGACAGGTGAAGCCAGATTCTGTACGAGATAGCTTCAGAAGATCAAGTCAGAGAGTTTGCCAAGGCTTTGATGGTACTGGGTATTGCGACATAGGAGCAAGTTGACAGGTGGTTCCTTTATGACAGGCACATGATAAACATGCACTGCAGTGCTCTTCTATATCCTTTCACATAGTGGGCCAATAATATAACAGACGTGCTTGCCATAAGCTTTTGTCTTTGCCAGAGCGTGCTGCATGAGAGGTGTCGTGGATTAAATGAAGGGCAGCAGGAATTAAGTCTGTTGGAAAGACTAGTTGCTTAACTTCACGATGAGGTACCTTTCAGTAGAGTGTTTTTAGAGAAATTCATTGTTGAGGAAGAAATCAGATACAGGGACTGGTAACTTGGGCAAGGAAGATTCATCGCCTGACTATGATCTGTGACCATATAAGGGCCACACGCTGGAACCCATGTAGTGTGTCATAATTGAATGTTAAGCTTACATCGCAACCAGTTTAGACTGTGGCTACATGCCGCGAGAGGGCATCGGCTACGACATTGGGCTTCCCAGGAACGTCTTCAAATGGCGGATAATAGTCATTCACAGTGACTGTCCAACGTGCAAGTCGACCGGTAAGGTTAGGTCCCCGAAACAGGTCACATAAGGGAGGATGATCCGTTTGGATGTGAATAGGATAACTATAGATGAAGTCGTGGAAATGTTTTAGAGACCAGACCACGGCTAGAACTTTCCAATGAGTTACACTGTAATTCTTTTCTGCTGAGTTTAACACACGGCTGGCATAGGCAATGACACGTTTCTTTCCTTCGGAGTCATTTTGCATGAGAATGGCACCGAGGCCTACTTTGGAAGCATCAGTACAGAGAAGAAATGGTTTTGAATAATCAGGGAATGCCAAAACCGAGGCTTGTGCTAAAGCATTTTTCAGTGTTGTAAATGTGGTTGCTTATTCATTAGCCCACACAAATGGAACATCCTTCTTTAGCAGTTTTGTTAATGGCACAGCTATCTGGGCGTACCCTTTAATAAATCGGCGATAATAGCCACTAAAACTGAGGAAACTGCGTACTGCATTGGTGATGATTGCAGTAGGGAAGTTTGTTACAGCTCTGACCTTGTTATCTGATGTATAAATTCCGTGAGCGTCGACAACATGTCCTAGAAATTGGAGTATCTTACGTAAGAAGTCACACTTTGACAGTTTCATCTTAAGTCCAGCTTGTTTGAGTCTAGTGAACACTTCGGCCAATTTTTCTAAGTGTTCCTCTACCGAGTGACTAGCGATTATGACGTCGTCTAGATAAGCCAAAACTGAGTGACCTATCATGCCGGCGAAAACTGTATGAATTAGCCTCATTAACGCAGATGTTGCATTTCTCAAGCCGAATGGAAATCTACGGAACTGGTCATGCGCGGATGGGGTGCTGAAGGCAGTGATAGGACGAGATGATTCCTCCATTTCTACTTGCCAGTAGCAACTCAAACGATCTAGGAAGGAGAAAACACACCTAAGGATTCCAGCAAATTAGTGAGTACAGGAAATGGAAAGCTGTCCGGGACAGTTAGCACATTTATATGTCTAATTGATCACTGGTCGTATCTCACCACCTTTCTTTGGAAAGCAAAATAGTGGGCTGTTCCATGGACTATCAGAGTGTTCAATGAGCTCGTTGTCCAACATGTCTTGAATAAGATGATCAGCTTGTTGACACAGGCTGTATGGTAAACGGTAGGCAAGTATATATACTGGGTAGGGCTACAATTTCACGATAATCTCACAAGAGATTAAGCAATTGACTTCTGTATTCAGGGTAATCATTCTGTTTCACATGAGATTCAAGATAAGATGGAATGTTGTTGGACCGAGTAACTGAGCACGCATCTGCAACAGAGAGTGGGAAATCTTGGCACACACGTACAGCTGCTGGGTATACCAAGAAGTCACCAATCTGTGTCCCCATTCGTAGTTTAAGTGGGGCATTAGTAGTGTTGGCTAAGTACAAGTAGCATAAACTATCCTCCAACACCGTAAACAATGCCAACTCATAAGCTAAGCCATTCACACAACACGCCTCAGGTAGGGTTAGTACATCCACTCCTGCTTTTCTGTCCACAACACGAACAGACTTTGGTAAATTTATGCAGCAACAAAATTGTGCACTAATTGGTTACTGCACGCCTTGTCTTTCCGAGCTGTAAAACATCATTCACGCTATGTGAGGTAGTTAAATGACACGTGTCTGATTCGGCAAATGTGTCACTGTTAGAGGGGTTGATACGATCTGCAGTTGGAAGCTCAGAAGGTGTATTCACCGATAAATGCTCAGAGGATGTAGTACTAGATGTTAGTGAATTTGGCTGTCAGGTAGCGGTGTGTTTACCTCTTTATGCTCGGTTAATGGTGGAATCATGTGAGAGTGAATAACTGAGTTTATTTGGCAGAGTACTGGGCGTAGATATTCCATGCTAGATATAGGGAACCCGTTGATATCTATGGTATGACAAGCTGGTACGAGAGCAGTTGATTGTTGAGCCATTGACAGAAGGCCAATGAGAGTATCTGCTGGATGATTAAGATCATTTGTTATCAGATATTCGGCGTTCAAGGGTCTTAAGGTTCTATCAAATTGGACTTCTAAGGTGACCTTCCCTTTGACCTGAAATTCTGAGGCATCCACATCGCATAGGCGAATGTCGGTGCAAGGAACCCAACCCTTTTAGTTGTTCCCCTAATGTTGTTTAGAGAGGAATCGGAAATCAAATTTACTATAGATCCGGTGTCCATGAAGCTTTGTACCCCTTTGCTCCATCCTAGAATGACTAGGCCTAAAGAAGTTATGGGTCCCACCTGGAGAATGGGGAGTTGATCTTCTGTTACATTACTTTCAGGCACTGGCAGATCTTTTGCTACTAGGTTAAATTTTTCCGATCCGAGCGCTCCTCTTCCCCAGACTGACGGCTCTTAAGGTAACGACATTCGTCAGTGAAGTGAGTTGTACTATTCTTATGATACTTGCATGTAGACAGGTGAAGCCAGATTCTGTACGAGATAGCTTCAGAAGATCAAGTCAGAGAGTTTGCCAAGGCTTTGATGGTACTGGGTATTGCAACATAGGAGCAAGTTGACAGGTGGTTCCTTTATGACAGGCACATGATAAACATGCACTGCAGTGCTCTTCTATATCCTTTCACATAGTGGGCCAATAATATAACAGACGTGCTTGCCATAAGCTTTTGTCTTTGCCAGAGCGTGCTGCATGAGAGGTGTCGTGGATTAAATGAAGGGCAGCAGGAATTAAGTCTGTTGGAAAGACTAGTTGCTTAACTTCACGATGAGGTACCTTTCAGTAGAGTGTTTTTAGAGAAATTCATTGTTGAGGAAGAAATCAGATACAGGGACTGGTAACTTGGGCAAGGAAGATTCATCGCCTGACTATGATCTGTGACCATATAAGGGCCACACGCTGGAACCCATGTAGTGTGTCATAATTGAATGTTAAGCTTACATCGCAACCAGTTTAGACTGTGGCTACATGCCGCGAGAGGGCATCGGCTACGACATTGGGCTTCCCAGGAACGTCTTCAAATGGCGGATAATAGTCATTCACAGTGACTGTCCAACGTGCAAGTCGACCGGTAAGGTTAGGTCCCCGAAACAGGTCACATAAGGGAGGATGATCCGTTTGGATGTGAATAGGATAACTATAGATGAAGTCGTGGAAATGTTTTAGAGACCAGACCACGGCTAGAACTTTCCAATGAGTTACACTGTAATTCTTTTCTGCTGAGTTTAACACACGGCTGGCATAGGCAATGACACGTTTCTTTCCTTCGGAGTCATTTTGCATGAGAATGGCACCGAGGCCTACTTTGGAAGCATCAGTACAGAGAAGAAATGGTTTTGAATAATCAGGGAATGCCAAAACCGAGGCTTGTGCTAAAGCATTTTTCAGTGTTGTAAATGTGGTTGCTTATTCATTAGCCCACACAAATGGAACATCCTTCTTTAGCAGTTTTGTTAATGGCACAGCTATCTGGGCGTACCCTTTAATAAATCGGCGATAATAGCCACTAAAACTGAGGAAACTGCGTACTGCATTGGTGATGATTGCAGTAGGGAAGTTTGTTACAGCTCTGACCTTGTTATCTGATGTATAAATTCCGTGAGCGTCGACAACATGTCCTAGAAATTGGAGTATCTTACGTAAGAAGTCACACTTTGACAGTTTCATCTTAAGTCCAGCTTGTTTGAGTCTAGTGAACACTTCGGCCAATTTTTCTAAGTGTTCCTCTACCGAGTGACTAGCGATTATGACGTCGTCTAGATAAGCCAAAACTGAGTGACCTATCATGCCGGCGAAAACTGTATGAATTAGCCTCATTAACGCAGATGTTGCATTTCTCAAGCCGAATGGAAATCTACGGAACTGGTCATGCGCGGATGGGGTGCTGAAGGCAGTGATAGGACGAGATGATTCCTCCATTTCTACTTGCCAGTAGCAACTCAAACGATCTAGGAAGGAGAAAACACACCTAAGGATTCCAGCAAATTAGTGAGTACAGGAAATGGAAAGCTGTCCGGGACAGTTAGCACATTTATATGTCTAATTGATCACTGGTCGTATCTCACCACCTTTCTTTGGAAAGCAAAATAGTGGGCTGTTCCATGGACTATCAGAGTGTTCAATGAGCTCGTTGTCCAACATGTCTTGAATAAGATGATCAGCTTGTTGACACAGGCTGTATGGTAAACGGTAGGCAAGTATATATACTGGGTAGGGCTACAATTTCACGATAATCTCACAAGAGATTAAGCAATTGACTTCTGTATTCAGGGTAATCATTCTGTTTCACATGAGATTCAAGATAAGATGGAATGTTGTTGGACCGAGTAACTGAGCACGCATCTGCAACAGAGAGTGGGAAATCTTGGCACACACGTACAGCTGCTGGGTATACCAAGAAGTCACCAATCTGTGTCCCCATTCGTAGTTTAAGTGGGGCATTAGTAGTGTTGGCTAAGTACAAGTAGCATAAACTATCCTCCAGCACCGTAAACAATGCCAACTCATAAGCTAAGCCATTCACACAACACGCCTCAGGTAGGGTTAGTACATCCACTCCTGCTTTTCTGTCCACAACACGAACAGACTTTGGTAAATTTATGCAGCAACAAAATTGTGCACTAATTGGTTACTGCACGCCTTGTCTTTCCGAGCTGTAAAACATCATTCACGCTATGTGAGGTAGTTAAATGACACGTGTCTGATTCGGCAAATGTGTCACTGTTAGAGGGGTTGATACGATCTGCAGTTGGAAGCTCAGAAGGTGTATTCACCGATAAATGCTCAGAGGATGTAGTACTAGATGTTAGTGAATTTGGCTGTCAGGTAGCGGTGTGTTTACCTCTTTATGCTCGGTTAATGGTGGAATCATGTGAGAGTGAATAACTGAGTTTATTTGGCAGAGTACTGGGCGTAGATATTCCATGCTAGATATAGGGAACCCGTTGATATCTATGGTATGACAAGCTGGTACGAGAGCAGTTGATTGTTGAGCCATTGACAGAAGGCCAATGAGAGTATCTGCTGGATGATTAAGATCATTTGTTACCAGATATTCGGCGTTCAAGGGTCTTAAGGTTCTATCAAATTGGACTTCTAAGGTGACCTTCCCTTTGACCTGAAATTCTGAGGCATCCACATCGCATAGGCGAATGTCGGTGCGAGGAACACAACCCTTTTAGTTGTTCCCCTAATGTTGTTTAGAGAGGAATCGGAAATCAAATTTACTATAGATCCGGTGTCCATGAAGCTTTGTACCCCTTTGCTCCATCCTAGAATGACTAGGCCTAAAGAAGTTATGGGTCCCACCTGGAGAATGGGGAGTTGATCTTCTGTTACATTACTTTCAGGCACTGGCAGATCTTTTGCTACTAGGTTAAATTTTTCCGATCCGAGCGCTCCTCTTCCCCAGACTGACGGCTCTTAAGGTAACGACATTCGTCAGTGAAGTGAGTTGTACTATTCTTATGATATTTGCATGTAGACAGGTGAAGCCAGATTCTGTACGAGACAGCTTCAGAAGATCAAGTCAGAGAGTTTGCCAAGGCTTTGATGGTACTGGGTATTGCAACATAGGAGCAAGTTGACAGGTGGTTCCTTTATGACAGGCACATGATAAACATGCACTGCAGTGCTCTTCTATATCCTTTCACATAGTGGGCCAATAATATAACAGACGTGCTTGCCATAAGCTTTTGTCTTTGCCAGAGCGTGCTGCATGAGAGGTGTCGTGGATTAAATGAAGGGCAGCAGGAATTAAGTCTGTTGGAAAGACTAGTTGCTTAACTTCACGATGAGGTACCTTTCAGTAGAGTGTTTTTAGAGAAATTCATTGTTGAGGAAGAAATCAGATACAGGGACTGGTAACTTGGGCAAGGAAGATTCATCGCCTGACTATGATCTGTGACCATATAAGGTCCACACGCTGGAACCCATGTAGTGTGTCATAATTGAATGTTAAGCTTACATCGCAACCAGTTTAGACTGTGGCTACATGCCGCGAGAGGGCATCGGCTACGACATTGGGCTTCCCAGGAACGTCTTCAAATGGCGGATAATAGTCATTCACAGTGACTGCCTAACGTGCAAGTCGACCGGTAAGGTTAGGTCCCCGAAACAGGTCACATAAGGGAGGATGATCCGTTTGGATGTGAATAGGATAACTATAGATGAAGTCGTGGAAATGTTTTAGAGACCAGACCACGGCTAGAACTTTCCAATGAGTTACACTGTAATTCTTTTCTGCTGAGTTTAACACACGGCTGGCATAGGCAATGACACGTTTCTTTCCTTCGGAGTCATTTTGCATGAGAATGGCACCGAGGCCTACTTTGGAAGCATCAGTACAGAGAAGAAATGGTTTTGAATAATCAGGGAATGCCAAAACCGAGGCTTGTGCTAAAGCATTTTTCAGTGTTGTAAATGTGGTTGCTTATTCATTAGCCCACACAAATGGAACATCCTTCTTTAGCAGTTTTGTTAATGGCACAGCTATCTGGGCGTACCCTTTATTAAATCGGCGATAATAGCCACTAAAACTGAGGAAACTGCGTACTGCATTGGTGATGATTGCAGTAGGGAAGTTTGTTACAGCTCTGACCTTGTTATCTGATGTATAAATTCCGTGAGCGTCGACAACATGTCCTAGAAATTGGAGTATCTTACGTAAGAAGTCACACTTTGACAGTTTCATCTTAAGTCCAGCTTGTTTGAGTCTAGTGAACACTTCGGCCAATTTTTCTAAGTGTTCCTCTACCGAGTGACTAGCGATTATGACGTCGTCTAGATAAGCCAAAACTGAGTGACCTATCATGCCGGCGAAAACTGTATGAATTAGCCTCATTAACGCAGATGTTGCATTTCTCAAGCCGAATGGAAATCTACGGAACTGGTCATGCGCGGATGGGGTGCTGAAGGCAGTGATAGGACGAGATGATTCCTCCATTTCTACTTGCCAGTAGCAACTCAAACGATCTAGGAAGGAGAAAACACACCTAAGGATTCCAGCAAATTAGTGAGTACAGGAAATGGAAAGCTGTCCGGGACAGTTAGCACATTTATATGTCTAATTGATCACTGGTCGTATCTCACCACCTTTCTTTGGAACGCAAAATAGTGGGCTGTTCCATGGACTATCAGAGTGTTCAATGAGCTCGTTGTCCAACATGTCTTGAATAAGATGATCAGCTTGTTGACACAGGCTGTATGGTAAACGGTAGGCAAGTATATATACTGGGTAGGGCTACAATTTCACGATAATCTCACAAGAGATTAAGCAATTGACTTCTGTATTCAGGGTAATCATTCTGTTTCACATGAGATTCAAGATAAGATGGAATGTTGTTGGACCGAGTAACTGAGCACGCATCTGCAACAGAGAGTGGGAAATCTTGGCACACACGTACAGCTGCTGGGTATACCAAGAAGTCACCAATCTGTGTCCCCATTCGTAGTTTAAGTGGGGCATTAGTAGTGTTGGCTAAGTACAAGTAGCATAAACAATCCTCCAGCACCGTAAACAATGCCAACTCATAAGCTAAGCCATTCACACAACACGCCTCAGGTAGGGTTAGTACATCCACTCCTGCTTTTCTGTCCACAACACGAACAGACTTTGGTAAATTTATGCAGCAACAAAATTGTGCACTAATTTGTTACTGCACGCCTTGTCTTTCCGAGCTGTAAAACATCATTCACGCTATGTGAGGTAGTTAAATGACACGTGTCTGATTCGGCAAATGTGTCACTGTTAGAGGGGTTGATACGATCTGCAGTTGGAAGCTCAGAAGGTGTATTCACCGATAAATGCTCAGAGGATGTAGTACTAGATGTTAGTGAATTTGGCTGTCAGGTAGCGGTGTGTTTACCTCTTTATGCTCGGTTAATGGTGGAATCATGTGAGAGTGAATAACTGAGTTTATTTGGCAGAGTACTGGGCGTAGATATTCCATGCTAGATATAGGGAACCCGTTGATATCTATGGTATGACAAGCTGGTACGAGAGCAGTTGATTGTTGAGCCATTGACAGAAGGCCAATGAGAGTATCTCCTGGATGATTAAGATCATTTGTTACCAGATATTCGGCGTTCAAGGGTCTTAAGGTTCTATCAAATTGGACTTCTAAGGTGACCTTCCCTTTGACCTGAAATTCTGAGGCATCCACATCGCATAGGCGAATGTCGGTGCAAGGAACCCAACCCTTTTAGTTGTTCCCCTAATGTTGTTTAGAGAGGAATCGGAAATCAAATTTACTATAGATCCGGTGTCCATGAAGCTTTGTACCCCTTTGCTCCATCCTAGAATGACTAGGCCTAAAGAAGTTATGGGTCCCACCTGGAGAATGGGGAGTTGATCTTCTGTTACATTACTTTCAGGCACTGGCAGATCTTTTGCTACTAGGTTAAATTTTTCCGATCCGAGCGCTCCTCTTCCCCAGACTGACGGCTCTTAAGGTAACGACATTCGTCAGTGAAGTGAGTTGTACTATTCTTATGATATTTGCATGTAGACAGGTGAAGCCAGATTCTGTACGAGACAGCTTCAGAAGATCAAGTCAGAGAGTTTGCCAAGGCTTTGATGGTACTGGGTATTGCAACATAGGAGCAAGTTGACAGGTGGTTCCTTTATGACAGGCACATGATAAACATGCACTGCAGTGCTCTTCTATATCCTTTCACATAGTGGGCCAATAATATAACAGACGTGCTTGCCATAAGCTTTTGTCTTTGCCAGAGCGTGCTGCATGAGAGGTGTCGTGGATTAAATGAAGGGCAGCAGGAATTAAGTCTGTTGGAAAGACTAGTTGCTTAACTTCACGATGAGGTACCTTTCAGTAGAGTGTTTTTAGAGAAATTCATTGTTGAGGAAGAAATCAGATACAGGGACTGGTAACTTGTGCAAGGAAGATTCATCGCCTGACTATGATCTGTGACCATATAAGGTCCACACGCTGGAACCCATGTAGAGTGTCATAATTGAATGTTAAGCTTACATCGCAACCAGTTTAGACTGTGGCTACATGCCGCGAGAGGGCATCGGCTACGACATTGGGCTTCCCAGGAACGTCTTCAAATGGCGGATAATAGTCATTCACAGTGACTGCCCAACGTGCAAGTCGACCGGTAAGGTTAGGTCCCCGAAACAGGTCACATAAGGGAGGATGATCCGTTTGGATGTGAATAGGATAACTATAGATGAAGTCGTGGAAATGTTTTAGAGACCAGACCACGGCTAGAACTTTCCAATGAGTTACACTGTAATTCTTTTCTGCTGAGTTTAACACACGGCTGGCATAGGCAATGACACGTTTCTTTCCTTCGGAGTCATTTTGCATGAGAATGGCACCGAGGCCTACTTTGGAAGCATCAGTACAGAGAAGAAATGGTTTTGAATAATCAGGGAATGCCAAAACCGAGGCTTGTGCTAAAGCATTTTTCAGTGTTGTAAATGTGGTTGCTTATTCATTAGCCCACACAAATGGAACATCCTTCTTTAGCAGTTTTGTTAATGGCACAGCTATCTGGGCGTACCCTTTAATAAATCGGCGATAATAGCCACAAAAACTGAGGAAAGTGCTTACTGCATTGGTGATGATTGCAATAGGGAAGTTTGTTACAGCTCTGACCTTGTTATCTGATGTATAAATTCCGTGAGCGTCGACAACATGTCCTAGAAATTGGAGTATCTTACGTAAGAAGTCACACTTTGACAGTTTCATCTTAAGTCCAGCTTGTTTGAGTCTAGTGAACACTTCGGCCAATTTTTCTAAGTGTTCCTCTACCGAGTGACTAGCGATTATGACGTCGTCTAGATAAGCCAAAACTGAGTGACCTATCATGCCGGCGAAAACTGTATGAATTAGCCTCATTAACGCAGATGTTGCATTTCTCAAGCCGAATGGAAATCTACGGAACTGGTCATGCGCGGATGGGGTGCTGAAGGCAGTGATAGGACGAAATGATTCCTCCATTTCTACTTGCCAGTAGCAACTCAAACGATCTAGGAAGGAGAAAACACACCTAAGGATTCCAGCAAATTAGTGAGTACAGGAAATGGAAAGCTGTCCGGGACAGTTAGCACATTTATATGTCTAATTGATCACTGGTCGTATCTCACCACCTTTCTTTGGAACGCAAAATAGTGGGCTGTTCCATGGACTATCGGAGTGTTCAATGAGCTCGTTGTCCAACATGTCTTGAATAAGATGATCAGCTTGTTGACACAGGCTGTATGGTAAACGGTAGGCAAGTATATATACTGGGTAGGGCTACAATTTCACGATAATCTCACAAGAGATTAAGCAATTGACTTCTGTATTCAGGGTAATCATTCTGTTTCACATGAGATTCAAGATAAGATGGAATGTTGTTGGACCGAGTAACTGAGCACGCATCTGCAACAGAGAGTGGGAAATCTTGGCACACACGTACAGCTGCTGGGTATACCAAGAAGTCACCAATCTGTGTCCCCATTCGTAGTTTAAGTGGGGCATTAGTAGTGTTGGCTAAGTACAAGTAGCATAAACTATCCTCCAGCACCGTAAACAATGCCAACTCATAAGCTAAGCCATTCACACAACACGCCTCAGGTAGGGTTAGTACATCCACTCCTGCTTTTCTGTCCACAACACGAACAGACTTTGGTAAATTTATGCAGCAACAAAATTGTGCACTAATTTGTTACTGCACGCCTTGTCTTTCCGAGCTGTAAAACATCATTCACGCTATGTGAGGTAGTTAAATGACACGTGTCTGATTCGGTAAATGTGTCACTGTTAGACGGGTTGATACGATCTGCAGTTGGAAGCTCAGAAGGTGTATTCACCGATAAATGCTCAGAGGATGTAGTACTAGATGTTAGTGAATTTGGCTGTCAGGTAGCGGTGTGTTTACCTCTTTATGCTCGGTTAATGGTGGAATCATGTGAGAGTGAATAACTGAGTTTATTTGGCAGAGTACTGGGCGTAGATATTCCATGCTAGCTATAGGGAACCCGTTGATATCTATGGTATGACAAGCTGGTACGAGAGCAGTTGATTGTTGAGCCATTGACAGAAGGCCAATGAGAGTATCTGCTGGATGATTAAGATCATTTGTTACCAGATATTCGGCGTTCAAGGGTCTTAAGGTTCTATCAAATTGGACTTCTAAGGTGACCTTCCCTTTGACCTGAAATTCTGAGGCATCCACATCGCATAGGCGAATGTCGGTGCGAGGAACCCAACCCTTTTAGTTGTTCCCCTAATGTTGTTTAGAGAGGAATCGGAAATCAAATTTACTATAGATCCGGTGTCCATGAAGCTTTGTACCCCTTTGCTCCATCCTAGAATGACTAGGCCTAAAGAAGTTATGGGTCCCACCTGGAGAATGGGGAGTTGATCTTCTGTTACATTACTTTCAGGCACTGGCAGATCTTTTGCTACTAGGTTAAATTTTTCCGATCCGAGCGCTCCTCTTCCCCAGACTGACGGCTCTTAAGGTAACGACATTCGTCAGTGAAGTGAGTTGTACTATTCTTATGATATTTGCATGTAGACAGGTGAAGCCAGATTCTGTACGAGACAGCTTCAGAAGATCAAGTCAGAGAGTTTGCCAAGGCTTTGATGGTACTGGGTATTGCAACATAGGAGCAAGTTGACAGGTGGTTCCTTTATGACAGGCACATGATAAACATGCACTGCAGTGCTCTTCTATATCCTTTCACATAGTGGGCCAATAATATAACAGACGTGCTTGCCATAAGCTTTTGTCTTTGCCAGAGCGTGCTGCATGAGAGGTGTCGTGGATTAAATGAAGGGCAGCAGGAATTAAGTCTGTTGGAAAGACTAGTTGCTTAACTTCACGATGAGGTACCTTTCAGTAGAGTGTTTTTTGAGAAATTCATTGTTGAGGAAGAAATCAGATACAGGGACTGGTAACTTGGGCAAGGAAGATTCATCGCCTGACTATGATCTTTGACCATATAAGGTCCACACGCTGGAACCCATGTAGTGTGTCATAATTGAATGTTAAGCTTACATCGCAACCAGTTTAGACTGTGGCTACATGCCGCGAGAGGGCATCGGCTACGACATTGGGCTTCCCAGGAACGTCTTCAAATGGCGGATAATAGTCATTCACAGTGACTGCCCAACGTGCAAGTCGACCGGTAAGGTTAGGTCCCCGAAACAGGTCACATAAGGGAGGATGATCCGTTTGGATGTGAATAGGATAACTATAGATGAAGTCGTGGAAATGTTTTAGAGACCAGACCACGGCTAGAACTTTCCAATGAGTTACACTGTAATTCTTTTCTGCTGAGTTTAACACACGGCTGGCATAGGCAATGACACGTTTCTTTCCTTCGGAGTCATTTTGCATGAGAATGGCACCGAGGCCTACTTTGGAAGCATCAGTACAGAGAAGAAATGGTTTTGAATAATCAGGGAATGCCAAAACCGAGGCTTGTGCTAAAGCATTTTTCAGTGTTGTAAATGTGGTTGCTTATTCATTAGCCCACACAAATGGAACATCCTTCTTTAGCAGTTTTGTTAATGGCACAGCTATCTGGGCGTACCCTTTAATAAATCGGCGATAATAGCCACTAAAACTGAGGAAACTGCGTACTGCATTGGTGATGATTGCAATAGGGAAGTTTGTTACAGCTCTGACCTTGTTATCTGATGTATAAATTCCGTGAGCGTCGACAACATGTCCTAGAAATTGGAGTATCTTACGTAAGAAGTCACACTTTGACAGTTTCATCTTAAGTCCAGCTTGTTTGAGTCTAGTGAACACTTCGGCCAATTTTTCTAAGTGTTCCTCTACCGAGTGACTAGCGATTATGACGTCGTCTAGATAAGCCAAAACTGAGTGACCTATCATGCCGGCGAAAACTGTATGAATTAGCCTCATTAACGCAGATGTTGCATTTCTCAAGCCGAATGGAAATCTACGGAACTGGTCATGCGCAGATGGGGTGCTGAAGGCAGTGATAGGACGAAATGATTCCTCCATTTCTACTTGCCAGTAGCAACTCAAACGATCTAGGAAGGAGAAAACACACCTAAGGATTCCAGCAAATTAGTGAGTACAGGAAATGGAAAGCTGTCCGGGACAGTTAGCACATTTATATGTCTAATTGATCACTGGTCGTATCTCACCACCTTTCTTTGGAACGCAAAATAGTGGGCTGTTCCATGGACTATCGGAGTGTTCAATGAGCTCGTTGTCCAACATGTCTTGAATAAGATGATCAGCTTGTTGACACAGGCTGTATGGTAAACGGTAGGCAAGTATATATACTGGGTAGGGCTACAATTTCACGATAATCTCACAAGAGATTAAGCAATTGACTTCTGTATTCAGGGTAATCATTCTGTTTCACATGAGATTCAAGATAAGATGGAATGTTGTTGGACCGAGTAACTGAGCACGCATCTGCAACAGAGAGTGGGAAATCTTGGCACACACGTACAGCTGCTGGGTATACCAAGAAGTCACCAATCTGTGTCCCCATTCGTAGTTTAAGTGGGGCATTAGTAGTGTTGGCTAAGTACAAGTAGCATAAACTATCCTCCAGCACCGTAAACAATGCCAACTCATAAGCTAAGCCATTCACACAACACGCCTCAGGTAGGGTTAGTACATCCACTCCTGCTTTTCTGTCCACAACACGAACAGACTTTGGTAAATTTATGCAGCAACAAAATTGTGCACTAATTTGTTACTGCACGCCTTGTCTTTCCGAGCTGTAAAACATCATTCACGCTATGTGAGGTAGTTAAATGACACGTGTCTGATTCGGTAAATGTGTCACTGTTAGAGGGGTTGATACGATCTGCAGTTGGAAGCTCAGAAGGTGTATTCACCGATAAATGCTCAGAGGATGTAGTACTAGATGTTAGTGAATTTGGCTGTCAGGTAGCGGTGTGTTTACCTCTTTATGCTCGGTTAATGGTGGAATCATGTGAGAGTGAATAACTGAGTTTATTTGGCAGAGTACTGGGCGTAGATATTCCATGCTAGCTATAGGGAACCCGTTGATATCTATGGTATGACAAGCTGGTACGAGAGCAGTTGATTGTTGAGCCATTGACAGAAGGCCAATGAGAGTATCTGCTGGATGATTAAGATCATTTGTTACCAGATATTCGGCGTTCAAGGGTCTTAAGGTTCTATCAAATTGGACTTCTAAGGTGACCTTCCCTTTGACCTGAAATTCTGAGGCATCCACATCCCATAGGCGAATGTCGGTGCGAGGAACCCAACCCTTTTAATTGTTCCCCTAATGTTGTTTAGAGAGGAATCGGAAATCAAATTTACTATAGATCCGGTGTCCATGAAGCTTTGTACCCCTTTGCTCCATCCTAGAATGACTAGGCCTAAAGAAGTTATGGGTCCCACCTGGAGAATGGGGAGTTGATCTTCTGTTACATTACTTTCAGGCACTGGCAGATCTTTTGCTACTAGGTTAAATTTTTCCGATCCGAGCGCTCCTCTTCCCCAGACTGACGGCTCTTAAGGTAACGACATTCGTCAGTGAAGTGAGTTGTACTATTCTTATGATATTTGCATGTAGACAGGTGAAGCCAGATTCTGTACGAGACAGCTTCAGAAGATCAAGTCAGAGAGTTTGCCAAGGCTTTGATGGTACTGGGTATTGCAACATAGGAGCAAGTTGACAGGTGGTTCCTTTATGACAGGCACATGATAAACATGCACTGCAGTGCTCTTCTATATCCTTTCACATAGTGGGCCAATAATATAACAGACGTGCTTGCCATAAGCTTTTGTCTTTGCCAGAGCGTGCTGCATGAGAGGTGTCGTGGATTAAATGAAGGGCAGCAGGAATTAAGTCTGTTGGAAAGACTAGTTGCTTAACTTCACGATGAGGTACCTTTCAGTAGAGTGTTTTTAGAGAAATTCATTGTTGAGGAAGAAATCAGATACAGGGACTGGTAACTTGTGCAAGGAAGATTCATCGCCTGACTATGATCTGTGACCATATAAGGTCCACACGCTGGAACCCATGTAGAGTGTCATAATTGAATGTTAAGCTTACATCGCAACCAGTTTAGACTGTGGCTACATGCCGCGAGAGGGCATCGGCTACGACATTGGGCTTCCCAGGAACGTCTTCAAATGGCGGATAATAGTCATTCACAGTGACTGCCCAACGTGCAAGTCGACCGGTAAGGTTAGGTCCCCGAAACAGGTCACATAAGGGAGGATGATCCGTTTGGATGTGAATAGGATAACTATAGATGAAGTCGTGGAAATGTTTTAGAGACCAGACCACGGCTAGAACTTTCCAATGAGTTACACTGTAATTCTTTTCTGCTGAGTTTAACACACGGCTGGCATAGGCAATGACACGTTTCTTTCCTTCGGAGTCATTTTGCATGAGAATGGCACCGAGGCCTACTTTGGAAGCATCAGTACAGAGAAGAAATGGTTTTGAATAATCAGGGAATGCCAAAACCGAGGCTTGTGCTAAAGCATTTTTCAGTGTTGTAAATGTGGTTGCTTATTCATTAGCCCACACAAATGGAACATCCTTCTTTAGCAGTTTTGTTAATGGCACAGCTATCTGGGCGTACCCTTTAATAAATCGGCGATAATAGCCACAAAAACTGAGGAAAGTGCTTACTGCATTGGTGATGATTGCAATAGGGAAGTTTGTTACAGCTCTGACCTTGTTATCTGATGTATAAATTCCGTGAGCGTCGACAACATGTCCTAGAAATTGGAGTATCTTACGTAAGAAGTCACACTTTGACAGTTTCATCTTAAGTCCAGCTTGTTTGAGTCTAGTGAACACTTCGGCCAATTTTTCTAAGTGTTCCTCTACCGAGTGACTAGCGATTATGACGTCGTCTAGATAAGCCAAAACTGAGTGACCTATCATGCCGGCGAAAACTGTATGAATTAGCCTCATTTACGCAGATGTTGCATTTCTCAAGCCGAATGGAAATCTACGGAACTGGTCATGCGCGGATGGGGTGCTGAAGGCAGTGATAGGACGAAATGATTCCTCCATTTCTACTTGCCAGTAGCAACTCAAACGATCTAGGAAGGAGAAAACACACCTAAGGATTCCAGCAAATTAGTGAGTACAGGAAATGGAAAGCTGTCCGGGACAGTTAGCACATTTATATGTCTAATTGATCACTGGTCGTATCTCACCACCTTTCTTTGGAACGCAAAATAGTGGGCTGTTCCATGGACTATCAGAGTGTTCAATGAGCTCGTTGTCCAACATGTCTTGAATAAGATGATCAGCTTGTTGACACAGGCTGTATGGTAAACGGTAGGCAAGTATATATACTGGGTAGGGCTACAATTTCACGATAATCTCACAAGAGATTAAGCAATTGACTTCTGTATTCAGGGTAATCATTCTGTTTCACATGAGATTCAAGATAAGATGGAATGTTGTTGGACCGAGTAACTGAGCACGCATCTGCAACAGAGAGTGGGAAATCTTGGCACACACGTACAGCTGCTGGGTATACCAAGAAGTCACCAATCTGTGTCCCCATTCGTAGTTTAAGTGGGGCATTAGTAGTGTTGGCTAAGTACAAGTAGCATAAACTATCCTCCAGCACCGTAAACAATGCCAACTCATAAGCTAAGCCATTCACACAACACGCCTCAGGTAGGGTTAGTACATCCACTCCTGCTTTTCTGTCCACAACACGAACAGACTTTGGTAAATTTATGCAGCAACAAAATTGTGCACTAATTTGTTACTGCACGCCTTGTCTTTCCGAGCTGTAAAACATCATTCACGCTATGTGAGGTAGTTAAATGACACGTGTCTGATTCGGTAAATGTGTCATTGTTAGAGGGGTTGATACGATCTGCAGTTGGAAGCTCAGAAGGTGTATTCACCGATAAATGCTCAGAGGATGTAGTACTAGATGTTAGTGAATTTGGCTGTCAGGTAGCGGTGTGTTTACCTCTTTATGCTCGGTTAATGGTGGAATCATGTGAGAGTGAATAACTGAGTTTATTTGGCAGAGTACTGGGCGTAGATATTCCATGCTAGCTATAGGGAACCCGTTGATATCTATGGTATGACAAGCTGGTACGAGAGCAGTTGATTGTTGAGCCATTGACAGAAGGCCAATGAGAGTATCTGCTGGATGATTAAGATCATTTGTTACCAGATATTCGGCGTTCAAGGGTCTTAAGGTTCTATCAAATTGGACTTCTAAGGTGACCTTCCCTTTGACCTGAAATTCTGAGGCATCCACATCGCATAGGCGAATGTCGGTGCGAGGAACCCAACCCTTTTAGTTGTTCCCCTAATGTTGTTTAGAGAGGAATCGGAAATCAAATTTACTATAGATCCGGTGTCCATGAAGCTTTGTACCCCTTTGCTCCATCCTAGAATGACTAGGCCTAAAGAAGTTATGGGTCCCACCTGGAGAATGGGGAGTTGATCTTCTGTTACATTACTTTCAGGCACTGGCAGATCTTTTGCTACTAGGTTAAATTTTTCCGATCCGAGCGCTCCTCTTCCCCAGACTGACGGCTCTTAAGGTAACGACATTCGTCAGTGAAGTGAGTTGTACTATTCTTATGATATTTGCATGTAGACAGGTGAAGCCAGATTCTGTACGAGACAGCTTCAGAAGATCAAGTCAGAGAGTTTGCCAAGGCTTTGATGGTACTGGGTATTGCAACATAGGAGCAAGTTGACAGGTGGTTCCTTTATGACAGGCACATGATAAACATGCACTGCAGTGCTCTTCTATATCCTTTCACATAGTGGGCCAATAATATAACAGACGTGCTTGCCATAAGCTTTTGTCTTTGCCAGAGCGTGCTGCATGAGAGGTGTCGTGGATTAAATGAAGGGCAGCAGGAATTAAGTCTGTTGGAAAGACTAGTTGCTTAACTTCACGATGAGGTACCTTTCAGTAGAGTGTTTTTAGAGAAATTCATTGTTGAGGAAGAAATCAGATACAGGGACTGGTAACTTGGGCAAGGAAGATTCATCGCCTGACTATGATCTTTGACCATATAAGGTCCACACGCTGGAACCCATGTAGTGTGTCATAATTGAATGTTAAGCTTACATCGCAACCAGTTTAGACTGTGGCTACATGCCGCGAGAGGGCATCGGCTACGACATTGGGCTTCCCAGGAACGTCTTCAAATGGCGGATA
The DNA here is from genome assembly GCF_032717465.1 of Coenobita brevimanus. Lineage (NCBI taxonomy): Eukaryota > Metazoa > Arthropoda > Malacostraca > Decapoda > Coenobitidae > Coenobita > Coenobita brevimanus. The sequence goes on from NC_136986.1 coordinate 21,615,574, forward strand.
ATAGTCATTCACAGTGACTGCCCAACGTGCAAGTCGACCGGTAAGGTTAGGTCCCCGAAACAGGTCACATAAGGGAGGATGATCCGTTTGGATGTGAATAGGATAACTATAGATGAAGTCGTGGAAATGTTTTAGAGACCAGACCACGGCTAGAACTTTCCAATGAGTTACACTGTAATTCTTTTCTGCTGAGTTTAACACACGGCTGGCATAGGCAATGACACGTTTCTTTCCTTCGGAGTCATTTTGCATGAGAATGGCACCGAGGCCTACTTTGGAAGCATCAGTACAGAGAAGAAATGGTTTTGAATAATCAGGGAATGCCAAAACCGAGGCTTGTGCTAAAGCATTTTTCAGTGTTGTAAATGTGGTTGCTTATTCATTAGCCCACACAAATGGAACATCCTTCTTTAGCAGTTTTGTTAATGGCACAGCTATCTGGGCGTACCCTTTAATAAATCGGCGATAATAGCCACTAAAACTGAGGAAACTGCGTACTGCATTGGTGATGATTGCAATAGGGAAGTTTGTTACAGCTCTGACCTTGTTATCTGATGTATAAATTCCGTGAGCGTCGACAACATGTCCTAGAAATTGGAGTATCTTACGTAGGAAGTCACACTTTGACAGTTTCATCTTAAGTCCAGCTTGTTTGAGTCTAGTGAACACTTCGGCCAATTTTTCTAAGTGTTCCTCTACCGAGTGACTAGCGATTATGACGTCGTCTAGATAAGCCAAAACTGAGTGACCTATCATGCCGGCGAAAACTGTATGAATTAGCCTCATTAACGCAGATGTTGCATTTCTCAAGCCGAATGGAAATCTACGGAACTGGTCATGCGCGGATGGGGTGCTGAAGGCAGTGATAGGACGAAATGATTCCTCCATTTCTACTTGCCAGTAGCAACTCAAACGATCTAGGAAGGAGAAAACACACCTAAGGATTCCAGCAAATTAGTGAGTACAGGAAATGGAAAGCTGTCCGGGACAGTTAGCACATTTATATGTCTAATTGATCACTGGTCGTATCTCACCACCTTTCTTTGGAACGCAAAATAGTGGGCTGTTCCATGGACTATCGGAGTGTTCAATGAGCTCGTTGTCCAACATGTCTTGAATAAGATGATCAGCTTGTTGACACAGGCTGTATGGTAAACGGTAGGCAAGTATATATACTGGGTAGGGCTACAATTTCACGATAATCTCACAAGAGATTAAGCAATTGACTTCTGTATTCAGGGTAATCATTCTGTTTCACATGAGATTCAAGATAAGATGGAATGTTGTTGGACCGAGTAACTGAGCACGCATCTGCAACAGAGAGTGGGAAATCTTGGCACACACGTACAGCTGCTGGGTATACCAAGAAGTCACCAATCTGTGTCCCCATTCGTAGTTTAAGTGGGGCATTAGTAGTGTTGGCTAAGTACAAGTAGCATAAACTATCCTCCAGCACCGTAAACAATGCCAACTCATAAGCTAAGCCATTCACACAACACGCCTCAGGTAGGGTTAGTACATCCACTCCTGCTTTTCTGTCCACAACACGAACAGACTTTGGTAAATTTATGCAGCAACAAAATTGTGCACTAATTTGTTACTGCACGCCTTGTCTTTCCGAGCTGTAAAACATCATTCACGCTATGTGAGGTAGTTAAATGACACGTGTCTGATTCGGTAAATGTGTCACTGTTAGAGGGGTTGATACGATCTGCAGTTGGAAGCTCAGAAGGTGTATTCACCGATAAATGCTCAGAGGATGTAGTACTAGATGTTAGTGAATTTGGCTGTCAGGTAGCGGTGTGTTTACCTCTTTATGCTCGGTTAATGGTGGAATCATGTGAGAGTGAATAACTGAGTTTATTTGGCAGAGTACTGGGCGTAGATATTCCATGCTAGCTATAGGGAACCCGTTGATATCTATGGTATGACAAGCTGGTACGAGAGCAGTTGATTGTTGAGCCATTGACAGAAGGCCAATGAGAGTATCTGCTGGATGATTAAGATCATTTGTTACCAGATATTCGGCGTTCAAGGGTCTTAAGGTTCTATCAAATTGGACTTCTAAGGTGACCTTCCCTTTGACCTGAAATTCTGAGGCATCCACATCGCATAGGCGAATGTCGGTGCGAGGAACCCAACCCTTTTAATTGTTCCCCTAATGTTGTTTAGAGAGGAATCGGAAATCAAATTTACTATAGATCCGGTGTCCATGAAGCTTTGTACCCCTTTGCTCCATCCTAGAATGACTAGGCCTAAAGAAGTTATGGGTCCCACCTGGAGAATGGGGAGTTGATCTTCTGTTACATTACTTTCAGGCACCGGCAGATCTTTTGCTACTAGGTTAAATTTTTCCGATCCGAGCGCTCCTCTTCCCCAGACTGACGGCTCTTAAGGTAACGACATTCGTCAGTGAAGTGAGTTGTACTATTCTTATGATATTTGCATGTAGACAGGTGAAGCCAGATTCTGTACGAGACAGCTTCAGAAGATCAAGTCAGAGAGTTTGCCAAGGCTTTGATGGTACTGGGTATTGCAACATAGGAGCAAGTTGACAGGTGGTTCCTTTATGACAGGCACATGATAAACATGCACTGCAGTGCTCTTCTATATCCTTTCACATAGTGGGCCAATAATATAACAGACGTGCTTGCCATAAGCTTTTGTCTTTGCCAGAGCGTGCTGCATGAGAGGTGTCGTGGATTAAATGAAGGGCAGCAGGAATTAAGTCTGTTGGAAAGACTAGTTGCTTAACTTCACGATGAGGTACCTTTCAGTAGAGTGTTTTTAGAGAAATTCATTGTTGAGGAAGAAATCAGATACAGGGACTGGTAACTTGGGCAAGGAAGATTCATCGCCTGACTATGATCTTTGACCATATAAGGTCCACACGCTGGAACCCATGTAGTGTGTCATAATTGAATGTTAAGCTTACATCGCAACCAGTTTAGACTGTGGCTACATGCCGCGAGAGGGCATCGGCTACGACATTGGGCTTCCCAGGAACGTCTTCAAATGGCGGATAATAGTCATTCACAGTGACTGCCCAACGTGCAAGTCGACCGGTAAGGTTAGGTCCCCGAAACAGGTCACATAAGGGAGGATGATCCGTTTGGATGTGAATAGGATAACTATAGATGAAGTCGTGGAAATGTTTTAGAGACCAGACCACGGCTAGAACTTTCCAATGAGTTACACTGTAATTCTTTTCTGCTGAGTTTAACACACGGCTGGCATAGGCAATGACACGTTTCTTTCCTTCGGAGTCATTTTGCATGAGAATGGCACCGAGGCCTACTTTGGAAGCATCAGTACAGAGAAGAAATGGTTTTGAATAATCAGGGAATGCCAAAACCGAGGCTTGTGCTAAAGCATTTTTCAGTGTTGTAAATGTGGTTGCTTATTCATTAGCCCACACAAATGGAACATCCTTCTTTAGCAGTTTTGTTAATGGCACAGCTATCTGGGCGTACCCTTTAATAAATCGGCGATAATAGCCACTAAAACTGAGGAAACTGCGTACTGCATTGGTGATGATTGCAATAGGGAAGTTTGTTACAGCTCTGACCTTGTTATCTGATGTATAAATTCCGTGAGCGTCGACAACATGTCCTAGAAATTGGAGTATCTTACGTAGGAAGTCACACTTTGACAGTTTCATCTTAAGTCCAGCTTGTTTGAGTCTAGTGAACACTTCGGCCAATTTTTCTAAGTGTTCCTCTACCGAGTGACTAGCGATTATGACGTCGTCTAGATAAGCCAAAACTGAGTGACCTATCATGCCGGCGAAAACTGTATGAATTAGCCTCATTAACGCAGATGTTGCATTTCTCAAGCCGAATGGAAATCTACGGAACTGGTCATGCGCGGATGGGGTGCTGAAGGCAGTGATAGGACGAAATGATTCCTCCATTTCTACTTGCCAGTAGCAACTCAAACGATCTAGGAAGGAGAAAACACACCTAAGGATTCCAGCAAATTAGTGAGTACAGGAAATGGAAAGCTGTCCGGGACAGTTAGCACATTTATATGTCTAATTGATCACTGGTCGTATCTCACCACCTTTCTTTGGAACGCAAAATAGTGGGCTGTTCCATGGACTATCGGAGTGTTCAATGAGCTCGTTGTCCAACATGTCTTGAATAAGATGATCAGCTTGTTGACACAGGCTGTATGGTAAACGGTAGGCAAGTATATATACTGGGTAGGGCTACAATTTCACGATAATCTCACAAGAGATTAAGCAATTGACTTCTGTATTCAGGGTAATCATTCTGTTTCACATGAGATTCAAGATAAGATGGAATGTTGTTGGACCGAGTAACTGAGCACGCATCTGCAACAGAGAGTGGGAAATCTTGGCACACACGTACAGCTGCTGGGTATACCAAGAAGTCACCAATCTGTGTCCCCATTCGTAGTTTAAGTGGGGCATTAGTAGTGTTGGCTAAGTACAAGTAGCATAAACTATCCTCCAGCACCGTAAACAATGCCAACTCATAAGCTAAGCCATTCACACAACACGCCTCAGGTAGGGTTAGTACATCCACTCCTGCTTTTCTGTCCACAACACGAACAGACTTTGGTAAATTTATGCAGCAACAAAATTGTGCACTAATTTGTTACTGCACGCCTTGTCTTTCCGAGCTGTAAAACATCATTCACGCTATGTGAGGTAGTTAAATGACACGTGTCTGATTCGGTAAATGTGTCACTGTTAGAGGGGTTGATACGATCTGCAGTTGGAAGCTCAGAAGGTATATTCACCGATAAATGCTCAGAGGATGTAGTACTACATGTTAGTGAATTTGGCTGTCAGGTAGCGGTGTGTTTACCTCTTTATGCTCGGTTAATGGTGGAATCATGTGAGAGTGAATAACTGAGTTTATTTGGCAGAGTACTGGGCGTAGATATTCCATGCTAGCTATAGGGAACCCGTTGATATCTATGGTATGACAAGCTGGTACGAGAGCAGTTGATTGTTGAGCCATTGACAGAAGGCCAATGAGAGTATCTGCTGGATGATTAAGATCATTTGTTACCAGATATTCGGCGTTCAAGGGTCTTAAGGTTCTATCAAATTGGACTTCTAAGGTGACCTTCCCTTTGACCTGAAATTCTGAGGCATCCACATCGCATAGGCGAATGTCGGTGAGAGGAACCCAACCCTTTTAATTGTTCCCCTAATGTTGTTTAGAGAGGAATCGGAAATCAAATTTACTATAGATCCGGTGTCCATGAAGCTTTGTACCCCTTTGCTCCATCCTAGAATGACTAGGCCTAAAGAAGTTATGGGTCCCACCTGGAGAATGGGGAGTTGATCTTCTGTTACATTACTTTCAGGCACTGGCAGATCTTTTGCTACTAGGTTAAATTTTTCCGATCCGAGCGCTCCTCTTCCCCAGACTGACGGCTCTTAAGGTAACGACATTCGTCAGTGAAGTGAGTTGTACTATTCTTATGATATTTGCATGTAGACAGGTGAAGCCAGATTCTGTACGAGACAGCTTCAGAAGATCAAGTCAGAGAGTTTGCCAAGGCTTTGATGGTACTGGGTATTGCAACATAGGAGCAAGTTGACAGGTGGTTCCTTTATGACAGGCACATGATAAACATGCACTGCAGTGCTCTTCTATATCCTTTCACATAGTGGGCCAATAATATAACAGACGTGCTTGCCATAAGCTTTTGTCTTTGCCAGAGCGTGCTGCATGAGAGGTGTCGTGGATTAAATGAAGGGCAGCAGGAATTAAGTCTGTTGGAAAGACTAGTTGCTTAACTTCACGATGAGGTACCTTTCAGTAGAGTGTTTTTAGAGAAATTCATTGTTGAGGAAGAAATCAGATACAGGGACTGGTAACTTGGGCAAGGAAGATTCATCGCCTGACTATGATCTTTGACCATATAAGGTCCACACGCTGGAACCCATGTAGTGTGTCATAATTGAATGTTAAGCTTACATCGCAACCAGTTTAGACTGTGGCTACATGCCGCGAGAGGGCATCGGCTACGACATTGGGCTTCCCAGGAACGTCTTCAAATGGCGGATAATAGTCATTCACAGTGACTGCCCAACGTGCAAGTCGACCGGTAAGGTTAGGTCCCCGAAACAGGTCACATAAGGGAGGATGATCCGTTTGGATGTGAATAGGATAACTATAGATGAAGTCGTGGAAATGTTTTAGAGACCAGACCACGGCTAGAACTTTCCAATGAGTTACACTGTAATTCTTTTCTGCTGAGTTTAACACACGGCTGGCATAGGCAATGACACGTTTCTTTCCTTCGGAGTCATTTTGCATGAGAATGGCACCGAGGCCTACTTTGGAAGCATCAGTACAGAGAAGAAATGGTTTTGAATAATCAGGGAATGCCAAAACCGAGGCTTGTGCTAAAGCATTTTTCAGTGTTGTAAATGTGGTTGCTTATTCATTAGCCCACACAAATGGAACATCCTTCTTTAGCAGTTTTGTTAATGGCACAGCTATCTGGGCGTACCCTTTAATAAATCGGCGATAATAGCCACTAAAACTGAGGAAACTGCGTACTGCATTGGTGATGATTGCAATAGGGAAGTTTGTTACAGCTCTGACCTTGTTATCTGATGTATAAATTCCGTGAGCGTCGACAACATGTCCTAGAAATTGGAGTATCTTACGTAAGAAGTCACACTTTGACAGTTTCATCTTAAGTCCAGCTTGTTTGAGTCTAGTGAACACTTCGGCCAATTTTTCTAAGTGTTCCTCTACCGAGTGATTAGCGATTATGACGTCGTCTAGATAAGCCAAAACTGAGTGACCTATCATGCCGGCGAAAACTGTATGAATTAGCCTCATTAACGCAGATGTTGCATTTCTCAAGCCGAATGGAAATCTACGGAACTGGTCATGCGCGGATGGGGTGCTGAAGGCAGTGATAGGACGAGATGATTCCTCCATTTCTACTTGCAAGTAGCAACTCAAACGATCTAGGAAGGAGAAAACACACCTAAGGATTCCAGCAAATTAGTGAGTACAGGAAATGGAAAGCTGTCCGGGACAGTTAGCACATTTATATGTCTAATTGATCACTGGTCGTATCTCACCACCTTTCTTTGGAACGCAAAATAGTGGGCTGTTCCATGGACTATCAGAGTGTTCAATGAGCTCGTTGTCCAACATGTCTTGAATAAGATGATCAGCTTGTTGACACAGGCTGTATGGTAAACGGTAGGCAAGTATATATACTGGGTAGGGCTACAATTTCACGATAATCTCACAAGAGATTAAGCAATTGACTTCTGTATTCAGGGTAATCATTCTGTTTCACATGAGATTCAAGATAAGATGGAATGTTGTTGGACCGAGTAACTGAGCACGCATCTGCAACAGAGAGTGGGAAATCTTGGCACACACGTACAGCTGCTGGGTATACCAAGAAGTCACCAATCTGTGTCCCCATTCGTAGTTTAAGTGGGGCATTAGTAGTGTTGGCTAAGTACAAGTAGCATAAACTATCCTCCAGCACCGTAAACAATGCCAACTCATAAGCTAAGCCATTCACACAACACGCCTCAGGTAGGGTTAGTACATCCACTCCTGCTTTTCTGTCCACAACACGAACAGACTTTGGTAAATTTATGCAGCAACAAAATTGTGCACTAATTTGTTACTGCACGCCTTGTCTTTCCGAGCTGTAAAACATCATTCACGCTATGTGAGGTAGTTAAATGACACGTGTCTGATTTGGCAAATGTGTCACTGTTAGAGGGGTTGATACGATCTGCAGTTGGAAGCTCAGAAGGTGTATTCACCGATAAATACTCAGAGGATGTAGTACTAGATGTTAGTGAATTTGGCTGTCAGGTAGCGGTGTGTTTACCTCTTTATGCTCGGTTAATGGTGGAATCATGTGAGAGTGAATAACTGAGTTTATTTGGCAGAGTACTGGGCGTAGATATTCCATGCTAGATATAGGGAACCCGTTGATATCTATGGTATGACAAGCTGGTACGAGAGCAGTTGATTGTTGAGCCATTGACAGAAGGCCAATGAGAGTATCTGCTGGATGATTAAGATCATTTGTTACCAGATATTCGGCGTTCAAGGGTCTTAAGGTTCTATCAAATTGGACTTCTAAGGTGACCTTCCCTTTGACCTGAAATTCTGAGGCATCCACATCGCATAGGCGAATGTCGGTGAGAGGAACCCAACCCTTTTAGTTGTTCCCCTAATGTTGTTTAGAGAGGAATCGGAAATCAAATTTACTATAGATCCGGTGTCCATGAAGCTTTGTACCCCTTTGCTCCATCCTAGAATGACTAGGCCTAAAGAAGTTATGGGTCCCACCTGGAGAATGGGGAGTTGATCTTCTGTTACATTACTTTCAGGCACTGGCAGATCTTTTGCTACTAGGTTAAATTTTTCCGATCCGAGCGCTCCTCTTCCCCAGACTGACGGCTCTTAAGGTAACGACATTCGTCAGTGAAGTGAGTTGTACTATTCTTATGATATTTGCATGTAGACAGGTGAAGCCAGATTCTGTACGAGACAGCTTCAGAAGATCAAGTCAGAGAGTTTGCCAAGGCTTTGATGGTACTGGGTATTGCAACATAGGAGCAAGTTGACAGGTGGTTCCTTTATGACAGGCACATGATAAACATGCACTGCAGTGCTCTTCTATATCCTTTCACATAGTGGGCCAATAATATAACAGACGTGCTTGCCATAAGCTTTTGTCTTTGCCAGAGCGTGCTGCATGAGAGGTGTCGTGGATTAAATGAAGGGCAGCAGGAATTAAGTCTGTTGGAAAGACTAGTTGCTTAACTTCACGATGAGGTACCTTTCAGTAGAGTGTTTTTAGAGAAATTCATTGTTGAGGAAGAAATCAGATACAGGGACTGGTAACTTGGGCAAGGAAGATTCATCGCCTGACTATGATCTGTGACCATATAAGGTCCACACGCTGGAACCCATGTAGTGTGTCATAATTGAATGTTAAGCTTACATCGCAACCAGTTTAGACTGTGGCTACATGCCGCGAGAGGGCATCGGCTACGACATTGGGCTTCCCAGGAACGTCTTCAAATGGCGGATAATAGTCATTCACAGTGACTGCCCAACGTGCAAGTCGACCGGTAAGGTTAGGTCCCCGAAACAGGTCACATAAGGGAGGATGATCCGTTTGGATGTGAATAGGATAACTATAGATGAAGTCGTGGAAATGTTTTAGAGATCAGACCACGGCTAGAACTTTCCAATGAGTTACACTGTAATTCTTTTCTGCTGAGTTTAACACACGGCTGGCATAGGCAATGACACGTTTCTTTCCTTCGGAGTCATTTTGCATGAGAATGGCACCGAGGCCTACTTTGGAAGCATCAGTACAGAGAAGAAATGGTTTTGAATAATCAGGGAATGCCAAAACCGAGGCTTGTGCTAAAGCATTTTTCAGTGTTGTAAATGTGGTTGCTTATTCATTAGCCCACACAAATGGAACATCCTTCTTTAGCAGTTTTGTTAATGGCACAGCTATCTGGGCGTACCCTTTAATAAATCGGCGATAATAGCCACTAAAACTGAGGAAACTGCGTACTGCATTGGTGATGATTGCAGTAGGGAAGTTTGTTACAGCTCTGACCTTGTTATCTGATGTATAAATTCCGTGAGCGTCGACAACATGTCCTAGAAATTGGAGTATCTTACGTAAGAAGTCACACTTTGACAGTTTCATCTTAAGTCCAGCTTGTTTGAGTCTAGTGAACACTTCGGCCAATTTTTCTAAGTGTTCCTCTACCGAGTGACTAGCGATTATGACGTCGTCTAGATAAGCCAAAACTGAGTGACCTATCATGCCGGCGAAAACTGTATGAATTAGCCTCATTAACGCAGATGTTGCATTTCTCAAGCCGAATGGAAATCTACGGAACTGGTCATGCGCGGATGGGGTGCTGAAGGCAGTGATAGGACGAGATGATTCCTCCATTTCTACTTGCCAGTAGCAACTCAAACGATCTAGGAAGGAGAAAACACACCTAAGGATTCCAGCAAATTAGTGAGTACAGGAAATGGAAAGCTGTCCGGGACAGTTAGCACATTTATATGTCTAATTGATCACTGGTCGTATCTCACCACCTTTCTTTGGAACGCAAAATAGTGGGCTGTTCCATGGACTATCAGAGTGTTCAATGAGCTCGTTGTCCAACATGTCTTGAATAAGATGATCAGCTTGTTGACACAGGCTGTATGGTAAACGGTAGGCAAGTATATATACTGGGTAGGGCTACAATTTCACGATAATCTCACAAGAGATTAAGCAATTGACTTCTGTATTCAGGGTAATCATTCTGTTTCACATGAGATTCAAGATAAGATGGAATGTTGTTGGACCGAGTAACTGAGCACGCATCTGCAACAGAGAGTGGGAAATCTTGGCACACACGTACAGCTGCTGGGTATACCAAGAAGTCACCAATCTGTGTCCCCATTCGTAGTTTAAGTGGGGCATTAGTAGTGTTGGCTAAGTACAAGTAGCATAAACTATCCTCCAGCACCGTAAACAATGCCAACTCATAAGCTAAGCCATTCACACAACACGCCTCAGGTAGGGTTAGTACATCCACTCCTGCTTTTCTGTCCACAACACGAACAGACTTTGGTAAATTTATGCAGCAACAAAATTGTGCACTAATTTGTTACTGCACGCCTTGTCTTTCCGAGCTGTAAAACATCATTCACGCTATGTGAGGTAGTTAAATGACACGTGTCTGATTCGGCAAATGTGTCACTGTTAGAGGGGTTGATACGATCTGCAGTTGGAAGCTCAGAAGGTGTATTCACCGATAAATGCTCAGAGGATGTAGTACTAGATGTTAGTGAATTTGGCTGTCAGGTAGCGGTGTGTTTACCTCTTTATGCTCGGTTAATGGTGGAATCATGTGAGAGTGAATAACTGAGTTTATTTGGCAGAGTACTGGGCGTAGATATTCCATGCTAGATATAGGGAACCCGTTGATATCTATGGTATGACAAGCTGGTACGAGAGCAGTTGATTGTTGAGCCATTGACAGAAGGCCAATGAGAGTATCTGCTGGATGATTAAGATCATTTGTTACCAGATATTCGGCGTTCAAGGGTCTTAAGGTTCTATCAAATTGGACTTCTAAGGTGACCTTCCCTTTGACCTGAAATTCTGAGGCATCCACATCGCATAGGCGAATGTCGGTGCGAGGAACCCAACCCTTTTAGTTGTTCCCCTAATGTTGTTTAGAGAGGAATCGGAAATCAAATTTACTATAGATCCGGTGTCCATGAAGCTTTGTACCCCTTTGCTCCATCCTAGAATGACTAGGCCTAAAGAAGTTATGGGTCCCACCTGGAGAATGGGGAGTTGATCTTCTGTTACATTACTTTCAGGCACTGGCAGATCTTTTGCTACTAGGTTAAATTTTTCCGATCCGAGCGCTCCTCTTCCCCAGACTGACGGCTCTTAAGGTAACGACATTCGTCAGTGAAGTGAGTTGTACTATTCTTATGATATTTGCATGTAAGACGACGGGCTCACGAAAGTTAGTGGTGCTGTTTCCGTGACCGAAATCGTCTTCGGTTGTGTGCACAACTAGACTCTCGATGACCTATATTACCGCAGTGCAAGCACGCAGTTGAGGAGTGCTTGCTTCATCGCTCAGTAGATTTGTCACGACTGCTAGACAGTGATTGGTACTGTGAGTGAGACCAGTTACTAGGTTTGCTTTTTGTAGTTGGCCGCAAACGTGAGGAATCCAATGAAGTAGTGCTGGTGTGTAGTACTCTCACAGTACCGTCCGCAGAGTGAGAGACTGAGGTATGAGAACTGGTCTGGCGAGTGAAGTCTGATCCTGACCTTTCTACTATGGCCTTTGAGATGTTAACTATTTTGTCACCTGGGTTAAAGCCGATCTGTAGTGCTATTTGTCTTTGGGGGTCTGTAAGACAATTAATAAATCTTAGGTAACCAAACAAATCTCCAAAATTATTTAGTGAAACCATAAGCTGTCCATTAACTTCTTCTACCCATTAAGTACCATGGAACAATTGGCGCATCTCGGAACTCATCGCCCTCATGGTAGCGGCTGCTTCAATTACCTTCTCATGTTGGGGAGATATTTTCATATCCTCCTCCATTTGCCCAAAGGTTTGTCAACCCTATGAGAGATGCAGCACTGGAATGTTGACAACAAAGTTGAATTAACTGTTGGCGACAGGCGTCAAATGTTTGGCAATCCTCGAAGTCCCCCGCACGAATAGCGGCTTCAATTAGTGATCTGCTTTGATGTATTCGACCCATTGGATAAGAAACTTTTACTGGTTCATTTGTGATTTACCAACTACGAATGTCATTTTCGACCTCTCTGAGGAAGTTGTAAATGGCAACTGTACTATCCTCTCCTGTAAATTTGGGTTGGTTAACATCGTCCAAATATATGGACTGGGGAGGTGGGGGGTTCTGATTCGCCATCGTAGGAAGAGGGTGAGACTGCGAAGGTGAAGAAGTAGTCACGGTAGTAAACTGAGACGGTGTGTGAGAAGGAAGTGTCGTAGCGGTAGTGGTGTGTGTCATGGTTAGTGGTGGTGTAAGTGTAGTAGAAGGTAAGGACAGAGGCTGTGGAGAAGGCAAAGTGACTTCAAGAGAATCAGTTAGGGAAGATGATAGAGTATCTGGTGTCGATATATCTGGATTTAGGGTAGCAATAGTAGGGTCAATATAGATGGTAGTAGGTGTGGTAGGAGTAATAGGAGTAGTTGTAGTAGTAGCAGATACGGAACTTACGGTATGCTTACTATAAGATCTGCCACTACGAAGATGCGTTACACTATCATCACACACAGGATCATCGGTTTCACTATCAGATTCAATAGGGGAGAGATCTACCTTTTTAAAAAAGGATATTAATAGAGTAGGAAGCAAGTAAATGATATTAATAGAGTAGGAAGCAAGTAAATGAAAATAAATGAAGAAATGGATGAATAAATGAAAGAATGAATAAATGAAAATATAATGTATGAAGAAATGATTTATATACAATGAATATGAGTGAAAATGAATGCGTTATTTACAGCTGAATATGACTATAATTTAGAAAAAAATGGGATGAAGCAGGAGTAAGTGAACGAGAAATTCTGAATGAATGAAAAATGAGGGGCGAAAAATGCAATGAATGGATAGGAGTAACTGATTAAAATATCACAATCTGTAGAGACAGCTCGCCATCTCTGTCGAAAGGAATCGATTAATGTGATGGGATAAGAAAATGCATGAAAATGCACATAGAAAAATACTTGTAGTAAGATGTGTTCACCGCGGTAGGTGTGTGTTGAGTCAAAGTCAAAGTCAAAGTCAAATGTTTATTTAGCCATAGAGATTAAAGTAGTTGACATAACACTTAGTTTACAAGCGGCTGAGCCTCTTGAGAGTCCGGGAACTCTCTTTAAAGGCACCTTGTATTTCTTGCACTTTTGGTAAACATCAATTGTCTAGTAAGGCTAAAACTACGATTTGACTAAATCAGCTGTATGACTTTTGAGTAATAATGATCATCCCCGAAAGACAATATTTTAAGATTTTAATACAGGGTTTATACAAGATAGCACTACAACAAAACGGAGGTAATTTTTATATTAATACCAGTAATAATTGTCATAATAATAATAACTACAATAATAATAATAAGAATAAGAATAATGAAAGTCAACTAATTTAAAGATTTAGTACTTTGATAGCAAGTAAGATTTATAAGCAGATTTGAAAGATACAGCCTCGCTTAGTTCCCGAATGGCCATTGGGATACCATTCCAAACTTAGGGTCCCTGATAAGTGATATGTGACTGGGACTGGGTTGAAGCCATGAGCGGTATTTTTAGATTACAGTTATTTCGGAGATTATACAGATCATTCATATTAAAATCAAAATAACTGTTAAATGATAGGTTGTGCAGAGACTTGTAAACAAACACAGCAGTGCAGTAGGACTTTATATCAGGCAATTTTAGGATACCCAATTTCTTGAAAGATGGATTAGTGTGGTCATTTTTGTGTAAGTTTTCCATTATACGAACCGCTATAAATAGCGGTTTAGTTGTGTCTTATAAGCACCACACCATACATTGTTACAATAAAAATATAAAGGAAAAATCAGCGAGAAAAAAATGAGCTTAAAAGACTGTGTTGTTCGTTGATCACGAATTTGGTACATGATACCACACTGCTAATCGTTGTATGGAGATATTGGATATGTAAATGCCATGACAAACGTTCATCAATTATAACACCAAGGAATTTTATATTGTCCACTCTTTCAATTGACTGGGCACCTATGTAGATGTTGGGTTGATTTGCAATGCTTTGTTTCCTTCTAAATATAATGTAATGAGATTTGCTTAAGTTTAGCTTGAGTTTGTTGCTTGTTATCCAATTTTTAATATCTGTTAGGCTGCTATTTACAACATTTGATAGTTCATTGATATTTTAGTGGCTGGCATAAAAGGTACTATCATCAGCAAATAGTACTGGCTTCATACGTGAGGTAGCATACACGATGTCATTTATGTACAAAATAAACAAGAGTGGTCCTAAGACCGACCCCTGGGGAACTCCAGGGCCTGTATTCTGCATAGTGCTTATGGTCGACCCTAGCTAACCGTCATAGCTAAGCAAATTTATGACAGTCAGTCTTATGGCCGTCGGAAGTCGTCGGCCATACCTCACTAATCCAACAACACCGTCAGCTGCTAGAACGCACCGCTCACAATTTGTCAACTTTAAATTTAAGGAATAAAATAGGTTCTTGGCATTATTTTCTTGGATTTAAATTGTTTTAACTTCATATTACGACTTTTGGGGAAGTTAGACATAGTAAAATAGGAATTCGTTTGTGAGAAAATGCGCTGAAACGTATTCCCGTTGAAAAGTGTGTAACCAAAAACACTGTCTGACTAGTGTACACTTAACCTACCTTATTAATTTCATCTGATTTCATATTAGTATTTTTTTGTTGGCTAGGCTAAACTTGGTTAGGTTAAATTTTATTATATATATATATATATTTTTTTTTATTTTTTTATTCATATCATTATTTATTATAATATACTTAACCTACATTACAAATATTTTCTTAAGTCCAAAGAAAGTTAAAGAAAATGTTCATTGCTATGGACAGCAATGGGACAATAACCAGTTCATCTGGGTTAGGTTGAGTTATATATTTCTATAATTTGTTTCTGGTTTATTTAATATTTTCATATTTTTTTACACTAACCTTAACCTAAAGTATTATTTTTTCGACCAGTCTAAACTTTACCTATCCCATTATTATTATTTTATTATATTTAATTATTTATTATTTAATATTTTTTAGACGTCCATAATTAACCTAACCTGCTGGGGCTAGCCCTACAAGTACTGTAAAGCCCAAACTCTGCACATTTGCATTTTTCCGGTAGCAAGATAACGTAGTGTTATGATGACCTTAAGCTCCGGGGTGAGTGGGTTTCTCCTCTTGGTGTCATTCGATAAGGCGTCTCTCACAAGATTGGTGACATACAAAATACCGTCCCTGTCTAGCCGGTATCTCTTGATAAGCTCAGCATCACTGAGCTCGTTAAGCACGTCCCTTCTTCGGAAAATATTCCTCGGCTGGGGATCTGCTTGCTGTGGTGCGGCCATGTTGACACACTTCTGACGGTCATAGGCGGCGTTAAGACAGGGTGAACCCGAACATACCATCGCGCGTCTTATTATGGTCGTCCATAGGAGTTTATGGTCGACCATACGAGTTTCTGACGGAGTTATGTCTAAAATGCGCCATTTTGTTTAGATATGTACGACGGACTTAGCTATGACGGTTTGTGGAATCTGGGCCCAGATTCTACTGGCATACAGATAGACTGGCACTGTTTGTATTGCACAAACTGTTTGCGATTGGGTAAGTAGGAAGCAAACCATTGATTTGGGGTGCCTCGTATACCATAGTGGTCAAGCTTCTTTAGTAATACAGAGTGATTAACCGTATCAAATGCCTTAGCCAGATCTAGAAATACACCCATAATAAATGTATTTTCATCAAATGAAGTCAGCACGTCCTTGGTGAATGACAGCAAAGCACTCTTGGTAGACAATTTTTCCCTAAATCCAAATTGTGAATCAGTGATAATATTGTTGTTGGTGCATAATTGAATTAACCTACCATAAACCAATTTCTCCATTATCTTACTGATTGGTGGCAGGATTGAGATAGGGCGATAATTGCTTAGCAGCTTACGATCACCAGATTTAAAAACTGGAATGACTTTGGCCAATTTCAACATGTCAGGAAACTTTCAGGTTTCAAAAGATAAATTAAAGGGGAAGACAAGTACAGGAACTAGATAGGCCATTATTTCCTTAATGACGGACATGGGGATATCGTCGTATCCGGGACCAACATTCCGTTGATTTTTTATAGTCTGAGTAACTCCATGTTCAGTAGTAGGTGACAAAACGAATATACTGTCTTGCCTATTGCGTAAATATGAATAGAAATTAACCTCAGACGCTCCAGCAGACTCAGCAAGTTTCTTACCAACACTGACAAAGTAATTGTTAAAATGGTCAGCTACTTCCTTAGGTTCATATGCCTCATTATTGTTTACTAAATTAAAGAAATTATTTCTTTGTCGTGAAGAAGGCTTATTAAGGATAGAGTTTATTATACACCAGGTTTTTTTTACTGTTACCTGTATTTTCACCTATTTTATTCTTAGGGGGAGAAGGTGGGAATATGAAACAGGGTGGCAATATGAAACAGGCCTTATCTCAGCTGAAAAGTGCAGCCATCCATTGGTAACTGAATTAAACATAACTATTAGGTCCTCCACAGGCCACCAGAATGTTCTGGAATCAGTCACTCGAGGTGAGGTGCTGTGAGAGGATATTGTTTACTTTTTACTCAGTGAAACTTTTTTAAGGCAAGATTAAAAACTTGTTATCCTATATAAATTGATATATATGGACTATGATATATAGTGTGTTGATTAGTCATAAGATCCCCTCTTAAAATGGCATAGTTAGTTTTCTGGAAGGAATTTCTAACCTTGAATTTCTGCTAATTCATTTTAAAAATGGAGTTGTATGGCACTATGGAACAGCATGTTCCACATTGCCACCATTCCTTTTACCTTCTTCCATATTACCACCATTCCTTTTTTTTTTTTTTTCTGAAAGTATCTGTCAAACAGGCCTACACAGAAAAGAAAGAAGAGGTGGAGGAAAGAGTGCAGAAAGTAAAATAGAAACTTTTTTTTTCAAAAAGACAGAGATGAGGAGGAAAGTTCTATTGAAGAAGAAGAGAAAATTAGTCTGTTTACTGGAAGTTCAAACTAGCTAGAAGAAACTGTGGGAGAAGCAAATCCTAGAAAAGATGATAGTTTTTTTTTTTTTTTTTTTTTTTTAAGAAAAATTCACGAACTCCAAATCAGGAGAACTATGGGTTCAATGTGCAGCGTGCCAGGGATGGGCTCATGTCTTACGTAGTGGGTGTGAATATGATATTTCCATCTGTTCTTAAACATACATTTGCACTGTAAAACTATTTATGTGTTCACAAAAAGAAACATTATTTGTTGTTATTTTCAAAATTGTTTCATATTACCACCACAGTAGTTACATATTACCACCCCATTTTCCAAGACCCACTTTTTTGGATGTGCTTGAATAAAAAGTTGTGGCATTTGAATGGTTTAATTTTTCTCATTATAACTCTGAATGCATTATAAGGATAAAATATGTCAATATTTCTGACGGTTATTGATGCAGTTTTTGCCTTTAAAATTGGTGTTTTCTCCTGGAACAAAAAAGTGGTCCATATTACCACCTTCTCCCTGTAGAAATCTGACTTTGCCTTTCTAATTTTAGCTGTGATTTCATTGCGCAGTCTGCTATACTCTGCACCGTACGTAATGGGTTTCTTGGCACACTTTCTTTGAAGCTTGTTTCTTTCTCGGATCACCTACCTGATATCTGCAATAATGTAGGCCTTATCAGCATATTTAGATTGAGTTATTTTTTGTTTTAAAGGAAACTGGTTACGAAATATACTAGAAAGTTGGAGATTAAAATTACAATAACCAACTTCTGGGTCTTTAGCACATATAACAAGGTACCAAGACACTTGACTAATTTTTTCTTTAAATGTATTTATACTACTTTCGTTAAAGTCTCTGTACTGGAGGACAGTTTGTTCTTCTTTAGGTAAATATGGTGCGGATTTGAACACCGATACAACAGGAAAATGATCCGAAATTTTATTATATATAATATTACTTGTGAAGCAGTTTATGTAACCATTAGTCCATATATGATCTATCAGTGTGGCGGATGTTAAAGTTACGCGTGTGGGTTTATTAACCCGCCCCGTCCCGACCACTTTTCGACCACTGGTACCCCCCAATCCCGACCATTTTTCGACCTTTTTTTTTTTTTTGCTTAAACTTTCGCTTTTGGTCAGAAACAATGGTCGGTGGCAAAGAAATTGGTCCCCGGGGTCCCTAATTAGCTTAACCAGGTATGCCTTGGTCCCACCTGGCCCCGTGTTCTCCCTAGGCGGCCTGAGCCTCAAACGTTTTCTATGGTATTATAAGTCTGGGAAACCAATGAAAGTAAGTAGAAATGAATTTATTACAAACATAAAAACATGTGATAAAAGAGTATATTGGATTTTATACAAAAACAGAGCAGAAATAAGCATTGTACCATCGTGCAAAACGAGCAAAATCGGCCAACTTGGTCACGATGAATCGCTAACATTCTAAAATCATGATACATATACTTTTTTTTACTTACATAATACTTCTACAATAACATTATACCATTTTACATTTTATTGAACTGTTTTTACGTATTCACAGGCCTTTTGATAACATTTAGCGTAATGTTAGCGCTTATTTACGTAGTGAGTGAACTCGCTGTGACTGTTGTTTCAACTCGTATTGTGCTTTTTCTACTTACATAATATTTTTCTAATATTATTATACACTTTTCAACTTTATAGAACTGTTTTGAAATTATTTCAGGCCTTACGTAAATATATAGCGTAATAATAGCGCATAATAACACACACGGTGAAGTTGCTATGACAACTATTTCAACTTACAACCTATTTTTGCACTTATATAATAAGTCTCCACTAACATTGCATATGTTAACACTTGATGTAATTGATATCACACCATTTCTGAACTTACGATGGAACTTAGCGTCATATTTGCGCGTACTTACACAGGGAGTGTTATCGCGATATCATTTGTTTCATCTTACACTAGTATTCAACTTATAAAATACCTTACTACTAACATTACAACATCTTCCACTGTATATAATTCCTATCACATACTTACTGACCAGAATGTGGGTGTACTCGTGACATCAGTTATGACAACTTACACTAATGTTCAACTTATACGTTTTATTCATGCTAACATTACACCCGTTTCCACTTTATTTCCTTGCTATCACATATTTACTGACCAGATTTACACAGTGGGTGTAGTTTTGATAACAATTCTTCCCACTTACACTAATTCTCATCTTATACATTACTTTTCTGAAAAAATAACACCTGTTTCAACTTTATATTTGACTTAGCACCTACTGACTGGCCTTACCATTATCATGCGCGTCATTTCGCCTTCCCACACAGTTTCAGTAGAGTAGGAAATTATGATACTCCTTCAAACAAGGCTGAAAGCACAACGCAACATTGCACTCGACACACTCGTATCTTGTGTCATTTCTCTGAGTGGATGGTCTGACTGTCAAGTGCCTACATACATGGCAGCGACGCTGGGGTTTACGACGGTTTGATTCGGAAGGGAATGCGCTGGGATAGTGGCGTCCTGCAAGACGTAGGGGAGTCTGAGCAGCCCAGGGGGTGCGGGTGCGGTGTGTGGGTCTGTCCTGGGCATGCTTGGCGATTATTTCACGTGCCAGCTCCCTCACAAACCCCTCAAAGGTCTCGGATACTCCGGTGGTCATTGCGTGCAGGTAGTGGGCGTTCAGGACCGTGATGTCGAGCAAGTGGAAAAAGAGTTTCTTGTACCACTTCATCGTGGTCCTGGCACAGTCAACACTTGAAATCATCGAGTCTGACTGATCAACTTGCCTCATGTTCAGATTATAGGCAAGTACAGACTCTGGTTTCCATACGTTGCCCCTCCTCTCGCTACGGTGATCCACGGAGTCTGTGCGGTGCATCAGGGGGCTGTGAACAGTTGATAGGAGGCAAACTTCCCTGTTGTGGTTCCACAGGGTTGCAAGGATGTTATTGGCCTGGAAGAAAACCACCTCGTTCTTGTCAAGTTTCCTCCCTATCTTGACCATATGGCGATGGTTTCTCTTGACTGTACCACAGACTCCAGTGTCGTGTTGGTGGAGGAACCTAGCGAGAAGAGGGCTAGTGTACCAGTTGTCCAGGTACAACACATGACCACGATGAAGGTACTCTTCTATCATTGTCTTCACCACGGCCCCAGAGAGTCCTATACTCCGATCTTCTATTATATCTGTCCGTGCGCCCGTGTACAAGACTATGTTTTGCACATAACCAGTCTTACAGTCACACATAACAAAGATCTTGAACCCGAAACGGTGTCTCTTGCTGGGTATGTACTGCCTAAAGGAAATATTGCCTCTCCACAACACAAGACTCTCGTCTATGACGAGGTCTCTGTAGGGATAAAATGAGGAGCGGAACATTTCCCGTAAATGATCAAATACCAGCCTAATTCTCCTCATTTTATCGGTGTTATTTGCATTGGCTGGATCATCTGCATAAAAAAAGTGGAGGCGGCCGAGAATATACTGAAATCGGTTACGACCCATCACCTTTCCAAAGAAAGGTGTGAGGATGATTGGGTCAGTTGTCCAGTAGGCAGGAATTTGGTTTTTCCTTACCACACCCATCAAGATAACCAGGGCCAAAAATAGGAACATCTCTGAAATAGTCACGGGATAGTCATACTGTTCGGAATGCCTGCCCGTGGTTCCCAAATGTTCACTTTCACGGCGCTGTGATTGTGAAAAAATATTAGTTTGTTCAACTATGCGCCCAACAAACGTCTCACCAAAGAACAAGTTGAAAAAATCCAACTGTGACGAACCTGCATTTACACCTGGAGCCGTGCAACCTGACCTCCACTCCTCAGTGAAAGGGTGAATGATGGGAGTAAAATTACACCCATCTTCCCAGTTCCACGTGACACCACCAACTCCAGCCACTTCACCATCGTCCCCTTCGTCAGGGTGGGGAGGTGAGGGTGGTGGGGGAGGTTGGGGAGGTGGAGAGCGGCGCCTCTCATCACTCGCACTTCTCTTCCCTCTCCCTTTTCCTTTACCCTTTCCCTTCCCTTTCTTTCCTTTCCCCACATCCTGGGGCTGTGGGGAGGAAGTTTGGGAATATTCAGGGGCGAAAGAAGTGCTGGGGAGTGACTCAACCTCCTCTCCCCTAGGCCTACGAGCACCACGTGCTCGTGCTGCCTCCCTCACATCACTTGCCCCTTCACCCCGCACTACCCCCACACCACTCTCACTTTCACCCCGCGCTGCCGCCACAACACTTTCCCTTTCTCCCAGCAATCCCACCACACCACTTGCCACTTCCCCAGACAAAGTACTTTCACCATACCTTATGTGTCGTCTTGCCCCACCTACTGATGCTCGTGGTGATATTTTCTCTTTTCCCAACCAAGCGGCGATACCACGTCCTAGGCCTCCGTCATCCTCATCGTCCTCATCCTCGTCCTTATCAGATTCGGGATGGAGAGATAGCTGTGCACGTGGTTGGGGAGCAGGCTGGCCTTCCCTTGCCTTACGGTATGTCACATACCGCGTTTTTCGGGGCGAAGGGACCTCCTCATCACTGCTACTTATTTCTTCCTCTGGCTGGATGTAATCGCGATCCACCACATCATCATCGAGTGGAGAATCACTGTCTCCAGTGAAGGCTTCCAGGATGGATGCGATTTCCTCGTCTGAGAGACCTTTCCACACCATGTCTGACCTGGGTCACTGCTAGCAGGTGAGTGACCGAGACAAGGGCGAGCACGGGTCATGCGGGGTCTAGGACGCTGCCCGCCTGGCGGCAGGTAGGAGAGGCTTGGGTACCCGGGCGAAACGAAAATCTCGCGTGAAGTTTGAAAATTGTGGAAATTATGAACCTTGCAATTGCAGGACATTGAAGTACGTCCCCAGGATTAGCTGTGACAAAACGTGAGGACGTGGAAGTACGTCCCCGGGACGCCGCGGGTTAATAGTGTTATAAAAATTATGAGACTAGCACATAGATAAAACGTAACTGACATGTGGGTTTGTTCTACTTTTGAACAGGTCGATATTAAAATCGCCCGCGATGTAACAAGATCTACCTTCCTAGCTGACTAAATTAATAATGTAGTGAAAGTCATCAAAGAACCTTGCGATATTAGTGTTTGGGCGTCTGTAAATAATCCCTAAGACTATGGAATCAGTACTAAGGTAAACTTCAATAAATATGGTTTCAATATGTTCTTTCTTAAATATCATGTCATTTCGCAGGTTACATGAATAATGTTGTTTTATAAACAAAGCAACTCCTCCACTGTTTCGAGAGCAGTTATTTGCATAGACACTGTAGTTTGGGATACTAAAAAGATTCTCAGTATCATCCTTTAACCTTGTCTCACAAAATTCTAAAGCATCAAAATGAAATTGAAAAGGATTTATGCACTGATCCAAAAATTCGTCCAAATGCAGTGGTAGGTTTCCTATATTATAGCAAAGCAATGAAAAAATATTTGTAGACTGATTTATGTGCGTAAAAGGTGAATCAGCGAAATAGTATTCAGTTGTTGGGAGGTTCACGTTAAGAAAATTTAGCATAAAATTATCCGGATCACTGACAGATGTATGATTATCATTATTGAAATTTAAGGGGGTAAAACACATAGTATCAAGGCTATCCAACGAAAAACTAGGTTCTCTAGTATCATTTACGAAAAGTGTGCATAATTCTACGTCATATAAATTTTAAAATGGTAGAACATGGTTATCCACATTTAATAGTTTGTAACAACAGGGTTTTACTCATTACAAAATTTTAGGACCTGTTTATACCTAACCTGCTTCTAGTTTGTCTTGTCTTAGGTGGTGTGGCAATCCCACGGTCAACTTCACCAACTGCGCCTTCTGTGTCGTCTGGGTACGTTTCTCTGGCCATCCGCTTATTGACACTACTCTCCTTTGTTTCGGTGGCCGGTGTGCTGACTTTATTAGCACGACTTGGGGTGGTTGGCTGGCGAGTGTGTCAACTGCTTAAATGGCGATGGTATCTTAGTAGGTGAAATGGGAGTGTTCAAACGTTGAGGTAAAGTTGGAGTTCCTTCCTTCGTGGTCCGTTCCTGAGGGGATGGGGTGCGGTGCCATTGCTTACATTGGGGTGTTGTAGGGCAATGGGGCCTGGGTGAGACTGGGGTCGGCAGGGCAAACTGAGAGGGGACAGCCCAAAGAGTTTGATCATACTTGCGTTGGTCCCGGACCACTAGAGTTTAGTAGTTGAAATAGACAAATTTTCCCTACTTTCTGGCTTCGTGGTCGGCAGACATCTGTGAACGACGAGCCTCTAGTGATCCAGGACATAGATCCTCATTTATATAAATGATTGTCCCCTTAGGTTTCTTCTGGTTCCGTAGCACTTGCTCTCTGTCTGAATACTGGGAAAACCTTGCAACAGTGTCCCTCTGTTTGTTTGAAGCCTTTCCATTTCGGTGAACTCTGTCAAATTTTGCACTGATGTTTAGATGCTTCGACAATATGAGTTCCACCTTGCATTGGCACTGCTCCCATGTTTCGCCTGGCTCTTCTGCGATCCCAGTGAAGCGAAGATTGTTTCTACGTCCTTGATCGTCCAAATAGTCGAGCCGATGTGAGACCTCAATGTGTTGTTGCTTATAATTGTTGTTATCCTTGGTCAGTTGCTTCACTTGGGTAATGAGGTCTTGTTTTACAGTTGTTTCATTGTTCACTTTAGCTTCCAGATCGAGGAGTTGATTTTGAGTATATTCCAAGCTGTGATTTAATCCCATTAATTTTTGCTCATAGAGCTTCTGGTGTTTTTTCATATCTTGTTTAAGTCTGGCAATTTCATTATCACTCTCCTGTTTTTGTTTAGCCAAAAGTGCTAGTATCTCTTCTTTGTTCATGGTGGAAAAATCTGAGAGTTGACACAGCTGAGAGAGCAGCACAACCTTCCTCCACCACGTCCAGAGTTCAAGTGGGCCTCTCGGTCCAGTAGTGTCTCCTCCCCTCGACAGCGTTGATTGAACGGAGATTGTGGTGACCTAACTGGGCGGCAGCCAAGCACTGGGCAGAGCAAGAAGCTGATAGGAGCATGAGGGTGTGATGTAGCTCTTTGTGAATGGCCACACTCCCTTGGTGACGTCGGGACTGTTGGTAGGTGGAGGGACGATGACATAACGGCTTTGGGCGGTGGTTGAGGATTACTTCCTGGAGTGGGGTTTTGGTTGGGGTTTGTGGGATGGCTAAAACTAACCCTGTACAGCGTGATAATATAACAGGTCACACAGGACTGTCAGGTGAAGGCAGGTAGTGAGGGTGGTGGTGGAGGCTTACGTGGCTGTGGTGGTGTGGTGGTAGGTGGGGTGTTAGTGTGGAGGAAAGACCCAAAATCACACCAAAACTGCAAGGATGATTCCGTAACCAAGGAAGAAACACACCAACATTGCAAAAAGGGCTGGAGGCTGGAGCGAAGAAAACGGCAGCGTGGAAAAGTGGACAATACAGCCGAGATTGCCCGTAAAACACGTGAAGCCGCTATCCCACTCGCTTTCCACCAAATGTTAAAAATGTTAATCCCCCTTGACATCAGTCATAGGTGAATTCAAAATCCTGGAGTGGTTTTCTGATAATATATTAAGTACCGCCTTATAATCTCCACAAAGCCATATGAACACCACCCTTACACGCCCCCAGGCCGTTGCTAACTGCCGGATTCTAACCAGCTAGGGCTGTGGTGTGGCCTTAAATTCAGAGTTTAGTAGAATTTGAATCAGGGCAGACCTTAGTGTGCGATCAATGGTGCCCTACTTAGATCACACTTACAACACTCTTACATGCTATACTTACATACTACATATTATTACAGATGGTTACAACACTTCCAAAGTCCTTTACCTCCCTAAAAATAGCTCCCGTCAAATGTGGCAACATCGCATAAGTAGGGTAACGTCAGTGAATGAACGTTATGTCAGCAGACGTGAGTGTTGTGTGTGTGTCCCAGACATCATTATAGTAAATAAATAGAGAAGTAGTTAACACATCACCAGAGACAATATTAATGTTAGTGTATATATTTTGATACGAAATACCAATAGGAATATAAATGCAGAAAAAACAAAACAGTAATATATCATGAACGTTGTCACACGTATAGTCATCATACATCAGCCATTCTCAGCACACCTTGATGTGTAATCTGAGGTGTTAGGGCTGTCTCATGGATCTTGTTGTGGGACAGTTCGAAAACCTTTATGAATCATAAATCATATGGATACGGTTCCGCCGAGTCATTGTCGGGACTGGTAGCCGATATCGCTGTCAGTCGTCACCTGCACACCTAGGAGCCAACATGAACTGACAAGAGGAACGAATATTTGAACGTGGTCAAATCGTTGCTTTGAGAATGGCAGGTATGTCAGTTCCTGCCATTGCAAGAGAATTGGGCATTTCCCTGCCAACAATCAGACTTTGGTGGCAGAGATGGCAAGAAGAGGGATGTGTGAAAGATAAACCAAGAAGTGGAATACCCAGAAAAACCACCCCGGCTCAAGACAGAGCAATCATCGATGCTGCAACACAATCTCCACTTACAAATGCAGTTGCTATACGAAAGGAGCTGGAATTTCACATATCGCCAGCAACAATTCGAAAGAGGCTGCACATGGACGGGATTCATCATAGAAGCCCATTATAGCCGTGAAAGAAAGGCTTCAGGATCGTCATCGGGCAGCAAGATTTCAGTTTGCTCAACAGCATGTCAATGACGCCCTCGATTACAGGAACTGAGCCATCTTCATCGATGAAAATATCTTCTCTTCAAATATCCACAGTCGTCTCCACTGCTGGCGGTGTGACAACACCCGATACGACCGCCAGAACATCTACAAGGAGAGTAAAAGAGGGCACTTACCTGTAACGTATGGAGATGGATCAACCTGCACGGAGTGGGGGAGCTAACGGAGATACGAGGGCGTTTCACAGCAGAACAGTATCTCGAGATGTTAGAGGTGATGGTCCCCACTGTATGCGCCTATGCTCTTCCTTATCCTGAACGGATAATATTCATGCAGGTAAACATATTTTATATTCCTGTTTCTTTGGAATGTGGTTACTGCCATTATGAACTTTTTGTTCTTTTTTGTGTTCATTACCTTTAGCTTCTATTCTGTCTTTCATTCTTTTCCCATGTTGTTGATGCTTCTGGACGGACCCATCAACTGCACATCATCCTGACCTCGAACTTCAATAACAACAACAACAACAACAACAATAATAATAATAATAATAATAATTACCAGAACAACAATAAGGTAATATTGTTGTCAGCAGAAACTAAATATAACAGTTTGCGCCGCATAAATGTCATAAATTCACCTCTATTAGTCGATTAACTGATTTACAGTCTGAAGCTGTTCTAACGTTCATCATACATCGCAGTAATAAATATTAATGATGATAATAATATTTAGTATATTCTTTTTGTGCAGGGAAGCTGTTCCATCCACACTGCAAGAATCGCCCGCACGTGGTTTGCTCAGCAAGCAGATATCGAAGTCTTGCAGTGGCTGAGGAAATCGTGCGATCTGAGTCCGATAAAGAACGCATGAGGGAACATAGTCAACTCCTGGGAAGAGGGCCAGGAAGGCACACGGGAACGCATTCTGCAACACACCATGGGGGAGTGGGAGGTGGTCCGCCGCAAACCCCAAATTGTATATGAACATGTAGCTTCCATGCGGAGGAGATTGCAAGGTGTTGTAGCAAATGATGGTGGGTGGGCAAAGTATTAAGCAATAGGGGCTAGGGCTTAAGGTGAACTGCTGTATCCTCAGCAGTTACATTTGTTCTTCTTAGTATTAAGTCAATAAACCTACAATACACCCCACACATGCGTTGTTTAACTGATATACCTACGTTTATCCTATTAAAGCTTGCAGAAAAGACACGTTATTAAAGTACCGTATATAATGCCTATATATGGCCAGCAGATGAAGCCTTCACAGAAAAAATGCAGTTACAGAATCACTAGCTTACACACCCATTGGACAAATGGAAACGTTTATATCGGTTATTTACCATTTGTGTGTTTAAACATAATATTGTTATGAAATTACATCACGTGGGTATTATGTATAAATCTGAGATACACGAGATACACCCGCCAACCAGCCCTAGCTAGTGCTCAGCGTAGTATAATACACGCAAATCCTCACGGATGATAGAGTTGCATGTATAGATTTCGTTTATTTCATATATGACATAATGCTGGTTTTTCTTTAACTAATGCAAGACATGCCTGTTATTAACCTTTGTGCGACCAAACGCCACTCAATGGTTTATGTAAATGTCTGTAAAAAACAAGAGAAGGAGGACTTGAAGAAATGCAGGAAAGAGAAGGTGAAAATGGAGGAAGATTAGTAACAGAAGCATATAATGAAGAATAATGAGGAACAAAAGAATAGACGCAAAGGCTGTATACAAACAATGAACGTATATGTGAGAAGGGTTTTTACTTACGTCGTAGTGAGAAGGTTAAAATATATACAGAACTACGAAAGTAATGCAGTATTTCGGAAACTGTTAGATTTTAAGAACTGAGCATGGTGATCGTTTCCAATATGACAAGTGAACCTTTGAAGGGTATATCTGATATGGTGTAACTGACCATATTAAGCTTGATTTAATTTTGTCTGAGACCAATAGATACAGGAAGTTATCAGACATGATACAATGGTTAGTGTAAGATACCACATACGTGGACACCCCATCCTCTAAAACACTGACAGTGGCCTTTAACAACAAATGGACTGGGACGGCATCGCTAACATCACCCCAGCATTCGAGTTCCTGGTTTTCTCTTCATATGTCTCTAAACTCCGGACTGTTAAATCTTCTGTTTCTCCATGGTCCAATCTTTGTCATCGCAACCGTCGTTGGAAGACTGCCCTCGCTCGTTTACGGATTGGCCATACTCGTCTTGCTCATGCGTATTTGATGTCTGGTTATTCGTCGCCGTTCTGCCCTGCTTACAATATTCCCCTGTCAGTACACCAAATTCTCATTGCATGTCCACGACATATAGGAATTTGTCTTCGGCTATTCCCGTTTTTATCCTCATTTTGCCGAACTCCAGATTTAAGCGATATTTTAAGTGAATCTCGGTATTTTTCTATTACCCGTTTAACCCACCCCGTCCCGACGACGTATGGGTACGTTGCAACGATTTGCATTTGCCAGTCCCGGCGACGTACCAGTACGTCGTGCAATTGCAAGGTCGCTAATTTGCACAATTTTCAATTTTCGCTCGTGATTTTTCGTATGTATACACGGGACACCTTCCTCTATTCCTGTACAAGATACCAAGCAGGGACAATGCCTTACACTGCATAACCTCCCCCCTCCCCCCTCCCCCCCTCACGCCATTGTCTTGGCAAAGGACCTGTTACCAGTGACCTGGCTAGTAAAGTTATTCAGGGCCAGAGTGATTCCCCAATCGATGACAATGTGGAGGACAATGTTTACATAGCATTAGAAGAAGAAACAGCCAGAAAAAATGATCAGGTAATGTGGCAAAAATAGGTCAGGTATGGTGATTAGTTAGTGAGTGAAACAATGCTTATAATGCCTTTATTACTGCTTGAAAACCAATATACTGTCATACTACATATACATTCGTACCAAGTAAATAAATAAATACCGTTTATGAGTGGATAAAATAGTTACCCTCCCATAGAACTCGTTTTCTTTGGTGCCAGCATGTTAGAAAACCCACTCAGGTAAGGAGGAACTCCTACCTGGATTGGGCACTTTAAACCTCAGGTGAGTGATTTCTCTATGAATTTTCGATGTTTCTCACCAAAAGCGAAGGTTTTAGCGCAAAAAAAAAAAAAATCGAAAATACCTCGGGACTGGGGGATGTCGGAGGTGCGGAAAACCTCAGGACATGACGGGTTAATGTCCTTTTTAACTCATTTGGGGATTTTGTATGATACTTAATTTCATCTTCCGTTTTCCCTTATTTTCCTTCTTTTAAATATTGTCACTCTGTGATGCGACTTAGTACCATATGGTCTTTGTTATCTGGTGCTACCTTATCATTTCACTTCACTTCTTCATATGTCCCTTGCTTCACTGATTTATCAGTGCATCGTCCTGTAGACATACATTTCCAGTAAATTATCCTTTGACACGTATCCCATATGATATTACAGTTGTTTTAACGTATCCTGTTGAGTGCTTTCTGACGTCTCATGGCTCATTTACCTATTGTCATACTGGAAATGTCGGAACTACCATCTACATTACTTCAAACTACATTCATCATTACTCTGGAGCGATAACTCTCCAGTAGTCTGTGGTCAATATATTCTTACTCATACAATGTTATGTATTCCCCTTCCATATTATATTGCTTTGATTTATATATTATTATTGTATGCGTATCATCACGTTTCCATATGTTTTACGATTCATAAATGTTTTTGAACTGTCCCATAGCAAGACAGTGTTCGTTCATAGATAAGTATTTACGCTACTACTGCGACTTTGCCGGCAATTACTACTGCGACTTTGACGGCAATTACTACTGCTACGGTGCCACATCTTGGCTGGAGGTAAACATGGGGAAAAGAACTTTAGGAGGCGACTGTACCAGCTACACTTCTGCAATATCCAGTTTCATCACGTCCATTGGAAACTGTTTCTACTGACCACCTTAAACTGCCTCTTACGATGACTGGCGTAGAGTATTTGTTTCTGGCAGTTGATAATTTCTCACATTACTGTATTCTCATAGCTCTGTTAAGAGCGTTGCATGTGCTTTCATTGATCATATTATTTGTCCATTCATTACACCATCCACTGTTCTTACCAGTAATGGCTCAGAATCTTCTTGTTGAAATTTGTTAGTAGTATAACATCAACAAATATAATGTCGTACCCAACCACCCGGCTTCCAATGGCCTTGTCGAAAGGCAAAATCGTAGGGTGCTGGAGTGCTTGGGGTACTTAGGTTCTCAAAGTACCTATTTGAATGAGTGGATACCCCAAGTTGCGGCCTTAATAAATGCATAGCTCCATCAATAAATCCATTGGCGAAACTCCATTCTTAGTCTTATATGTTTTTGGTAAGAACGTGTCCTTTTCAATGCTATTATCGAAACCCAGTCCACTATAGAATTTGAAGGATTACGAGGAAGTGAAAATTACCGACTTCCAGAAATGCACCAGTATATGAAGGTTGATTTGGCCTTATCTAAAGAGGATATGATACATCACCAGCATAGGTCTTTATCGCCTATCAACATTATCGCTGGGGACTTAGTGCCCGTTTTTGCTCATTCATATACACTTACTTCTAAATTAGATAACAAAATTACAGGCCCACATCCCATGATATCACGTAACGGTAACAAATTTGAGATAAAGGAGTTTTTGTCGTCGGAGAGTACTTGGGTTTATGCAGACGTTCTTAAGGGAACTCCCAGACACTTCGAGTGAGAGAAAAATCAGGAAAATGATTCACCATCTCTTCCTCCTGCCCTTCCCATCCGTTCATCACCTTCTACGAGTACTCTGCCTGTTTATGAGTACAAACAAAAGCTTCATTCAGCAACTCGCCCCACTGTTGCTTGTGTCTGTTCCTGTTGGGACCATTTAGCTGATTTGAACATCAATCCTTCTGGAACGAGTAGACAGCCTTGCTGGCACTACCTGTCCTTGGTTTATGTCTGGATGGTAGGTAGTATTACTACATATATTGCTACATCTTATTTAATTGGATGTAGTGTTGCATATACAGTATGAATGAAATAGGTATGCAGCTGTAAAAAGATTTAAATTTCTTAGTGAAATGCTAAGCATACTGTCATTACCGAAATATTGTGCATATATATATATATATATATATATATTTATATATATATATATATATATATATATATATATATATATTTATATATATATATATATATATATATATATATATATATATATATATATATATATATATTTATATATATATATATATATATATATATTTATATATATATATATATATATATATATATATATATATATATATATATATATATATATTTATATATATATATATATATATATTTATTTTATATATATATATATATATATATATATATATATATATATTATATATATATATATATATTTATATATATATATATATATATTTATATATATATATATATATATATATATATATATATATATATATATATATATATATATATATATATATATATTTATTTATATATATATATATATATATATATATATATATATATATATATATATATATATATATATATATATATATATATATATATATATATATTTATATATATATATATATATATATATATATATATATATATTTATATATATATATATATATATATATATATATTTATATATATATATATATATATATATATATATATATATATATATATATATATATATATATATATATATATATATATATATATATATATATCACCTTCAAATAATAAATGTTGCAAATAGAGAATTTAAAAATTGTCATGTTGCCTTAAACTTTGATCCAATGTCATATATTTACACACACACACACACACACACACACACACACACACACTATATATATATATATATATATATATATATATATATATATATATATATATATATAAAAATATATATAATATAAAGTATATATATATATATATATATATATATATATATATATATATATATATATATATATATATGTACATACATATCTATCTGTCTATTGACAGACGCCTCAATCCCGTTCGGGGTGGCCACAAGCAAATCGCCTCCACTTCGCCCTGTCCCCCACTATTTCACTGCCCCGCTCCCAACTCACACCCCTTTTAACTCATATACCTCTCCACCCCATCCCCCCATCTCATCCTCGGCCTTCCCCTCCCTCTTGCCCCCTCCACCTCACTCACATACACTCTCTTCGTCAGTCTTTCACCCTCCATCCTCTCCACATGGCCAAACCACCTCAGTGTATTCCTCCTAACGCTTCCTATCACATCCACTTTCACAGCACCACACTCCTTTATATCCTTATTTGTCAGCCTGTCTCTCGATGTGACTTCACAGGTTCCTCTTAAATAACTCATTTCCACTGCTCTCACTCTTGACTTGTGTCCTTCCAGCAACGTCCCAGCTTCACTTCCATACGTTAGAGTTGGTATCAAAATACTGTCACGTAGTATCTTTTTCACTTCCATGCTCACTTCCCTGCTTCTTATCACCGCAACCTTTCTTCCCCGCTGTACCCTTTCAAGCACTTCACCCTCCAAACCTCCATCCTTACTCATCACACTACCCAAGTACTTAAATGTACTCACATTTTTCAATTCCTCACCATCCAACCTCGCTGTACATTCACTGACTTCACCTCTCTCAAGGACCATCACTTTAGTCTTCCCTACATTCACCTTTATATTCCGTTTCTTACACACTCTCCCAAGCTCATCCACCAAGTCTTGCAGCTCTCCTTCGTCTTTACTCAACAACACAGTATCATCTGCAAACAACAGTACAAGGAGTTTCCAAACACTACTGTCTCTCACCAGGGCCACTCCAATATCCACTACCCTACCTTGTACCTCTTTTATTACCCCATCCATGTACAGATTGAACAACCATGGAGACATGACACATCCCTGTTTCAACCCAAGCTTCAAAGAGAAAAATTCACTCAGTTCACCATCCACACGCACTGCAGCCTTACCACCATCATACATACTCTTCACAGCATTCAACAACTTCACATCTGCTCCATATATTCTTAATACTTTCCACAATCCTTGTCTATCCACCCTGTGATATGCTTTCCCCAAATCCATGAAAGCCTCATACAACTTCTTTCCCTTCTCTAGAAACTTTTCCACTAAAGCTCTAAGAATGAATATCTGATCTACACAACCTCTTCCCTTCCTAAAACCTCCCTGTTCTTCTCCAACTAATTCCTCTGTTCTTTCTCTAACTCTGTCAATAAATATCCTACCATACACTTTTCCTATTTTACTAAGAAGACAGATGCCCCTATGATTGCCACACACTTCTTTTTCCTCTTTTCCTTTGTACAAGGGAATAATTATACCTGACTTCCAATCCTCTGGGACTCTACCTTCCTCCCAGGCCAATCTGCACATTTTCCACATCCATTCTACTACTATCTCTCCCCCATACTTTAGCATTTCACCACACTCCATCAATTCCTGGGGCTTTCCCCAATTTAACTTTCTTCATTGCTTCCACAACTTCTACCCTACTGATTTCTTCATGTCCTTTCACCTCCCTCCTTCTCCCAGCCATTCCCCAGCCACTTATACTTGCATTACTTCAATCCTCTATGTTCAACAATTCCTTAAAGTGTTCTCTCCATCTGCTCACTTTTTCTCCCTTCTCCACTAGTAATCTACCATTTTTATCTTTCACTCTCCTGCTAACTTCATTTCCACCCTGTCTTACTCTTTTCACCTCTTTCCATAACATTTTCTTACAGTCCCTCTACTTTACACTCAAGTTCCTTCCAAATATATATATATATATATATATATATATATATATATATATATATATATATATATATATATATATATATATATATATATATATATATATATATATATAATCACCTTCCAATAGTTCATGTTGCAAATAGAGAATTTAAAAATTGTCATGTTACCTTAAAGTTTGATCCAATGTCAGATCTTTGCTTAGTTTTGCAGTGGGCTCGCACTAACCTTAATCTTAATTCTAGTTTGTCTAAATGCTATTATTTTTCTTTCTCAAGTCTAGAACTGAACTATCCTGAACTACAAGCTATCCTTCTTTCCACGACTATCATGGTCCATATTCCTATTCATTCTACAGTCATCCTTGATCTCTTCTGACTAATTCCCTTCCATTTGCCTCACAATGACTCTTATACTGCATTGTGTACTCTAAATTCTTTCTTCTCTCTCACGACCATACGTCCCGTTTAATCTCTAATATTCGTGTTCGTCCGATCTTCAAACCCTTTGTCTTTGTCTTGTGTTTTCCTTTAGTATCTTTCCCATCACAGCTGTTCCTTGTATGATTGGTATAGTCCAGATACCTCACTTCATCACTTTATTTATTAATATTTTTTTAGCCCTCATTTCATATATATTTCCTCATGTTGCGTTCAACATAGATGGAATCTTTTTTTATTTATAGTTTTTTTTTTTTTATTGCTCTGTGTTAAACGTATGAAAAAATTACTCCATGAAATCTGGTGACAACATGAAACCAGGAAAACAGTAAAACTTGTTAACTATGGAAACAGTGAAACTTGTTAAATGTGAAAGTGACTAGAAGAAATTGCAACCTGATGCTGAAGCTGGAGAAACTTGGGTGGGACTGCAATAAAATGAGGAAACTACGTTACCCACTCCTCCTCTACTCTACGATTACGGTGTTGATTGTGTGAAGACGTGTGAACATCTAAAAATGTAAACATTATTTAGCTATTACGAGACCATTCTCTTCCGATGCCAGTGAGATTCCTGTATAACCAGCTGTTGTGAAATTTTATTATTCATCACAACAACAATCAGTATTGTATCGTTCTCTTATGTATGTACATTGTTAGTTATGTATTCTCCCTGTCTATCAACCAGTACTCTCAAATTATTAGTGTAAAAATTTGCTATGTAATTCTCTTATTCACTTTTAACATCAGTATTGTTTTAATATTTAGATTGTCTTCTATTTACCTCTGTATTTATGACATGTTGGGAGACATCTTGTTTATCCAGGGGGGAGACCAATGAAGTGAGCAGATGTTTGTTGGTTATACATTATGAGTCAGACGTGGTGGAATTTCATGAAGCGGCAAATGCCAGAAGCTTTCTTTCCAGATCTGCCGAGGAGACTGTCACGGGGGGATGTGAAATTATGAATTAATAATGCTGAATGTTACTTGAAAATAGAAACAAAGGACTGACTTGTGAAAATCAAGTAGTACGTTTTACTCTATGCCGGCTTACTTCACCTATTGTCTAAAGACGAGAATTTATAAACTTTCTCAACAGTACACAGCAGAGACTAGTTACTCATGCGTGCTGTTTGTTAGCACTGTTAGCCTCGAGAAAGTGACTCCATCCCTGACAATCAATAACTAATGCTAATAATAATAAACAGGTTCTTACCGGTGCTTAACTCCTCCTTGGCACAACGGATTTAAGCTTGATACAAAAGAACTGGCCTAAGCACCAGTTATGAATAATGTAAAGAGTTTGTGCAAACTAGGAGCGGCAACTAAAATAAGCTTAATGTGGAGAAATAAAACACGAGTCTAATTACATTCAGCTCAAAGAAAAGAACTGTAAATTTATTTATTACGATAAAATAAATTTACTTTATATGAATCTCAAAAATAAATTTAAAAAAAAAAGGAGAATACACTCAGTCGCTCATTCAAAAGCTAACCATGCTTAAGCTTAAAAAAAAAAACGAACAAAAACACTGGTCAGTGGAGGGGAGCCGAACAAATAGTCTGGGTGACTGTGATGAACAACAAAACGCTGCTATTCCCTAAGCCCGCTTCACCAATTCACTGTCTAGGTGGAGATTCAAGATCTCGCTGTACAACAGAGGCGCTGCTCTACGCTGGGCACAAACGGTCCTACCCTCAAGGCGACTCAAAGCTGACTAAATTCAAACAGGGAAAAGAGGTAGGGGCTGGCCGTGTTTGCCGGAAGTAGGGTGTGGCCTAACTTCAATGGTCAATGGAAAGAAAGTGAATGATATAGGCTCACAATAAATCAGTGAAAGCACTAATGTTGTGGATAAGAGTGGTCACTTGTGAAACAGTAACAAATGTTCTGAAAACCATCCCGATCAAAGTGAATACAAGGACGGTTGAACTGAGTGATGCCCAGAGAGAATTCCACTAGAGTTCGTGGTTTTCTCACTAAAGTACAATGTCACGAATTTATAAATATGCTCGCGCGAATTCGTGACATTACGCCCCATCAAGATCAAATTTTTCTTCAGAAAAATTTTCAATATACATACATATAAATCCTAACTCAGTCACACAAGATTCACACTGTGGTGTGTGTACTATCCTGCTACAGGAGAAAATCACAGTCACCCATGAGCATAAAAAAATCGTATTTATGTTAATAGAAGCAAGCTTGAGGAAAAAACTCCTTGACGACGGTGAAAAATCCTGTACTCAGGTCAAACTGAGGAAAAAGTTCACTACATTTACATTAACAACTAATTGTTATGTAGCGTGATGTATGTAATACATGGTGTAGGTGTGACAGTTGTGGTGTAACTGTGCCTACATGTAAAATTATATAATATAAATCAATAGTAAATAGAGGCGAAGAGGCAGAAGAGAAGAGGTGGTAGCATGTGGCAGAGATGATCAGCTGATCTCCACAACAAGATTGCTACACCCGCCAGCTGCACCTGCGAAAACAATCAAGGTGGAGCATCAAAAGTGTCAGTGCGACAAACAATCTTTATTAAATTACAATTTTTCTGCCTAGTAGTCAGTACTTATGTTACAAAAAGTACACCCTAGCCGAAAATTTTAAGTGACAGCCAAGCTTTGTACATTCGGCATTATTGTCATATTGGATACATTATTAACCAGGAAACGTGGTCCCAGGACAGAATCTCAAAGGACCCTTATAGTTTACTGGTTAAACCCTACTGTACACTTACGATTAACATTGGCAAGCTGAGAATCCCTATGCAATCTCGGGCAGGTCACATTTTAACATCCACCGTGGGTGTGAACACTCATGTGGATAATGTGCATGCTCCGGGAATCCTCAGAGAAGCCCACAGCTCGAGACACCACAAGGTAATTCAAACACAGCCTCGGATTGTCCTCACGGGGGTCTCGGACTTCCCCCTCAACCTATGGTATACATGTATGTGCAGGCCCTGGACAAAATGTGTCCTGTGGGGCCAACAGGCGAGACATCATGTCTGCACCCACATCACCACTGCCGTCTCTTTCAACTAACTCAGAGATTATGGACGTGGATTCAAACGGCACAGGAAGGACATGTCCCTGATTTGTGGTACGTTGACACACTTTGCAGGAATGCACAAAGCTGTCTATATCCTGTCCCATTCCTGGCTAGAAAAAGTCAGCACGGATACGCCCCTGGGTTTTCCTTTTGCCCATGTGACCTACTGAGGCTGAGCAATGACCCCATTCTAACACTGCTTGGCGATTCTTAGCGGGAACAACAAACTGCAGTCGAAGCTCACCCTGGGGTGTTCGTGACTCACGGTAGAGCCGTCCTTGTTTACGAAGGAACTTGGCTTGACCTCCCCGTGAATACTTAATCACTCTACCCTTCTGTTTCTTCCTCTCGGCAGCAAGTGTCGGGTCAGAATGTTGTCCTTGGACAACATCTTGGCTACAAATCAAATCTTGCGGCGATGCAATGGTCACCGGGATGACACAGTTTGAAGCCTCGGCCATGACTCGTGTTACTGCAGTCGAAGTCTGAGTAGCTCTATGGTGCAAATATACTTGGCACCTTGTATGTTGCCTATTATAAGGTCAAACAAAGGTTCTGTCATGACAACTGTCACTGTTGTACCAGTGTAAAATGGAGATGCCACCTGGATACGTGCCTCAGGGAACAATCTCACTGATCCATCAATAAGTTGAGCTTGGATCCGTCGACCTGTGTATTCCTCAGGCCGAACTAGACTCTGCCTAACAGAGCAACCTGAGGAACCATTGTCTCTCAGGACCTTTACAGGAATGCCTCCCACAAACCCTAGCTGAACAAGGAAGGCACTGTTGCCTGTGGGAGGGCCTGTGGAGGAAGCAGCCAGCCACTGATGAGGCTGCTGAATGAATGATGTGGCAAACATGGTGCCCTGAGAATTTGATACCTAAGGGGTCATACTCACCATCTGGGGAGATGAAGCATTGACCATCTGAGATGGAGAGTTCACTGTCACTGGAGGACTAATGAACTGTGGAGAAGTAACTGTACTGGTGGGGTTGGCACCACTGTGCGCTTGTTGTGGAATGAAGACTGCGTTTGCATCCTGCCTCCGATACACTAAAGTCAATTGTCCTGACTGAGGGTTGGGTGGTTTGTCCTTGCACTGCTGCTGCTTGAACTACCGGTACTGCTGCTGGTTAACCCCTTAACTGCGGGATTGTTTTGCTTTTTCTTGCGGCTCCCGCGGGCATATTCGCGCTCCGACAGACTCTCTAAAAATATTTGCCAAAAATCAGTTATTAGCCCTAGAATAATAAAATCATATATGCTTATGGCACATACCTTCAGCTTTCTCCTGGGATGTTTGTTGAGCCTTCGTCGAGTACCGTAGGACTTGTGGAGACCTCTGAAGTTGGGTAACGAAGTCTCCACTTTACACTTCCCGACAACCCGTAATATGATTACCGCAGCCTGATATTATCACTAGAAACACTATTCAATGATTCTCAAATAGTTTGGAATCCATACTCAAAAAAAAAAAAAACTCAAAGCAATGAAAATTACGAGGGCGTATGACCTTCCCACTTGACATCGTTCGCATTTGGTGTTCTGTCATTTATTATTCATAAAAACACTCACAGTTTATATTTCTATTACTACATAACACTTATATATATCTACAGTCTTTACCCATAAGTTTCCTTCAGTAACAGTAGTTTATTGTCAATGTAGGGATTCAATTTCTCTTTCAGTAAAATACGTAGCATTCACTTTCTCATCCTGTATACTAGCATTGAGAGTGAATGTCACTTTCACCTTCACTCTCATAACTCATAGTATTCATACATGCTAGAGTGAAACTTTCACTTTCATTACTCCTAGTATATATACTCGTATTCTTATAATACTACTCATTAACATTTCTGTTTACTTTCTCTATTTTCTTTACATTTCTATTTTATTTACACTGTGTTATGCACTGTCACTTGAAGTAACTTATAAAACTATTTTCCACTGTTCGCTTATATTTACATTCATTGCTTTCACTTGCTGTTTACACATTATTTACACATTATTTACAATTCCACTTGCACTGTTTTACTCACCAGAAAGATTGTAGTCACTCTCTATCAATTGTCAGCCCTTTACCTCTTTCCACACGAGGTTTAGTAGGGGGTAGAGGTCACAGGGCCCTTTGCATGGGGCTAAAAAGCGGTGGAAGTTAGCAGGAGCAAATCCGACGTAGTTTTACCTTGAAAGACGACAGTAAACTGATAATGGTGGGCCGGGGAGGCCTACCTAGGAAGAATGCAGTACTGCCAACGTCAGCCTCGTGAGAGCTGCTAATATATAGCTATGAAATGATTGGCAGGAAATCTAGACAATACATTATAAATTAGGTAGTTCCAGGTGAATGTAAATATCACTTAGGCTTCTCCCTTCCTTTCTTATATATATTTTTATTACGAGAATAGATTATATGGCATATTTCAAGGGGAAATAAACAGCGAAAATTAGCGAACGAGTGCACGTGAGGTGTTGTCAGGTGATAATTAGCCAATTCCAGGTGTATGGCACTTTCACTTACCTTAATTCTTTTTGGTATATATTATTTGGTATAAGAATAGGGCATAGGGCTTATTTCAATGGATGAAATCAGTGGAAAATTCCAGGGAAGATTTACTTAGAGTAGCATGGCCAGGCAGGCGAGTGGAGAGGGTAATGGAGGGGAGGTAGGGAGTCAAGAACGGGGAGAAATTGCTAAATTGTCAACAATGGATGGGAGTACAGATGAGATTAGGAGTGCTGACTAGTGCTGGACATTGGCAGTACTGATAGATGATACAAGCCACCACCTGAAAGCCTGTGCGAATTAAAAATAACACAGAATTGCAAAAGTGACACCCCGCGGTATGATCCCTTGCTCCACTCAGGTTTTTGGGTATTTTGCCCCTGGTCCTTCGTCTGCGGTTTGTTTGGACCTTGGCCATTATTCTGAGAATGGCCTTGTTGCTGGGGTTCAGTCTCAGAATGTTTCCCAGATTTGTCAGCTTTCCTGTTCCAGGTGTGTTGCTTACGAGTATGATACCTGTATGCAGTGAAGAATGCATCATCCTTCTCCACCATTTGGCTGACATCCCTTACTTAGCAGATCTTAAGCTGCCATAAGTTCAGCAGGCCATGACTTTTCTAGCTGCGTACGCAGCATAAGGTCAAATACCCCCTCTCGCGTGGGAGGAGTTTCATCTTTTTCCATCCACTCATCTAAGTAAGCAGTAAGCTGATCAAGAAACTGAACAGCAGTCTCATTTTCTTGTAGACGCGCCCTTATAAACTGACTCCTGGCATCGTCAACTGTGAGACTGTACAGTTTGACGAGTGTGGCCTTCTTCATCTCATACGTGAGATTGTCTCCATGAATTCTGTGGAGAATATCGAGGGCTGGGCCCTCAAACA
The DNA here is from genome assembly GCF_032717465.1 of Coenobita brevimanus. Taxonomy (NCBI): domain Eukaryota; kingdom Metazoa; phylum Arthropoda; class Malacostraca; order Decapoda; family Coenobitidae; genus Coenobita; species Coenobita brevimanus. Next base: position 21,656,367 of record NC_136986.1, read on the forward strand.
AGCTACGAAACTGGAGCTGCTTAGCTGCCTCATCGAATTGGTACAGCTGAGCCATGTTTTTGAAACGAGCTATGAATGGCTCGATTTGTTCGCCTTCCTTGTATGGGGGAAGCTTGATGTGTGGGGTTGCCAGAACATGTGTAGGGAGAGCGCTCGTGGAGCTTGGGTTAGCTGCACTGGATGTGTCTGAAGCCAAGGAGTCTCGCTTGAGCTTCAGGATCTCAAGTTCATGTTTCTCATGTGCCTCGTGCTCAACACGTTCATATTCTCGTTCTCTCTCTCGTCGTTCTCGCTTATATTCACGTTCTCTTTTGCATTGTTCTCGCTAGTGTTCACGTTCTCTCTCGCGTTCCTCGCACTGTTCTCACTCATGTTTGCATTGCTCTCGCTCGTATTCACGTTGAATTCTACCTTCACGGGCATCATTCTCAAGTTGCTGCTCGTATCTAAACCATGAGAGCACGTACTCCTTTATTTGTTTGGGGTCTGTAAGCCCCATATCGTTGGCTTCCTGTACATATATATTAGTAGCCATAATGCTAACTCAACTAAGGCTGACTAGACTAAAGACTGAGTACTGATTGCTATTTTGCAGAGAAATGCCAATAATCAAGAGTAAAGAAAATAGGCACAGGTTGGTGGTGATCAGTTTTATCTAGTTAAACTGGTAAAGAAAGAAAAAAAACTGACTGGGAAAACTATTACGTAAAATTAATAAAAATGAATCAATAACCACGAGTAAGACGGTGCCTATAGACTTTAATGAGTAATACCTAGGTGTGAGTGACTATTATCTCATTAATAACTTTAGACCTACTGTACTGTAGGAGTTAATATCCTGGAATGAGGTCGCCAGATATCACGGGGGGATGTGAAATTATGAATTAATAATGCTGAATGTTACTTGAAAATGGAAACAAGGGACTGACTTGTGAAAATCAAGTAGTTTTACTTTATGTCGGCTTACTTCGCCGATTCTCTAAGGACGAGAATTTATAAACTTTCTCAACAGTACACAGCAGAGACTAGTTACTCATGCATGCTGTTTATACAGGTTCTTGCTGGTGCTTAACTCCTCGCTGGCACAACGGATTTAAGCTTGATACAAAAGAACTGGCCCAAGTACCAGCTATGAATAATGTAAAGTGTTTGTGGACAGTAGGAGCGGCAACTAAAATAAGCTTAATGTGGAGAAATAAAACACGTGTCTAATTACATTAAGCTCAAAGAAAAGAACTGTAAATTTATTGATTACGATAAAATAAATTTATGTTATATGAATTTCAAAAATGAATTCAAAATAACAAGAATACACTCACTCGCTCATTCAAAAGCTAAACACAATTAAGGCTAAAAAAAAAAAGGAAAAAAAATACTGGTCAGTGGAGGGGAGCCGAATGAGTAGTCTGGGCACCTGTGATGAACATCAAAACGCTGCTATTCGCTAAGCCCGCTTCGCCAATTCACTGTCTAGGTGGTGATTCAAGATCTCGCTGTACAACAGAGGCGCTGATCTACGCTGGGCACAAACGGTCCTACCCTCAAGGCGACTCAAAGCTGATTAAATTCAAACGGGGAAAAGAGGTAGGGGCTGGCCGTGTTTGCCGGAAGTAGGGCGTGGCCTAACTTCAACGGTCAACAGAAAGAAAGTAAACTATACAGGCTCACAATAAATTATTCAGTGAAAGCACTAATGTCGTGGATAAGAATGGTCAATTGTGAAACTGACAAATGTTCTGAAAACCATCCCAATCAAAGTGAATACAAGGACGGTTGAACAGAGTGATGTCCAGTGGGAATTCCACTAGAGTTCGTGGTTTTCTCACTAAAGTACAATGTCACGAATTTATAAATATGCTCGGGCGAATTCGTGACAGAGACTTTCCTATGTGTACACAGTGTAGTCATAATACTGGCCAACACACTCAGAGGAAACTCCCCCCCTGTACCCTGAAAGACTGTATGAGAGTTAAAGATCAACAAGAGTCAATGGGTGTAACATCTAATCTCCCCATAAAGAATCCAGTAGCAATACAGAGTCTCTAAGTGTAACTTGAAAACCTGATGGTAAATCTACGGGCCCACATCTCACACAGCCATTGAAATATTGCAGTTTTAAATTAATAATAATAATAATAATAATAATGACAAAAACAATAAAACTTTCTACAGGGTTGTGGAAAGTTTTAATAATAGCAGGAGTGGTAGTAGCAGTAGTAGTGGCAGTAGTATATTATTATTTTAGTATTAATTATTATTATTATTATTATTATTATTATTATTATTATAGTAGTAGTACGGGCTGTAGTAGTTGTAGTAGCATATATTAATAATAATGATAATATTTCCCTCGATGATGAGAATGAATGATGCTAAACAATGTGTGATGCTTCTGATTCATGCTGTCATTGTTAAGTAGGCTAAACCGAAAAATGAAAATATAATAACATTTTCTCTCTCTCTCTCTCTCTCTCTCTCTCTCTCTCTCTCTCTCTCTCGCTTAGAGTAAACCTTGCTGTGTTTAATAGTTATTAAGGAATAAACATTCACAGTATTAACTACATATTTTCCAGGCGAGGAGCTCCATTCTACCAACACTTCCGTCAGTACATGCTCTACGTAGAGGACTCAGGTCTCATACGGTACTGGACACATTACCTGATTGAACAACGAGTAAGGGAGGTGAGGGCAAATACCAGGCCAGAGGACAACGTTGCTGAGGTCTCAGTCAGTAGTGAGGTATGACAGGAAAGAGCTTTGGATATTTATTTGAGTCGTTTACTTCTCTAACTTATGTGGTGTCAGGGATGAATGCTGCGCTTGGATTGTGGCATGTGTTTACGGTCGGATAGCCGTTGTAACTGTGACTTGCTCTGTAGGAGGGAGATCGAAAATACTCAGTTCCAATGTTTTTTAAGCCTATCTATTATCTGTCTGTCTGTCTGTCTATATCAATCCATGGATTTTTCTGTATAATACATATTCATATATTTAACCCATCACGTCCCGAGCTTTTTCACACCTCCGACACCCCCCAATCCCAAGCTATTTTGGAAAAATGTCTTTTTGGCTAAAACTTCCGCTTTTGTTGAGAAACAAAGGAAAATCACCAAAAAAGGGCTTACCGTAGTCCATAAGTGGTCGGAACAGGTGAGGTCCCCTGCGCCAGGTATCGTATTCTATCATTGACGTGTAAGTCGCTCGTTTTCTATGGTAGGTAATTTTGGGAGAAACCACAAACAACACCTCCACATTTATTGAATTTGAACAAAGAAACAATAAGAATAACAATATAATGGTTTTCATAGACATATATATGAAAAATAAGCATTGTACCTTAGCGCAAGCATAGCGAGTCAGGTCAGAGTGGTAACACGCTATGTGCTAAATTTCTTGTTTCCGTCAACATATAATTTTTTCTACTTGTATACAACTGTTTCAATGCCATTTTACCATTTTGTACTGTTTGTAAATGTTTTCAGTTGTTTTCATTCATTACGATGACATGTAGCACTTACTATAGCGCACATCTGCTTACTCAGCGCACTCGCTATAACTCGTATTTCAACATACCATATTGTGTTATCACTTTCATGGTATTGTTTTCTTTACATTGAACCTTTCCTCCACCACTGTAAATGTTTTCAAGTATTTACATTCATAACGAGGGCATTTAGCGAAATGCTTGCACATATTCACGTGGACCCTCCAGAGAAACGTCGTCTGTGGCATTTTGGAGCCGCGGACTGGGAGGCCCTCAGGCAGTACTTCTTTGATTTTCCATGGAATGATTATTGCTTCCATGGCCGTGAGCCATCTGAGTGTGCCTTGCGCATTACGGAGGTTATTCTCCGGGCATGGAAGCATACATTCCTTTCTCATATCCTTTGACTAACGCAAGAAAGCCTTGGTTTAATCACGCTTGTTCTAATGCTGTCCGCAACAAGGAGAAGGCCTACAAAAGGTACCGGAGCCAACCCACCCCTGAATCACATCATATTTACGTTTCTGCCCGGAATCGTGCTAAGTCTGTTCTTCGCTCTACTAAAAATAATTTCATCCATACTAAATGCTCTCAACTCTCCAACTCGAATTCTTCTCGCTCCTTCTGGCACCTTGCCAAAAATCTTTCTAACAACTTTACCTCATCATCCTTCTCTCCTCTTTTCTACTCTAAGGGTTCTGTAGCTATTTCTTCTACTGATAAAGCAGATCTCTTTGCACAGACTTTCTCCTCCAATTCCACCTTAGACGATTCCGGTGCTGTTCCTCCATCACTTCCCCCCTCTGACTTCCTCATGGCTGACATTAAAATATCTTCAGTTGATGTATTTTGTGCCATGACTGGCTTCAGTATTAACAAGGCATATGGGCCTGATGGGGTCTCTCCTGTTGTTCTCAAGAACTGTGCTTCTGTGCTTACACAGTGCCTAGGCAAACTCTTTCGCCTTTGTCTGTCAACTTGTACCTTTCCTTCTTGCTGGAAGTTTGCTCTCATTCAGCCAGTCCCAAAGAAGGGTGACCACTCCCAACCCTCCAACTATCGTCCAATTGCTTTAACGTCCTGTATTTCAAAAGTTTTCGAGTCAATTCTTAATAGAAAAATTTTAAGGCATCTTTCCTATCACAACCTTCTTTCCGATCGTCAGTATAGGTTCCGTCAGGGATGCTCCACTGGCGATCTTCTCACTTACCTTTCAGACTCCTGGTCATCCTCCTTTCGGGACTTTGGCGAAAGCTTTGCCATTGCACTTGACATCTCAAAGGCTTTCGATCGAGTCTGGCATAAATCTTTAATTTCCAAACTGCCCTCCTACGGTTTCTATCCTTCTATCTGTGCCTTCATCGCTAGCTTCCTTTCTGGTCATTCTATAGCCGCTGTTGTAGACGGCCATCGTTCTTCTCCTAGATCTATCAACAGTGGTGTTCCTCAGGGCTCTGTCCTATCACTAACTCTCCTCCTTTTATTCATCAATGATCTTCTAAGCTGTACATCTAACCCTATCCACTCATACGCTGATGACTCCACCCTTCACCTTTCCATTCGGTTCCCGCAACGCCCATCTCAACAGTTACTTCAAGAAACAAGGGATGAGGCTATGGCACACCTAATGTCTGACTTGGCTCGTATCTCTGACTGGGGTAAAAATAATATGGTTGTCTTTAATGCATCTAAGACTCAGTTCTTACACCTATCAACCCGACAAAATCTTCCACAGGTATACCCACTAATGTTTAATAATATTCAGCTTAATCCTGCATCATCCTTGAACATGCTTGGGGTTTCATTTACTCGGGACTTATCTTGGTAAGATCATAGTACATCTCTTGTAAAATCTGCTTCCAAGAGATTGGGTGTGCTAAGCCGACTCCGCTCTTTCTTTACCCCTGCACAATTGTTGACTCTATACAGTGGTTTCATCCGCCCCTGTGTGGAGTACAACTCTCATGTGTGGGGAGGCTCCCCACATACAGCTCTTCTCAATAGGGTGGAGTCAAAGGCTTTTCGTCTCATTAACTCTCCTCCTCTTACTGACTCCCTTCAACCTCTGTCTCTTCGCCGCACTGTTGCATCTTTATCTCTTTTCTATCGCTACTTTAATGGTCACTGCTCCTCTGAACTGTCTGCTTGCATTCCTCCACCTCTACGACGGGCGCGTAGCACCCGTCTGGCAGCAAACTCTCATCCCTTTTCTGTCCAACTCTCTAATGCAAGAGCTAACCGTTACTCCCAGTCTTTTATTTATGCAACAGGTCAGCTCTGGAACTGTCTCCCTCTGTCTGTATTTCCTGCTGCCTATGATCTCCAGTCTTTCAAACGCAGTGTGTCCAGGCATCTCAAAATGATTGGATCTTGAATTTGGCTCTCTATTGTATTTTGTTTTTCTCTGGGAGGGAACTGTTACTGCGGGCTCATGGCCTTTGGTTCCTTCTTCCTCGCATAAAAAAAAAGCAAGTACAATCTCTAATTCTCGTGTTTCAACTTCTACTTTATTTCTTCAGTTCCAAATATACTTCCCCACTTACATTACACCCGCTTACACCCAATACTGCACAATATATATTTACGGGCCTTATTTATTCAACTGAGCATCAGAAAATCGCACCAAAATACCCTCGCAATGAATGTTTCGAATAAGGTATTACTCATACACTTACATACTAATTTCCCACTTATATTACACCCGTTTCCACTTGTATACTCCTATTTACATATATACGGGCCTTATTTATTCCAACGAGCGTCAGAAAATCGGACTTATATACACTTGCTAGGAATATTTTGACTTAGAACAAATTTCAGCACTTACAAATATTGCAACAAATATTACACCCGTTTGCATTTTTCATACTAATATTTACATATTTACTGGCCTTATTTATTCCACTGAGTATCTGATTATCACATCAAAATACCCTCGCTAGGTATGTTTCCACTTAGATCATATTTTTACACTTACATATTAATTTTCCACTTATATTACACCCGTTTCCACTATTTACAGATTTACGGGCCTTATAATTACACTGAGCGTCTGTTTGTCGCATTTATTTCTGAGTATCAGCGTCATATCGCATTCATACCATATCAGAAGTGCATCAAGATGTGATACTCACTAAAACAGGGGTGAATGCAGAGACCCACGTCACACTCTACGCACTCATAGCAGGTGTCTTTTCTCTGAGTGGTGGGTCTCACCCGGGAATTACTACACACGTGACACCTGCGTTGGGGCCTAGGTCTATTTGGCTGGGGAGGTATAGGAGTTGGGAAATGGCGGGCAGATATTCTCAGGGGAGTTTGGGCGGTAGGGGCAGTGCGTGTGCGATGTTGGGGCCTTTCAACCACATACCTGGCAAAAATCTCTCGTGTTAGCTCCCTCACAAACCCTTCAAAGATTTCCTGAACTCCTGTTGTCATGGCATGGAAGTGGTGGCAATTCAGGGCAGTTATATCTAGCATGCGAAAGAAGAGCTTTTTATACCTCTTCATCGTGGTCCTGGCACACTCGACCGTGGATATCATGGAGTCTGACTGGTCCACCAGGCGCATGTTGATGTTGTAATCGAGGACACACTCAGGTTTCCATATGTGGCGCCTGTTCTCGCTCCGGTAATCCACGGACTCTGTACGGTGCATCAAGGGGCGGTGAACCATGGACAAGAGGCTGACTTCTAGATTGTGGTTCCACACTGTTGCAAGAATATTGTTGGCCTGGAAGAAAACAACCTCATTTCTGTCAAGTTTTCGCACCACCTTGACCAAGTGACGCCGGTTCACCTTGACAGTACCACAGATTCCCGTGTCATGCCTGTGTAGATAACGAGTGAGAAGAGGGCTAGTGTACCAGTTGTCCAGGTAAAGGATGTGATCACGATAAAGGTAGTCTTTACCACTGCTCCAGACAGTCCAATACTCTGATCTTCTATTATGTCTCTGTGCACTGGTGTACAAGACTATGTCTTGCACATAACCAGTCCTACAGTCACACATAACAAAGATCTTGAACCCAAAATGGTGCCTTTTGCTGGGTATGTACTGCCAAAATGAAATATTGCCTCTCCACAACATGAGACTCTCGTCTATGACGAGGTCTCTATAGGGATAAAATGAGGAACGAAATGTTAGCCTTAGGTGATCAAAAACCAACCTAATTCGCCTCATCTTATCTGTGTCATTTGCATTTGCAGGATCATCAGCATCGTAAAAGTGGAAGCGACTTTGAATCTGTTGAAAGCGATTATGACTCATGACTTGGCCAAATATTGGTGTGAGCATAACAGGGTCCCTTGTCCAGTATGCCGGAATTCTGTTCTTTCGTACTATACCCATCAAAAGTACCAGGGCAAAAAAAAAAATTCTGAAAGGGAGAGTGGGTAATCATATTTGATAGACTGCCTGCTCCTTGTGCCCAGTCTTTCACTCTCACGTCACTGGCTGCTAACGAAACGGTTTGTCTGGTCCACTATTTCCTCCACAAAAGCCTCACTGAAAAAAATGTGGAAAAAATCCAGCCTGGTGGAATTTGGGTGAATACCGGGAGCAGTACAGCCAGCACGCCCCTCCTCAGTGAAGGGGTGAATGATGGGGGAAAAATCACTCCCATCCTCCCAATTCCAACTCACAAATCCTTTGTCCCTATCGTCACCTTCGTCTGGGTGGGGAGCAGATGCTGGTTGGGGACGTTGGGGAGGAGCAGTGTGGAGGGCTTCCCGACTCGCACTCCTCTTTCCTCGGCCTTTACCCTTTCCCTTTCCCTTACCCTTACAGCCTTGTGAAACATTAGGGGGCTGTGGGGATGAAGTCTGTGAATATTGGGGAGCATAAGAGGTGCTGGGGAGTGGTTCCTCCCCACCTTCCCCCTCCATGACAACACCACATGACTCTGCACACACCCTCACTCACCCACGTGTCTGGGTATATTCGGGAGCATAAGACGTGCTGGGGAGTGGTTCCTCCCCACCTTCCCCCTCCATCACAACCCCACGTGATTCAGGAGGGACCCTCACTCACCCACGTGATACTTCCCGCTACCTCACACCTCCACGGGAAAGCGATGACTCACTCCCGCCACTCTCACTTTCAATACTCCTCCCTTCACTTTCCCCTTCACTTCCCACTCCCTCCACGCCACTTCCGACCTCCCCAAACAAAAGACTAGGTCCATATCTGCTCGTGCGACGTGGTGGCCACGATGAGTGATTATTTCTCAGCCGTACCACGTGGCAGCACGTCCCACTGCTCCGTCCTTGTCCTCGTCCTCAAAATCCGGCTCCATATCACGATGGGGCTGCTGAGAGGATGTTGCACGTTGTTTCTGTGCTGTCTGGCCCTCTCTAGCAGCACGATAAGTCACATAGCGCCGCTTCCTGGGGGAAGAGACTTTCTCGTCACTGCTGCTGTTTTCCACCTCCTCTGGCTGCATATAGTCCTTGTCCACAACCTTGTTGTCCAGTGGGGAATCACTGTCGCTTGTAAAGGCATCCAGGGAGGCTTGGATTTCCTCCTCTGAGAGACCTTTATGCGCCATGTCTGAGCAGGACCGTTGCTACCAGGTGAGTGAACGAACAAAGGGTGAGCGAAGGTCACGCGGGGTCACCGATTGTCCCCGCCTGGTGGCAGGTAGGGGAAGGTCGAGCGACCCTACGTACCAAAAATCAGGCGCGAATTTTGAAAATATGCACCTTGCAATTGTGCAACGTACCAGTACGTCGATGGGACTGGCAAATGCAAAATGTTGCAACGTACTCATATGTCGATGGGATGCCTCGGGTTAAACGTTTTATATATATATATATATATATATATATATATATATATATCTATATATATATATATATATATATATTTATATATATATATATATATATATATATATATATATATATATATATGTGTGTGTGTGTGTGTGTGTGTCTGTGTGTGTGTGTGTGTGTGTGTGTGTGTGTGTGTGTGTGTGTGTGTTTTGTGTGAACTCTCAGGAAAATAACAGTCAGAGGATCCCCAAGCTTTTGTCTATTTCAAGCCATCTTCAGATATATATATACTTCAGTATATATATGTATATATATATATATAT
>NC_136986.1:21668447-21670348 GCF_032717465.1 Coenobita brevimanus
AAGGTATATACACTCAACACAATCCTATAATAAGTATCACAGGATTGCTATGTGGTGGGAGGTGAGCGTGAGAGACGCTCCGCCTCACCTCCGCTCCACCTCACCTCTGCTCCACCTCACCTCCCACCCACCTTGTGCCACACACCTCTCACTCTCCCGCCAACACTATATTTGTCTCTTACTCACTGAGTTTTCACACACATGAGCAGTATTGTTCTTTCGTTCACATTGCAAAATATACAAAGATTACCTTATCATTCATCATACTGATTGAATATTGTCACAATCACACTGTTCCTTACACATTCCCCTTCCCTCGCTTCCCTCTTCTTCCGATAAACTCTCTCTCTCTCATATTATATATATATATATATATATATATAATCAGCACATCAACAATGGACCCATGGCACCGTAACTTCTATAAAAGACAAATAAGGATGGAGATGACACCCGCCACATTTGTTTGCAGATGATACTGTGTTGTTGAGTGAAGACGAAGGGGAGCTGCAAGGCTTGGTGGATGAGTTTGAGAGAGTGTGTAAGAAACGGAACCTAAAGGTGAATGTAGGGAAGAGTAAAGTGATGGTCTTTGAGAGAGGTGAAGTTAGTGAATGTAAGAAAGTGAGGTTAGATGGCAGGAATTGGAAAATGTGAGTACGTTTAAGTATTTGGGTAGTGTGATGAGTAAGGATGGAGGTTTGGAGGGTGAAGTGCTTGAAAAACAGCAGGGAAGAAAGGTTGCTGGTTCCTTGAAAGCAGTGATAAGAAGAAACAGGGAAGTGAGCATGGAAGTGAAAAAGTTACTACATGACAGTATTGTGATACCAACTCTAACGTACGGAAGTGAAGCTTGGACATTGTTGGAAGGACACAAGTCAAGAGATGAGAGCAGTGGAAATGAGTTCTTTAAGAGGAGCCTGTGGAGTCACGTGGAGAGACAGGCTGACGAATGAGGATATAAAGGAGCGTTGTGGTGTGGATGTGGATGTGATAGGAAGCGTTATGAGGAACACACTGAGGTGGTTTGGCCATGTGGAGAGGATGGAGGGTGAGAGACTGACGAAGAGAGTGTATGTGAGTGAGGTGGAGGGGGTGAAGAGGGAGGGGAGGCCGAGGATGAGATGGAGGGATGGGGTGGAGAGGTATATGAGAGAGGGGGGTGTGAGTTGGGAGCAGGGCAGTGAAATGGCGGGGGACAGGGCGACTTGGAGGCGATTTGTTTGTGGCCACCCCAAACGGGATTGAGGCGTCTGGCAATAGATAGATAGATATATATATATATATATATATATATATATATATATATATATATATATACAGTCACTGCTTGCATAATGCGTGAATATTGTTCCTGGCAGGTCCTGCTTTATGAAAATTTCGTGTTATACACCCATACGTTTACATGTTAACTTGTACCCTCCCGGTTTTTTCGGGTCCTAGCACCACCTGAAAACCCAAACAATTTTCGATTTTTCTTTTTTTGCTCAAACATTCCCTTTTGGTGATAAACTAGTGAAATTCACCAAGAAATTTGCTCCCGTCACTCGTAAATGCTCCTAAGGTGTGTCCCCCTTCACCTTAGCCAGGTGCTCTGTGGCAGGGCTGGTGTGGCAGCTCCCTTTCCTAAAGTGGAAAAGAGGAGGAAAATTAATCAAAACCAACCTAATTACATTATTTACATTCATTTGTTACAGAAGTACATATACTGCAACAATATTGTTATATATATATATATATATATATATATATATATATATATATATATATATATATATATATATCCATCATCCAATCCTACATTACCCCAGGAGGAGCGTAGGAGCCCGGGGCTAGGCAGTTGGTCCTGACATTTAAGATGAGTGACCAACCTCACTTATCCCCGAGTGGCATTACGTGAG